>NW_028273659.1:0-342500 GCF_024610735.1 Ursus americanus
GGCGGGCCCAATCCGCCGGCTGTGCAGCGAGCGGAGGGGTGGGCCGACGTTAATGCGCTGGCAAGCGGGAGCGTGGGCCCAAGCGTTTTGGCATGGGGGGCCTTCGAAGCTCACCGGGGGCTCGGAGGGCCCAGCAAGTTCTCCCGCCCTGAATGCCCAGCGGCTCCCTAGCGGCCAGGGTGGCGGCGGGGAGGCAGGGTGAGTCCGGAGCTCGGGCTCGGGGGTCCCCAATACCCGGCATGGCATTGCCAGGCCGCTTGGGAGGGGTCCCTCGGGGGCCGAGCTAGGGTTCTCGTTAGCCCAAAGGAGGCCGGCAGGCCCAATTGGCCGGCTGTGCGGCGAGGGGATGGGTGAGCCGAGGTGAGGGCGCTGGCGAGCGGGAGCTTAGGCCCAAGCGTTTTGGTGCGGGGGGCCTTCGAAGGTCATCGGGGGCTCGGAGGGCCCTGCCCGTACTCCCTCCCTGAATGACCGGTGGCGCCCCTAGCGTCCCGGGTGGCGGCGGGGCGGCAGGGTGAGTCTGGAGTAGGGCTCAGGGGTCCAAATGCCCCGGCGTGGCGGCGCCTGGCCCCTTGGGAGGGGTCCCTCGGGGGCCGACCTAGGGTTGAGGTTAGCCCAAAGGAGGCCTGGGCCCGATCCGCCGGCTGTGCAGAGAACGGAGGGGCGGGGCGAGGTGAGGGCGCTGGGGAGCGGGAGCGTGAGCCCAAGCGTTTTGGCGTGTCTGGCCTTCGAAGGTCACCGGGGGCTCAGAGGGCCCTGCCCGTTCCCCAGCCCCGAATGAGGACGGTGCCCCTAGCGATCCGGGTCGCAGCGGGGCGGCAGGGTGAGTTCAGCCCTGGTGCTCGGGGGTCCCCAATCACCCGCGTGGCGGCGCCAGGCCCCTTGGGATGGTCCCCTCGGGAGCCGACCTAGGGTTAGGGTTAGCCCCAGGAGGCCGGCAGTCCGATCTGCCGGCTGTGCGGCGAGCGGAGGGGCGGGCTGAGGAGAGGGTGCTGGCGAGCAGGAGCCTAGGCCCAAGCGTTTTGTCACGGGGGGCCTTCAAAGGTCACTGGGGGCTCGGAGGGCCCTGCCCGTTCTCCCGCCCTAAATAACCGGTGGCGCCCCTAGCAGCCCGGGTGGCGGCAGGGCGGCAGGGTAAGTAATGCGCTGGGGCTTGAGGGTCCCCAATCCCCGGCGTGGCATCGCCAGGCCCCTTGGGAGGGGCCCCTCGTGAGCAGACCTAGAGTTAGGGTTAGTTCCCAGGAGGCTGGCAGGCCCAATCCGCTGTCTGTGCCGCGAGAGTGGGGGCGGACCGAGGTGAGGGCGCTTGCTAGCGGAGCGTGGGCCCAAGCGTTTTGGCGTGGGGGGCCTCAAAGGTCGCCAGGGGCTCGGAGGGCCCTGCCCATTCTCCCGCTCTGAATGACTGGTGGCGTCCCTACTGGCCCGGTAGCTGTGGGGCGGAAGGGTGACTCCGGCGCTGAGGCTTGGGGGTCACCAATCCCCGGCGTTGTGGCACCAGGCCTTTGGAAGTGGCCCCTTGGGGTCTGACCTAGGGTTAGTGTTAGCCCCCAGGAAACAGGCAGGCCTGATCCGCTAGCTGTTCATCGAGTGGAGGGGCGGGCCGAGAAGAGGGCGCTGGCGAGTGGGAGCGTGGGCCCAAGCATTTTGGCGCGAGGGGCCTACGAAGGTCGCGGGGGCTCAGAGGGCCCTGCCTGTTCTCCAGCACTGAATGACCGGCGGCGCCCCTAGCGGACTGGGTGGTGGTGGGGTGGCAGGGAGAGTCCAGCACTGGTGCTCGGGGGTCCCCAATCCCCGGCATTGCGATGCCAGGCCCCTTGGGAGGGGCCCCGTGGGGGCAGACCTAGGGTTAGGGTTACACCCAGGGGGCTGACAGGCCCGATCCTACGGCTGTTCGGCGAGCGGAGGGGCGGGCCGAGGTGAGGGCGCTGGCTAGCGGGAGCGTGGGTCAAGTGTTTTGGTGCGGGGGGCCCTTCGAAGGTCGTGGGGGGATCGGAGGACCCTGCCCGTTCTCCCGCACTGAATGACTGGTGGTGCTCCTAGCGGTGCAGGTGGCAGCGGGGCGGCCGGGTGAGTCCGGCACTGGGGTTCAGGGGTCCCCAATCCCCGGCGTTACGACTGCAGGCCCCTTGCTAGGGGCCCCTCGGGGGCCGACATATGGTAAGGGTTAGCCCCCAGGAGGCCCGCAGGCCCGATCCGCCAGCTCTGCGGTGAGTGGAGGGGTGGTCGGAGGTGAGGCCGCTGGCAATCTGGAGAGTGGGCCCAGTCATTTTGGCACGGGGGTCCTTCGAATGTCGCCAGGGGTTCGGACGGCCCTGCCCGTTCTCCCACCCTGAATGACGGGCGGCTCCCCTAAAAGCCCTGGTGGAGGAGGGGCGGTAGGGTGAGTCGGGCGCTGGGACTCAGGGGTTCCCAATCCCCGGCGTTTTGGCGCCATGCCCCTTGGGAGGGGCCCCTCAGGGACTCACCTAGGGTTAGGGTTAGCTCCGAGGAGGCCGGCAGGCTCGATCCGCCGGCTGTGTGGTGAGCAGAGGGGCAGGCCGAGGTGAGGGCGCTTGTGAGCAGGAGCGTGGGCCCAAGCGTTTTGGCGCGGGGGGCCTTCCAATGTGGCCAGAGGCTCTGAGGGCCCTGCCCCTTGTCCCGCCCTGAATGACCGGCAGCGCCCCTAGTGGCCCATGTGGCAGCGGGGCAGCCGGTTGTGTCCAGCGCTGGAGCTCGGGGTTCTCCAATCCCCGGTGTTGCGGCTCTAGGCCCCTTGCTGGGGCCCCTAGGGGACCGACCTATGGTTAGATTTAGCCCCCAGGAGGCCGGAAGCCCGATCCGCCAGCTCTGCGGCAAGCGGAGAGGCGGGCGGAGGTGAGGCCGCTGGCGAGCGGGAGCGTGGGCTCAGGCGTTCTGGGGCGGGGGTCCTTCGAAAGTCGCTGGAGGCTTGGAGGGCCCTGTACGTTCTTCTGCCCTGAATGACCGGCGGCTCCCCTAGCGGCCCGGGTGGAGGAGGGGTGTTAGGGTGACTTGGGCGGTGGGGCTTGGGGGTCCCCAATCCTCGGCGTTGGGGCGCCAGGCCCCTTTGGAAGGGCTCTAGGGGGCCGACCAAGGGTTATTGTTAGCCCCCAGGGGGCCAGCAGGCCAGATCCGCCGGCTGTGAGGCGAGCGGAGGGGTGGACCCAGGTGAGGGCGCTTGAGAGCAAGAATGTGGACCCAAGCGTTTTGGCACGGGGGGCCTTCGAAGGTCATCGGGGGTTCGGAGGGCCCAACCCGTCCTCCTGCCCTGAATGACCAGCGGCGCTACTAGCGGCCCGGGGGGGCGGGGCGGCAGGGTGAGCCCGGCAATGGGGCTTGGGGGTCCCCAATCCCCGGCGTTGCGGGGGCAGACCCTTGGTAGTGGCCCCTCGGGGGCCGACCTAAGGTTACAGTTAGCCCCCAGGAGGCCGGCAGGCCCGATGTGCCAGCTGTGCGGCGAGCGGAGGGGAGGGCCGAGGTGAGGGCGCGGGCGAGCGGGAGCTTGGCCGAAGCGTTTTGGCGCGGGAAGCCTTCGAAGGTCGCCGGGGGATCGGAGGACCCTGCCCGTTTTCCCGCCCTGAATGACCTGCGGCGCCCCTGGGGCCCGGGTGGCGGCAGGGCGACAGGGTGAGTCCGTCGCTGGGGTTGGGGGGTTCCCAATCCCCGGTGTTGCGGCACCAGGCCCCTTTGCAGGGGCCCCTCGGAGGCTGACCTAGGGTTATGGTTAGCCCCCAGGAGGCCGCAGGCCCAATCCACCGGCTGTGCGGTGAGCAGAGGGGAGGGCCGAGGTGAGGGCGCTGGCGAGCGGTAGCGTAGGCCCATGAGTTTTGGCGCGGGGGGCCTTCGAAGGTCGCCGGGGCTCCAGAAGCCCTGCCCATTCTCCCGCACTGAATGTCCGGCGGTGCCCCTAGCGGCTCAGTTGCCGGCGGGGGAGCATGGTGAGTCGGATGCTGGGGCTAACGGTCCGCAAACCCAGGTGTTGCGGTGCCAGGCCCGTTGGGAGGGGCCTCTCGGGGGCCGACGAAGGGATAGGGTTAGCCCCCAGGAGGCTGGCGGGCCCTATCCGCCGGCTGTGCGGCGAGCGGAGGGGCGGGCCGAGGTGAGGGCACTGGCTACCGGGAGAGTGGGCGCAAGCTTTCTGGCGCGGGGGGCCTTCGAAAGAGGCCGGGGGCTCCAAGGGCCCTTCCCGTTCTCCCGCCCTGAATGACCGGTGGTGCCACTAGCGGCCTGTGTGGCGGCGGGGCAGCACGGTGAGTCCAGCACTGTGGCTCGTGGGTCTCCAATGCCCAGCATTGCCGCTCCAGGCACCTTGGGATGAGCCCCTCCGAGGGTGAGCTAGGGTTAGGGTTAGCCCCCAGGAGGCCGGCAGGCCCGATC
Organism: Ursus americanus; assembly: GCF_024610735.1. Taxonomy (NCBI): domain Eukaryota; kingdom Metazoa; phylum Chordata; class Mammalia; order Carnivora; family Ursidae; genus Ursus; species Ursus americanus. Next base: position 4,372 of record NW_028273659.1, read on the forward strand.
TGCCAGCTGTGTGGCGAGCGGAGGGGCAGGCCGAGGTGAGGGCGCTGAAGAGCAGGAGCGTGGGCCCAAGCGTTTTGGTGCAGGGGCCTTTGAAGGTCACCAGGGGCTCGGAGGACCCTGCCCGTTCTCCCGCCCTGGATGACCGGCGGTGCCCCTAGAGGCCCGGGTGGCAGCGGGGCGGGAGGGTGAGTCTGGCGCTGGGGCTTGTGGGTCCGGAATCCCGGGCATTGCGGCACCAGGCCCCTTGGGAGGGGCCCCTCGAGGGATCGAGCTAGGGTTAGGTTTAGCCCCCAGGGGACCGTCAGGCCCAATCCGCCGGTTGTGCAGGGAGCGGAGGGTGGGCTGAAGTGATGGTGCTGGCGAGCGGGAGCGTGGGCCCAAGGGTTTTGGCGCGGAGGGCCTTCAAACGGCGCTGGGGGCTCCGAGGGCCCTGTCCGTTGTTCTGCCCTGAATGACCGACGGCTCTCCTACCGGCCCGGGTGGCGGCGGGGCGGCACAGTGCGTCCGGCGCTGGGACTCGGGGGTCACCAATCCCAGGCATTGCAGCGATAGGCCCCTTGGGAGGGGCCCCTTGGGGGCCGACCTAGGGTTCGGGTTAGCCCCCAGGAGGCTGGCAGGCCCGATCCGCCGGCTCTGCCACATGCGGAGGGGCTAGCCGAGGTGAGGGCGCTGGCGAGCGGGAGCATGGCCCCAAGCGTTTTGTCGCGGGGGACCTTCGAAGGTCGCCGGGGGCCCGGGGGGCCCTGCCCGTTCTAACGCCCTGAATGAGGACGGCGCCCCTAGCGGGCCGGGTGGTGAGGAGCGGCAGAGTGTGTCCGGCGGTGGGGTTCGGGTGTCCCCAATCCCCAGCGTGGCGGCGCCAGGCCCCTTGGGAGGGGCTCCTCTGGGGCCGACCTAGGTTTAGGGTTAGCCCAAAGGAGGCCGGCAGGCCCGAGCCGCCGGCTGTGCGGCGAGCAGAGGGGCGGGCCGAGGTGAGGGCGCTGGCGAGGGGGAGCGTGGGCCCAGGGTTTTGGCACAGGGGGCCTTGGATTGTCACTGGGGGCTTGGAGGGCCCTGCCCATTCTCACACACTAAATGACCGGTGGCGCCCCTGTCGGCCAGGGTGGCGGCGTGTCGGCAGGATGAGTCTGGAGCTGGGGCTCAGTGGTCCCCGATCCCCGGCGCGGTGGCTCCAGGCACTTGGGAGGGGTCCCTCGGGGGCCGACATATGGTGAGTGTTAGCCCAAAGGAGGCCGGCGGGCCCAATCCGCCGGCTGTGCAGCGAGCGGAGGGGTGGGCCGACGTTAATGCGCTGGCAAGCGGGAGCGTGGGCCCAAGCGTTTTGGCATGGGGGGCCTTCGAAGCTCACCGGGGGCTCGGAGGGCCCAGCAAGTTCTCCCGCCCTGAATGCCCAGCGGCTCCCTAGCGGCCAGGGTGGCGGCGGGGAGGCAGGGTGAGTCCGGAGCTCGGGCTCGGGGGTCCCCAATACCCGGCATGGCATTGCCAGGCCGCTTGGGAGGGGTCCCTCGGGGGCCGAGCTAGGGTTCTCGTTAGCCCAAAGGAGGCCGGCAGGCCCAATTGGCCGGCTGTGCGGCGAGGGGATGGGTGAGCCGAGGTGAGGGCGCTGGCGAGCGGGAGCTTAGGCCCAAGCGTTTTGGTGCGGGGGGCCTTCGAAGGTCATCGGGGGCTCGGAGGGCCCTGCCCGTACTCCCTCCCTGAATGACCGGTGGCGCCCCTAGCGTCCCGGGTGGCGGCGGGGCGGCAGGGTGAGTCTGGAGTAGGGCTCAGGGGTCCAAATGCCCCGGCGTGGCGGCGCCTGGCCCCTTGGGAGGGGTCCCTCGGGGGCCGACCTAGGGTTGAGGTTAGCCCAAAGGAGGCCTGGGCCCGATCCGCCGGCTGTGCAGAGAACGGAGGGGCGGGGCGAGGTGAGGGCGCTGGGGAGCGGGAGCGTGAGCCCAAGCGTTTTGGCGTGTCTGGCCTTCGAAGGTCACCGGGGGCTCAGAGGGCCCTGCCCGTTCCCCAGCCCCGAATGAGGACGGTGCCCCTAGCGATCCGGGTCGCAGCGGGGCGGCAGGGTGAGTTCAGCCCTGGTGCTCGGGGGTCCCCAATCACCCGCGTGGCGGCGCCAGGCCCCTTGGGATGGTCCCCTCGGGAGCCGACCTAGGGTTAGGGTTAGCCCCAGGAGGCCGGCAGTCCGATCTGCCGGCTGTGCGGCGAGCGGAGGGGCGGGCTGAGGAGAGGGTGCTGGCGAGCAGGAGCCTAGGCCCAAGCGTTTTGTCACGGGGGGCCTTCAAAGGTCACTGGGGGCTCGGAGGGCCCTGCCCGTTCTCCCGCCCTAAATAACCGGTGGCGCCCCTAGCAGCCCGGGTGGCGGCAGGGCGGCAGGGTAAGTAATGCGCTGGGGCTTGAGGGTCCCCAATCCCCGGCGTGGCATCGCCAGGCCCCTTGGGAGGGGCCCCTCGTGAGCAGACCTAGAGTTAGGGTTAGTTCCCAGGAGGCTGGCAGGCCCAATCCACTGTCTGTGCCGCGAGAGGGGGGGCGGACCGAGGTGAGGGCACTTGCTAGCGGAGCGTGGGCCCAAGCGTTTTGGCGTGGGGGGCCTCAAAGGTCGCCAGGGGCTCGGAGGGCCCTGCCCATTCTCCCGCTCTGAATGACTGGTGGCGTCCCTACTGGCCCGGTAGCTGTGGGGCGGAAGGGTGACTCCGGCGCTGAGGCTTGGGGGTCACCAATCCCCGGCGTTGTGGCACCAGGCCTTTGGAAGTGGCCCCTTGGGGTCTGACCTAGGGTTAGTGTTAGCCCCCAGGAAACAGGCAGGCCTGATCCGCTAGCTGTTCATCGAGTGGAGGGGCGGGCCGAGAAGAGGGCGCTGGCGAGTGGGAGCGTGGGCCCAAGCATTTTGGCGCGAGGGGCCTACGAAGGTCGCGGGGGCTCAGAGGGCCCTGCCTGTTCTCCAGCACTGAATGACCGGCGGCGCCCCTAGCGGACTGGGTGGTGGTGGGGTGGCAGGGAGAGTCCAGCACTGGTGCTCGGGGGTCCCCAATCCCCGGCATTGCGATGCCAGGCCCCTTGGGAGGGGCCCCGTGGGTGCAGACCTAGGGTTAGGGTTACACCCAGGGGGCTGACAGGCCCGATCCTACGGCTGTTCGGCGAGCGGAGGGGCGGGCCGAGGTGAGGGCGCTGGCTAGCGGGAGCGTGGGTCAAGTGTTTTGGTGCGGGGGGCCCTTCGAAGGTCGTGGGGGGATCGGAGGACCCTGCCCGTTCTCCCGCACTGAATGACTGGTGGTGCTCCTAGTGGTGCAGGTGGCAGCGGGGCGGCCGGGTGAGTCCGGCACTGGGGTTCAGGGGTCCCCAATCCCCGGCGTTACGACTGCAGGCCCCTTGCTAGGGGCCCCTCGGGGGCCGACATATGGTAAGGGTTAGCCCCCAGGAGGCCCGCAGGCCCGATCCGCCAGCTCTGCGGTGAGTGGAGGGGTGGTCGGAGGTGAGGCCGCTGGCAATCTGGAGAGTGGGCCCAGTCATTTTGGCACGGGGGGTCCTTCGAATGTCGCCAGGGGTTCGGATGGCCCTGCCCGTTCTCCCACCCTGAATGACGGGCGGCTCCCCTAAAAGCCCTGGTGGAGGAGGGGCGGTAGGGTGAGTCGGGCGCTGGGACTCAGGGGTTCCCAATCCCCGGCGTTTTGGCGCCATGCCCCTTGGGAGGGGCCCCTCAGGGACTCACCTAGGGTTAGGGTTAGCTCCGAGGAGGCCGGCAGGCTCGATCTGCCGGCTGTGTGGTGAGCAGAGGGGCAGGCCGAGGTGAGGGCGCTTGTGAGCAGGAGCGTGGGCCCAAGCGTTTTGGCGCGGGGGGCCTTCCAATGTGGCCAGAGGCTCTGAGGGCCCTGCCCCTTGTCCCGCCCTGAATGACCGGCAGCGCCCCTAGTGGCCCATGTGGCAGCGGGGCAGCCGGTTGTGTCCAGCGCTGGAGCTCGGGGTTCTCCAATCCCCGGTGTTGCGGCTCTAGGCCCCTTGCTGGGGCCCCTAGGGGACCGACATATGGTTAGATTTAGCCCCCAGGAGGCCGGAAGCCCGATCCGCCAGCTCTGCGGCAAGCGGAGAGGCGGGCGGAGGTGAGGCCGCTGGCGAGCGGGAGCGTGGGCTCAGGCGTTCTGGGGCGGGGGTCCTTCGAAAGTCGCTGGAGGCTTGGAGGGCCCTGTACGTTCTTCTGCCCTGAATGACCGGCGGCTCCCCTAGCGGCCCGGGTGGAGGAGGGGTGTTAGGGTGACTTGGGCGGTGGGGCTTGGGGGTCCCCAATCCTCGGCGTTGGGGCACCAGGCCCCTTTGGAAGGGCTCTAGGGGGCCGACCAAGGGTTATTGTTAGCCCCCAGGGGGCCAGCAGGCCAGATCCGCCGGCTGTGAGGCGAGCGGAGGGGTGGACCCAGGTGAGGGCGCTTGAGAGCAAGAATGTGGACCCAAGCGTTTTGGCACGGGGGGCCTTCGAAGGTCATCGGGGGTTCGGAGGGCCCAACCCGTCCTCCTGCCCTGAATGACCAGCGGCGCTACTAGCGGCCCGGGGGGGCGGGGCAGCAGGGTGAGCCCGGCAATGGGGCTTGGGGGTCCCCAATCCCCGGCGTTGCGGGGGCAGACCCTTGGTAGTGGCCCCTCGGGGGCCGACCTAAGGTTACAGTTAGCCCCCAGGAGGCCGGCAGGCCCGATGTGCCAGCTGTGCGGCGAGCGGAGGGGAGGGCCGAGGTGAGGGCGCGGGCGAGCGGGAGCTTGGCCGAAGCGTTTTGGCGCGGGAAGCCTTCGAAGGTCGCCGGGGGATCGGAGGACCCTGCCCGTTTTCCCGCCCTGAATGACCTGCGGCGCCCCTGGGGCCCGGGTGGCGGCAGGGCGACAGGGTGAGTCCGTCGCTGGGGTTGGGGGGTTCCCAATCCCCGGTGTTGCGGCACCAGGCCCCTTTGCAGGGGCCCCTCGGAGGCTGACCTAGGGTTATGGTTAGCCCCCAGGAGGCCGCAGGCCCAATCCACCGGCTGTGCGGTGAGCAGAGGGGAGGGCCGAGGTGAGGGCGCTGGCGAGCGGTAGCGTAGGCCCATGAGTTTTGGCGCGGGGGGCCTTCGAAGGTCGCCGGGGCTCCAGAAGCCCTGCCCATTCTCCCGCACTGAATGTCCGGCGGTGCCCCTAGCGGCTCAGTTGCCGGCGGGGGAGCATGGTGAGTCGGATGCTGGGGCTAACGGTCCGCAAACCCAGGTGTTGCGGTGCCAGGCCCGTTGGGAGGGGCCTCTCGGGGGCCGACGAAGGGATAGGGTTAGCCCCCAGGAGGCTGGCGGGCCCTATCCGCCGGCTGTGCGGCGAGCGGAGGGGCGGGCCGAGGTGAGGGCACTGGCTACCGGGAGAGTGGGCGCAAGCTTTCTGGCGCGGGGGGCCTTCGAAAGAGGCCGGGGGCTCCAAGGGCCCTTCCCGTTCTCCCGCCCTGAATGACCGGTGGTGCCACTAGCGGCCTGTGTGGCGGCGGGGCAGCACGGTGAGTCCAGCACTGTGGCTCGTGGGTCTCCAATGCCCAGCATTGCCGCTCCAGGCACCTTGGGATGAGCCCCTCCGAGGGTGAGCTAGGGTTAGGGTTAGCCCCCAGGAGGCCGGCAGGCCCGATCTGCCAGCTGTGTGGCGAGCGGAGGGGCAGGCCGAGGTGAGGGCGCTGAAGAGCAGGAGCGTGGGCCCAAGCGTTTTGGTGCAGGGGCCTTTGAAGGTCACCAGGGGCTCGGAGGACCCTGCCCGTTCTCCCGCCCTGGATGACCGGCGGTGCCCCTAGAGGCCCGGGTGGCAGCGGGGCGGGAGGGTGAGTCTGGCGCTGGGGCTTGTGGGTCCGGAATCCCGGGCATTGCGGCACCAGGCCCCTTGGGAGGGGCCCCTCGAGGGATCGAGCTAGGGTTAGGTTTAGCCCCCAGGGGACCGTCAGGCCCAATCCGCCGGTTGTGCAGGGAGCGGAGGGTGGGCTGAAGTGATGGTGCTGGCGAGCGGGAGCGTGGGCCCAAGGGTTTTGGCGCGGAGGGCCTTCAAACGGCGCTGGGGGTTCCGAGGGCCCTGTCCGTTGTTCTGCCCTGAATGACCGACAGCTCTCCTACCGGCCCGGGTGGCGGCGGGGCGGCACAGTGCGTCCGGCGCTGGGACTCGGGGGTCACCAATCCCAGGCATTGCAGCGATAGGCCCCTTGGGAGGGGCCCCTTGGGGGCCGACCTAGGGTTCGGGTTAGCCCCCAGGAGGCTGGCAGGCCCGATCCGCCGGCTCTGCCACATGCGGAGGGGCTAGCCGAGGTGAGGGCGCTGGCGAGCGGGAGCATGGCCCCAAGCGTTTTGTCGCGGGGGACCTTCGAAGGTCGCCGGGGGCCCGGGGGGCCCTGCCCGTTCTAACGCCCTGAATGAGGACGGCGCCCCTAGCGGGCCGGGTGGTGAGGAGCGGCAGAGTGTGTCCGGCGGTGGGGTTCGGGTGTCCCCAATCCCCAGCGTGGCGGCGCCAGGCCCCTTGGGAGGGGCTCCTCTGGGGCCGACCTAGGTTTAGGGTTAGCCCAAAGGAGGCCGGCAGGCCCGAGCCGCCGGCTGTGCGGCGAGCAGAGGGGCGGGCCGAGGTGAGGGCGCTGGCGAGGGGGAGCGTGGGCCCAGGGTTTTGGCACAGGGGGCCTTGGATTGTCACTGGGGGCTTGGAGGGCCCTGCCCATTCTCACACACTAAATGACCGGTGGCGCCCCTGTCGGCCAGGGTGGCGGCGTGTCGGCAGGATGAGTCTGGAGCTGGGGCTCAGTGGTCCCCGATCCCCGGCGCGGTGGCTCCAGGCACTTGGGAGGGGTCCCTCGGGGGCCGACATATGGTGAGTGTTAGCCCAAAGGAGGCCGGCGGGCCCAATCCGCCGGCTGTGCAGCGAGCGGAGGGGTGGGCCGACGTTAATGCGCTGGCAAGCGGGAGCGTGGGCCCAAGCGTTTTGGCATGGGGGGCCTTCGAAGCTCACCGGGGGCTCGGAGGGCCCAGCAAGTTCTCCCGCCCTGAATGCCCAGCGGCTCCCTAGCGGCCAGGGTGGCGGCGGGGAGGCAGGGTGAGTCCGGAGCTCGGGCTCGGGGGTCCCCAATACCCGGCATGGCATTGCCAGGCCGCTTGGGAGGGGTCCCTCGGGGGCCGAGCTAGGGTTCTCGTTAGCCCAAAGGAGGCCGGCAGGCCCAATTGGCCGGCTGTGTGGCGAGGGGATGGGTGAGCCGAGGTGAGGGCGCTGGCGAGCGGGAGCTTAGGCCCAAGCGTTTTGGTGCGGGGGGCCTTCGAAGGTCATCGGGGGCTCGGAGGGCCCTGCCCGTACTCCCTCCCTGAATGACCGGTGGCGCCCCTAGCGTCCCGGGTGGCGGCGGGGCGGCAGGGTGAGTCTGGAGTAGGGCTCAGGGGTCCAAATGCCCCGGCGTGGCGGCGCCTGGCCCCTTGGGAGGGGTCCCTCGGGGGCCGACCTAGGGTTGAGGTTAGCCCAAAGGAGGCCTGGGCCCGATCCGCCGGCTGTGCAGAGAACGGAGGGGCGGGGCGAGGTGAGGGCGCTGGGGAGCGGGAGCGTGAGCCCAAGCGTTTTGGCGTGTCTGGCCTTCGAAGGTCACCGGGGGCTCAGAGGGCCCTGCCCGTTCCCCAGCCCCGAATGAGGACGGTGCCCCTAGCGATCCGGGTCGCAGCGGGGCGGCAGGGTGAGTTCAGCCCTGGTGCTCGGGGGTCCCCAATCACCCGCGTGGCGGCGCCAGGCCCCTTGGGATGGTCCCCTCGGGAGCCGACCTAGGGTTAGGGTTAGCCCCAGGAGGCCGGCAGTCCGATCTGCCGGCTGTGCGGCGAGCGGAGGGGCGGGCTGAGGAGAGGGTGCTGGCGAGCAGGAGCCTAGGCCCAAGCGTTTTGTCACGGGGGGCCTTCAAAGGTCACTGGGGGCTCGGAGGGCCCTGCCCGTTCTCCCGCCCTAAATAACCGGTGGCGCCCCTAGCAGCCCGGGTGGCGGCAGGGCGGCAGGGTAAGTAATGCGCTGGGGCTTGAGGGTCCCCAATCCCCGGCGTGGCATCGCCAGGCCCCTTGGGAGGGGCCCCTCGTGAGCAGACCTAGAGTTAGGGTTAGTTCCCAGGAGGCTGGCAGGCCCAATCCGCTGTCTGTGCCGCGAGAGGGGGGGCGGACCGAGGTGAGGGCGCTTGCTAGCGGAGCGTGGGCCCAAGCGTTTTGGCGTGGGGGGCCTCAAAGGTCGCCAGGGGCTCGGAGGGCCCTGCCCATTCTCCCGCTCTGAATGACTGGTGGCGTCCCTACTGGCCCGGTAGCTGTGGGGCGGAAGGGTGACTCCGGCGCTGAGGCTTGGGGGTCACCAATCCCCGGCGTTGTGGCACCAGGCCTTTGGAAGTGGCCCCTTGGGGTCTGACCTAGGGTTAGTGTTAGCCCCCAGGAAACAGGCAGGCCTGATCCGCTAGCTGTTCATCGAGTGGAGGGGCGGGCCGAGAAGAGGGCGCTGGCGAGTGGGAGCGTGGGCCCAAGCATTTTGGCGCGAGGGGCCTACGAAGGTCGCGGGGGCTCAGAGGGCCCTGCCTGTTCTCCAGCACTGAATGACCGGCGGCGCCCCTAGCGGACTGGGTGGTGGTGGGGTGGCAGGGAGAGTCCAGCACTGGTGCTCGGGGGTCCCCAATCCCCGGCATTGCGATGCCAGGCCCCTTGGGAGGGGCCCCGTGGGGGCAGACCTAGGGTTAGGGTTACACCCAGGGGGCTGACAGGCCCGATCCTACGGCTGTTCGGCGAGCGGAGGGGCGGGCCGAGGTGAGGGCGCTGGCTAGCGGGAGCGTGGGTCAAGTGTTTTGGTGCGGGGGGCCCTTCGAAGGTCGTGGGGGGATCGGAGGACCCTGCCCGTTCTCCCGCACTGAATGACTGGTGGTGCTCCTAGTGGTGCAGGTGGCAGCGGGGCGGCCGGGTGAGTCCGGCACTGGGGTTCAGGGGTCCCCAATCCCCGGCGTTACGACTGCAGGCCCCTTGCTAGGGGCCCCTCGGGGGCCGACATATGGTAAGGGTTAGCCCCCAGGAGGCCCGCAGGCCCGATCCGCCAGCTCTGCGGTGAGTGGAGGGGTGGTCGGAGGTGAGGCCGCTGGCAATCTGGAGAGTGGGCCCAGTCATTTTGGCACGGGGGTCCTTCGAATGTCGCCAGGGGTTCGGACGGCCCTGCCCGTTCTCCCACCCTGAATGACGGGCGGCTCCCCTAAAAGCCCTGGTGGAGGAGGGGCGGTAGGGTGAGTCGGGCGCTGGGACTCAGGGGTTCCCAATCCCCGGCGTTTTGGCGCCATGCCCCTTGGGAGGGGCCCCTCAGGGACTCACCTAGGGTTAGGGTTAGCTCCGAGGAGGCCGGCAGGCTCGATCTGCCGGCTGTGTGGTGAGCAGAGGGGCAGGCCGAGGTGAGGGCGCTTGTGAGCAGGAGCGTGGGCCCAAGCGTTTTGGCGCGGGGGGCCTTCCAATGTGGCCAGAGGCTCTGAGGGCCCTGCCCCTTGTCCCGCCCTGAATGACCGGCAGCGCCCCTAGTGGCCCATGTGGCAGCGGGGCAGCCGGTTGTGTCCAGCGCTGGAGCTCGGGGTTCTCCAATCCCCGGTGTTGCGGCTCTAGGCCCCTTGCTGGGGCCCCTAGGGGACCGACCTATGGTTAGATTTAGCCCCCAGGAGGCCGGAAGCCCGATCCGCCAGCTCTGCGGCAAGCGGAGAGGCGGGCGGAGGTGAGGCCGCTGGCGAGCGGGAGCGTGGGCTCAGGCGTTCTGGGGCGGGGGTCCTTCGAAAGTCGCTGGAGGCTTGGAGGGCCCTGTACGTTCTTCTGCCCTGAATGACCGGCGGCTCCCCTAGCGGCCCGGGTGGAGGAGGGGTGTTAGGGTGACTTGGGCGGTGGGGCTTGGGGGTCCCCAATCCTCGGCGTTGGGGCGCCAGGCCCCTTTGGAAGGGCTCTAGGGGGCCGACCAAGGGTTATTGTTAGCCCCCAGGGGGCCAGCAGGCCAGATCCGCCGGCTGTGAGGCGAGCGGAGGGGTGGACCCAGGTGAGGGCGCTTGAGAGCAAGAATGTGGACCCAAGCGTTTTGGCACGGGGGGCCTTCGAAGGTCATCGGGGGTTCGGAGGGCCCAACCCGTCCTCCTGCCCTGAATGACCAGCGGCGCTACTAGCGGCCCGGGGGGGCGGGGCAGCAGGGTGAGCCCGGCAATGGGGCTTGGGGGTCCCCAATCCCCGGCGTTGCGGGGGCAGACCCTTGGTAGTGGCCCCTCGGGGGCCGACCTAAGGTTACAGTTAGCCCCCAGGAGGCCGGCAGGCCCGATGTGCCAGCTGTGCGGCGAGCGGAGGGGAGGGCCGAGGTGAGGGCGCGGGCGAGCGGGAGCTTGGCCGAAGCGTTTTGGCGCGGGAAGCCTTCGAAGGTCACCGGGGGATCGGAGGACCCTGCCCGTTTTCCCGCCCTGAATGACCTGCGGCGCCCCTGGGGCCCGGGTGGCGGCAGGGCGACAGGGTGAGTCCGTCGCTGGGGTTGGGGGGTTCCCAATCCCCGGTGTTGCGGCACCAGGCCCCTTTGCAGGGGCCCCTCGGAGGCTGACCTAGGGTTATGGTTAGCCCCCAGGAGGCCGCAGGCCCAATCCACCGGCTGTGCGGTGAGCAGAGGGGAGGGCCGAGGTGAGGGCGCTGGCGAGCGGTAGCGTAGGCCCATGAGTTTTGGCGCGGGGGGCCTTCGAAGGTCGCCGGGGCTCCAGAAGCCCTGCCCATTCTCCCGCACTGAATGTCCGGCGGTGCCCCTAGCGGCTCAGTTGCCGGCGGGGGAGCATGGTGAGTCGGATGCTGGGGCTAACGGTCCGCAAACCCAGGTGTTGCGGTGCCAGGCCCGTTGGGAGGGGCCTCTCGGGGGCCGACGAAGGGATAGGGTTAGCCCCCAGGAGGCTGGCGGGCCCTATCCGCCGGCTGTGCGGCGAGCGGAGGGGCGGGCCGAGGTGAGGGCACTGGCTACCGGGAGAGTGGGCGCAAGCTTTCTGGCGCGGGGGGCCTTCGAAAGAGGCCGGGGGCTCCAAGGGCCCTTCCCGTTCTCCCGCCCTGAATGACCGGTGGTGCCACTAGCGGCCTGTGTGGCGGCGGGGCAGCACGGTGAGTCCAGCACTGTGGCTCGTGGGTCTCCAATGCCCAGCATTGCCGCTCCAGGCACCTTGGGATGAGCCCCTCCGAGGGTGAGCTAGGGTTAGGGTTAGCCCCCAGGAGGCCGGCAGGCCCGATCTGCCAGCTGTGTGGCGAGCGGAGGGGCAGGCCGAGGTGAGGGCGCTGAAGAGCAGGAGCGTGGGCCCAAGCGTTTTGGTGCAGGGGCCTTTGAAGGTCACCAGGGGCTCGGAGGACCCTGCCCGTTCTCCCGCCCTGGATGACCGGCGGTGCCCCTAGAGGCCCGGGTGGCAGCGGGGCGGGAGGGTGAGTCTGGCGCTGGGGCTTGTGGGTCCGGAATCCCGGGCATTGCGGCACCAGGCCCCTTGGGAGGGGCCCCTCGAGGGATCGAGCTAGGGTTAGGTTTAGCCCCCAGGGGACCGTCAGGCCCAATCCGCCGGTTGTGCAGGGAGCGGAGGGTGGGCTGAAGTGATGGTGCTGGCGAGCGGGAGCGTGGGCCCAAGGGTTTTGGCGCGGAGGGCCTTCAAACGGCGCTGGGGGCTCCGAGGGCCCTGTCCGTTGTTCTGCCCTGAATGACCGACAGCTCTCCTACCGGCCCGGGTGGCGGCGGGGCGGCACAGTGCGTCCGGCGCTGGGACTCGGGGGTCACCAATCCCAGGCATTGCAGCGATAGGCCCCTTGGGAGGGGCCCCTTGGGGGCCGACCTAGGGTTCGGGTTAGCCCCCAGGAGGCTGGCAGGCCCGATCCGCCGGCTCTGCCACATGCGGAGGGGCTAGCCGAGGTGAGGGCGCTGGCGAGCGGGAGCATGGCCCCAAGCGTTTTGTCGCGGGGGACCTTCGAAGGTCGCCGGGGGCCCGGGGGGCCCTGCCCGTTCTAACGCCCTGAATGAGGACGGCGCCCCTAGCGGGCCGGGTGGTGAGGAGCGGCAGAGTGTGTCCGGCGGTGGGGTTCGGGTGTCCCCAATCCCCAGCGTGGCGGCGCCAGGCCCCTTGGGAGGGGCTCCTCTGGGGCCGACCTAGGTTTAGGGTTAGCCCAAAGGAGGCCGGCAGGCCCGAGCCGCCGGCTGTGCGGCGAGCAGAGGGGCGGGCCGAGGTGAGGGCGCTGGCGAGGGGGAGCGTGGGCCCAGGGTTTTGGCACAGGGGGCCTTGGATTGTCACTGGGGGCTTGGAGGGCCCTGCCCATTCTCACACACTAAATGACCGGTGGCGCCCCTGTCGGCCAGGGTGGCGGCGTGTCGGCAGGATGAGTCTGGAGCTGGGGCTCAGTGGTCCCCGATCCCCGGCGCGGTGGCTCCAGGCACTTGGGAGGGGTCCCTCGGGGGCCGACATATGGTGAGTGTTAGCCCAAAGGAGGCCGGCGGGCCCAATCTGCCGGCTGTGCAGCGAGCGGAGGGGTGGGCCGACGTTAATGCGCTGGCAAGCGGGAGCGTGGGCCCAAGCGTTTTGGCATGGGGGGCCTTCGAAGCTCACCGGGGGCTCGGAGGGCCCAGCAAGTTCTCCCGCCCTGAATGCCCAGCGGCTCCCTAGCGGCCAGGGTGGCGGCGGGGAGGCAGGGTGAGTCCGGAGCTCGGGCTCGGGGGTCCCCAATACCCGGCATGGCATTGCCAGGCCGCTTGGGAGGGGTCCCTCGGGGGCCGAGCTAGGGTTCTCGTTAGCCCAAAGGAGGCCGGCAGGCCCAATTGGCCGGCTGTGTGGCGAGGGGATGGGTGAGCCGAGGTGAGGGCGCTGGCGAGCGGGAGCTTAGGCCCAAGCGTTTTGGTGCGGGGGGCCTTCGAAGGTCATCGGGGGCTCGGAGGGCCCTGCCCGTACTCCCTCCCTGAATGACCGGTGGCGCCCCTAGCGTCCCGGGTGGCGGCGGGGCGGCAGGGTGAGTCTGGAGTAGGGCTCAGGGGTCCAAATGCCCCGGCGTGGCGGCGCCTGGCCCCTTGGGAGGGGTCCCTCGGGGGCCGACCTAGGGTTGAGGTTAGCCCAAAGGAGGCCTGGGCCCGATCCGCCGGCTGTGCAGAGAACGGAGGGGCGGGGCGAGGTGAGGGCGCTGGGGAGCGGGAGCGTGAGCCCAAGCGTTTTGGCGTGTCTGGCCTTCGAAGGTCACCGGGGGCTCAGAGGGCCCTGCCCGTTCCCCAGCCCCGAATGAGGACGGTGCCCCTAGCGATCCGGGTCGCAGCGGGGCGGCAGGGTGAGTTCAGCCCTGGTGCTCGGGGGTCCCCAATCACCCGCGTGGCGGCGCCAGGCCCCTTGGGATGGTCCCCTCGGGAGCCGACCTAGGGTTAGGGTTAGCCCCAGGAGGCCGGCAGTCCGATCTGCCGGCTGTGCGGCGAGCGGAGGGGCGGGCTGAGGAGAGGGTGCTGGCGAGCAGGAGCCTAGGCCCAAGCGTTTTGTCACGGGGGGCCTTCAAAGGTCACTGGGGGCTCGGAGGGCCCTGCCCGTTCTCCCGCCCTAAATAACCGGTGGCGCCCCTAGCAGCCCGGGTGGCGGCAGGGCGGCAGGGTAAGTAATGCGCTGGGGCTTGAGGGTCCCCAATCCCCGGCGTGGCATCGCCAGGCCCCTTGGGAGGGGCCCCTCGTGAGCAGACCTAGAGTTAGGGTTAGTTCCCAAGAGGCTGGCAGGCCCAATCCGCTGTCTGTGCCGCGAGAGTGGGGGCGGACCGAGGTGAGGGCGCTTGCTAGCGGAGCGTGGGCCCAAGCGTTTTGGCGTGGGGGGCCTCAAAGGTCGCCAGGGGCTCGGAGGGCCCTGCCCATTCTCCCGCTCTGAATGACTGGTGGCGTCCCTACTGGCCCGGTAGCTGTGGGGCGGAAGGGTGACTCCGGCGCTGAGGCTTGGGGGTCACCAATCCCCGGCGTTGTGGCACCAGGCCTTTGGAAGTGGCCCCTTGGGGTCTGACCTAGGGTTAGTGTTAGCCCCCAGGAAACAGGCAGGCCTGATCCGCTAGCTGTTCATCGAGTGGAGGGGCGGGCCGAGAAGAGGGCGCTGGCGAGTGGGAGCGTGGGCCCAAGCATTTTGGCGCGAGGGGCCTACGAAGGTCGCGGGGGCTCAGAGGGCCCTGCCTGTTCTCCAGCACTGAATGACCGGCGGCGCCCCTAGCGGACTGGGTGGTGGTGGGGTGGCAGGGAGAGTCCAGCACTGGTGCTCGGGGGTCCCCAATCCCCGGCATTGCGATGCCAGGCCCCTTGGGAGGGGCCCCGTGGGGGCAGACCTAGGGTTAGGGTTACACCCAGGGGGCTGACAGGCCCGATGCTACGGCTGTGCGGCGAGCGGAGGGGCGGGCCGAGGTGAGGGCGCTGGCCAGCGGGAGCGTGGGTCAAGTGTTTTGGTGCGGGGGGCCCTTCGAAGGTCGTGGGGGGATCGGAGGACCCTGCCCGTTCTCCCGCACTGAATGACTGGTGGTGCTCCTAGTGGTGCAGGTGGCAGCGGGGCGGCCGGGTGAGTCCGGCACTGGGGTTCAGGGGTCCCCAATCCCCGGCGTTACGACTGCAGGCCCCTTGCTAGGGGCCCCTCGGGGGCCGACATATGGTAAGGGTTAGCCCCCAGGAGGCCCGCAGGCCCGATCCGCCAGCTCTGCGGTGAGTGGAGGGGTGGTCGGAGGTGAGGCCGCTGGCAATCTGGAGAGTGGGCCCAGTCATTTTGGCACGGGGGTCCTTCGAATGTCGCCAGGGGTTCGGACGGCCCTGCCCGTTCTCCCACCCTGAATGACGGGCGGCTCCCCTAAAAGCCCTGGTGGAGGAGGGGCGGTAGGGTGAGTCGGGCGCTGGGACTCAGGGGTTCCCAATCCCCGGCGTTTTGGCGCCATGCCCCTTGGGAGGGGCCCCTCAGGGACTCACCTAGGGTTAGGGTTAGCTCCGAGGAGGCCGGCAGGCTCGATCTGCCGGCTGTGTGGTGAGCAGAGGGGCAGGCCGAGGTGAGGGCGCTTGTGAGCAGGAGCGTGGGCCCAAGCGTTTTGGCGCGGGGGGCCTTCCAATGTGGCCAGAGGCTCTGAGGGCCCTGCCCCTTGTCCCGCCCTGAATGACCGGCAGCGCCCCTAGTGGCCCATGTGGCAGCGGGGCAGCCGGTTGTGTCCAGCGCTGGAGCTCGGGGTTCTCCAATCCCCGGTGTTGCGGCTCTAGGCCCCTTGCTGGGGCCCCTAGGGGACCGACCTATGGTTAGATTTAGCCCCCAGGAGGCCGGAAGCCCGATCCGCCAGCTCTGCAGCAAGCGGAGAGGCGGGCGGAGGTGAGGCCGCTGGCGAGCGGGAGCGTGGGCTCAGGCGTTCTGGGGCGGGGGTCCTTCGAAAGTCGCTGGAGGCTTGGAGGGCCCTGTACGTTCTTCTGCCCTGAATGACCGGCGGCTCCCCTAGCGGCCCGGGTGGAGGAGGGGTGTTAGGGTGACTTGGGCGGTGGGGCTTGGGGGTCCCCAATCCTCGGCGTTGGGGCGCCAGGCCCCTTTGGAAGGGCTCTAGGGGGCCGACCAAGGGTTATTGTTAGCCCCCAGGGGGCCAGCAGGCCAGATCCGCCGGCTGTGAGGCGAGCGGAGGGGTGGACCCAGGTGAGGGCGCTTGAGAGCAAGAATGTGGACCCAAGCGTTTTGGCACGGGGGGCCTTCGAAGGTCATCGGGGGTTCGGAGGGCCCAACCCGTCCTCCTGCCCTGAATGACCAGCGGCGCTACTAGCGGCCCGGGGGGGCGGGGCAGCAGGGTGAGCCCGGCAATGGGGCTTGGGGGTCCCCAATCCCCGGCGTTGCGGGGGCAGACCCTTGGTAGTGGCCCCTCGGGGGCCGACCTAAGGTTACAGTTAGCCCCCAGGAGGCCGGCAGGCCCGATGTGCCAGCTGTGCGGCGAGCGGAGGGGAGGGCCGAGGTGAGGGCGCGGGCGAGCGGGAGCTTGGCCGAAGCGTTTTGGCGCGGGAAGCCTTCGAAGGTCGCCGGGGGATCGGAGGACCCTGCCCGTTTTCCCGCCCTGAAGGACCTGCGGCGCCCCTGGGGCCCGGGTGGCGGCAGGGCGACAGGGTGAGTCCGTCGCTGGGGTTGGGGGGTTCCCAATCCCCGGTGTTGCGGCACCAGGCCCCTTTGCAGGGGCCCCTCGGAGGCTGACCTAGGGTTATGGTTAGCCCCCAGGAGGCCGCAGGCCCAATCCACCGGCTGTGCGGTGAGCAGAGGGGAGGGCCGAGGTGAGGGCGCTGGCGAGCGGTAGCGTAGGCCCATGAGTTTTGGCGCGGGGGGCCTTCGAAGGTCGCCGGGGCTCCAGAAGCCCTGCCCATTCTCCCGCACTGAATGTCCGGCGGTGCCCCTAGCGGCTCAGTTGCCGGCGGGGGAGCATGGTGAGTCGGATGCTGGGGCTAACGGTCCGCAAACCCAGGTGTTGCGGTGCCAGGCCCGTTGGGAGGGGCCTCTCGGGGGCCGACGAAGGGATAGGGTTAGCCCCCAGGAGGCTGGCGGGCCCTATCCGCCGGCTGTGCGGCGAGCGGAGGGGCGGGCCGAGGTGAGGGCACTGGCTACCGGGAGAGTGGGCGCAAGCTTTCTGGCGCGGGGGGCCTTCGAAAGAGGCCGGGGGCTCCAAGGGCCCTTCCCGTTCTCCCGCCCTGAATGACCGGTGGTGCCACTAGCGGCCTGTGTGGCGGCGGGGCAGCACGGTGAGTCCAGCACTGTGGCTCGTGGGTCTCCAATGCCCAGCATTGCCGCTCCAGGCACCTTGGGATGAGCCCCTCCGAGGGTGAGCTAGGGTTAGGGTTAGCCCCCAGGAGGCCGGCAGGCCCGATCTGCCAGCTGTGTGGCGAGCGGAGGGGCAGGCCGAGGTGAGGGCGCTGAAGAGCAGGAGCGTGGGCCCAAGCGTTTTGGTGCAGGGGCCTTTGAAGGTCACCAGGGGCTCGGAGGACCCTGCCCGTTCTCCCGCCCTGGATGACCGGCGGTGCCCCTAGAGGCCCGGGTGGCAGCGGGGCGGGAGGGTGAGTCTGGCGCTGGGGCTTGTGGGTCCGGAATCCCGGGCATTGCGGCACCAGGCCCCTTGGGAGGGGCCCCTCGAGGGATCGAGCTAGGGTTAGGTTTAGCCCCCAGGGGACCGTCAGGCCCAATCCGCCGGTTGTGCAGGGAGCGGAGGGTGGGCTGAAGTGATGGTGCTGGCGAGCGGGAGCGTGGGCCCAAGGGTTTTGGCGCGGAGGGCCTTCAAACGGCGCTGGGGGCTCCGAGGGCCCTGTCCGTTGTTCTGCCCTGAATGACCGACAGCTCTCCTACCGGCCCGGGTGGCGGCGGGGCGGCACAGTGCGTCCGGCGCTGGGACTCGGGGGTCACCAATCCCAGGCATTGCAGCGATAGGCCCCTTGGGAGGGGCCCCTTGGGGGCCGACCTAGGGTTCGGGTTAGCCCCCAGGAGGCTGGCAGGCCCGATCCGCCGGCTCTGCCACATGCGGAGGGGCTAGCCGAGGTGAGGGCGCTGGCGAGCGGGAGCATGGCCCCAAGCGTTTTGTCGCGGGGGACCTTCGAAGGTCGCCGGGGGCCCGGGGGGCCCTGCCCGTTCTAACGCCCTGAATGAGGACGGCGCCCCTAGCGGGCCGGGTGGTGAGGAGCGGCAGAGTGTGTCCGGCGGTGGGGTTCGGGTGTCCCCAATCCCCAGCGTGGCGGCGCCAGGCCCCTTGGGAGGGGCTCCTCTGGGGCCGACCTAGGTTTAGGGTTAGCCCAAAGGAGGCCGGCAGGCCCGAGCCGCCGGCTGTGCGGCGAGCAGAGGGGCGGGCCGAGGTGAGGGCGCTGGCGAGGGGGAGCGTGGGCCCAGGGTTTTGGCACAGGGGGCCTTGGATTGTCACTGGGGGCTTGGAGGGCCCTGCCCATTCTCACACACTAAATGACCGGTGGCGCCCCTGTCGGCCAGGGTGGCGGCGTGTCGGCAGGATGAGTCTGGAGCTGGGGCTCAGTGGTCCCCGATCCCCGGCGCGGTGGCTCCAGGCACTTGGGAGGGGTCCCTCGGGGGCCGACATATGGTGAGTGTTAGCCCAAAGGAGGCCGGCGGGCCCAATCCGCCGGCTGTGCAGCGAGCGGAGGGGTGGGCCGACGTTAATGCGCTGGCAAGCGGGAGCGTGGGCCCAAGCGTTTTGGCATGGGGGGCCTTCGAAGCTCACCGGGGGCTCGGAGGGCCCAGCAAGTTCTCCCGCCCTGAATGCCCAGCGGCTCCCTAGCGGCCAGGGTGGCGGCGGGGAGGCAGGGTGAGTCCGGAGCTCGGGCTCGGGGGTCCCCAATACCCGGCATGGCATTGCCAGGCCGCTTGGGAGGGGTCCCTCGGGGGCCGAGCTAGGGTTCTCGTTAGCCCAAAGGAGGCCGGCAGGCCCAATTGGCCGGCTGTGCGGCGAGGGGATGGGTGAGCCGAGGTGAGGGCGCTGGCGAGCGGGAGCTTAGGCCCAAGCGTTTTGGTGCGGGGGGCCTTCGAAGGTCATCGGGGGCTCGGAGGGCCCTGCCCGTACTCCCTCCCTGAATGACCGGTGGCGCCCCTAGCGTCCCGGGTGGCGGCGGGGCGGCAGGGTGAGTCTGGAGTAGGGCTCAGGGGTCCAAATGCCCCGGCGTGGCGGCGCCTGGCCCCTTGGGAGGGGTCCCTCGGGGGCCGACCTAGGGTTGAGGTTAGCCCAAAGGAGGCCTGGGCCCGATCCGCCGGCTGTGCAGAGAACGGAGGGGCGGGGCGAGGTGAGGGCGCTGGGGAGCGGGAGCGTGAGCCCAAGCGTTTTGGCGTGTCTGGCCTTCGAAGGTCACCGGGGGCTCAGAGGGCCCTGCCCGTTCCCCAGCCCCGAATGAGGACGGTGCCCCTAGCGATCCGGGTCGCAGCGGGGCGGCAGGGTGAGTTCAGCCCTGGTGCTCGGGGGTCCCCAATCACCCGCGTGGCGGCGCCAGGCCCCTTGGGATGGTCCCCTCGGGAGCCGACCTAGGGTTAGGGTTAGCCCCAGGAGGCCGGCAGTCCGATCTGCCGGCTGTGCGGCGAGCGGAGGGGCGGGCTGAGGAGAGGGTGCTGGCGAGCAGGAGCCTAGGCCCAAGCGTTTTGTCACGGGGGGCCTTCAAAGGTCACTGGGGGCTCGGAGGGCCCTGCCCGTTCTCCCGCCCTAAATAACCGGTGGCGCCCCTAGCAGCCCGGGTGGCGGCAGGGCGGCAGGGTAAGTAATGCGCTGGGGCTTGAGGGTCCCCAATCCCCGGCGTGGCATCGCCAGGCCCCTTGGGAGGGGCCCCTCGTGAGCAGACCTAGAGTTAGGGTTAGTTCCCAGGAGGCTGGCAGGCCCAATCCGCTGTCTGTGCCGCGAGAGTGGGGGCGGACCGAGGTGAGGGCGCTTGCTAGCGGAGCGTGGGCCCAAGCGTTTTGGCGTGGGGGGCCTCAAAGGTCGCCAGGGGCTCGGAGGGCCCTGCCCATTCTCCCGCTCTGAATGACTGGTGGCGTCCCTACTGGCCCGGTAGCTGTGGGGCGGAAGGGTGACTCCGGCGCTGAGGCTTGGGGGTCACCAATCCCCGGCGTTGTGGCACCAGGCCTTTGGAAGTGGCCCCTTGGGGTCTGACCTAGGGTTAGTGTTAGCCCCCAGGAAACAGGCAGGCCTGATCCGCTAGCTGTTCATCGAGTGGAGGGGCGGGCCGAGAAGAGGGCGCTGGCGAGTGGGAGCGTGGGCCCAAGCATTTTGGCGCGAGGGGCCTACGAAGGTCGCGGGGGCTCAGAGGGCCCTGCCTGTTCTCCAGCACTGAATGACCGGCGGCGCCCCTAGCGGACTGGGTGGTGGTGGGGTGGCAGGGAGAGTCCAGCACTGGTGCTCGGGGGTCCCCAATCCCCGGCATTGCGATGCCAGGCCCCTTGGGAGGGGCCCCGTGGGGGCAGACCTAGGGTTAGGGTTACACCCAGGGGGCTGACAGGCCCGATCCTACGGCTGTTCGGCGAGCGGAGGGGCGGGCCGAGGTGAGGGCGCTGGCTAGCGGGAGCGTGGGTCAAGTGTTTTGGTGCGGGGGGCCCTTCGAAGGTCGTGGGGGGATCGGAGGACCCTGCCCGTTCTCCCGCACTGAATGACTGGTGGTGCTCCTAGTGGTGCAGGTGGCAGCGGGGCGGCCGGGTGAGTCCGGCACTGGGGTTCAGGGGTCCCCAATCCCCGGCGTTACGACTGCAGGCCCCTTGCTAGGGGCCCCTCGGGGGCCGACATATGGTAAGGGTTAGCCCCCAGGAGGCCCGCAGGCCCGATCCGCCAGCTCTGCGGTGAGTGGAGGGGTGGTCGGAGGTGAGGCCGCTGGCAATCTGGAGAGTGGGCCCAGTCATTTTGGCACGGGGGTCCTTCGAATGTCGCCAGGGGTTCGGACGGCCCTGCCCGTTCTCCCACCCTGAATGACGGGCGGCTCCCCTAAAAGCCCTGGTGGAGGAGGGGCGGTAGGGTGAGTCGGGCGCTGGGACTCAGGGGTTCCCAATCCCCGGCGTTTTGGCGCCATGCCCCTTGGGAGGGGCCCCTCAGGGACTCACCTAGGGTTAGGGTTAGCTCCGAGGAGGCCGGCAGGCTCGATCCGCCGGCTGTGTGGTGAGCAGAGGGGCAGGCCGAGGTGAGGGCGCTTGTGAGCAGGAGCGTGGGCCCAAGCGTTTTGGCGCGGGGGGCCTTCCAATGTGGCCAGAGGCTCTGAGGGCCCTGCCCCTTGTCCCGCCCTGAATGACCGGCAGCGCCCCTAGTGGCCCATGTGGCAGCGGGGCAGCCGGTTGTGTCCAGCGCTGGAGCTCGGGGTTCTCCAATCCCCGGTGTTGCGGCTCTAGGCCCCTTGCTGGGGCCCCTAGGGGACCGACCTATGGTTAGATTTAGCCCCCAGGAGGCCGGAAGCCCGATCCGCCAGCTCTGCGGCAAGCGGAGAGGCGGGCGGAGGTGAGGCCGCTGGCGAGCGGGAGCGTGGGCTCAGGCGTTCTGGGGCGGGGGTCCTTCGAAAGTCGCTGGAGGCTTGGAGGGCCCTGTACGTTCTTCTGCCCTGAATGACCGGCGGCTCCCCTAGCGGCCCGGGTGGAGGAGGGGTGTTAGGGTGACTTGGGCGGTGGGGCTTGGGGGTCCCCAATCCTCGGCGTTGGGGCGCCAGGCCCCTTTGGAAGGGCTCTAGGGGGCCGACCAAGGGTTATTGTTAGCCCCCAGGGGGCCAGCAGGCCAGATCCGCCGGCTGTGAGGCGAGCGGAGGGGTGGACCCAGGTGAGGGCGCTTGAGAGCAAGAATGTGGACCCAAGCGTTTTGGCACGGGGGGCCTTCGAAGGTCATCGGGGGTTCGGAGGGCCCAACCCGTCCTCCTGCCCTGAATGACCAGCGGCGCTACTAGCGGCCCGGGGGGGCGGGGCAGCAGGGTGAGCCCGGCAATGGGGCTTGGGGGTCCCCAATCCCCGGCGTTGCGGGGGCAGACCCTTGGTAGTGGCCCCTCGGGGGCCGACCTAAGGTTACAGTTAGCCCCCAGGAGGCCGGCAGGCCCGATGTGCCAGCTGTGCGGCGAGCGGAGGGGAGGGCCGAGGTGAGGGCGCGGGCGAGCGGGAGCTTGGCCGAAGCGTTTTGGCGCGGGAAGCCTTCGAAGGTCGCCGGGGGATCGGAGGACCCTGCCCGTTTTCCCGCCCTGAATGACCTGCGGCGCCCCTGGGGCCCGGGTGGCGGCAGGGCGACAGGGTGAGTCCGTCGCTGGGGTTGGGGGGTTCCCAATCCCCGGTGTTGCGGCACCAGGCCCCTTTGCAGGGGCCCCTCGGAGGCTGACCTAGGGTTATGGTTAGCCCCCAGGAGGCCGCAGGCCCAATCCACCAGCTGTGCGGTGAGCAGAGGGGAGGGCCGAGGTGAGGGCGCTGGCGAGCGGTAGCGTAGGCCCATGAGTTTTGGCGCGGGGGGCCTTCGAAGGTCGCCGGGGCTCCAGAAGCCCTGCCCATTCTCCCGCACTGAATGTCCGGCGGTGCCCCTAGTGGCTCAGTTGCCGGCGGGGGAGCATGGTGAGTCGGATGCTGGGGCTAACGGTCCGCAAACCCAGGTGTTGCGGTGCCAGGCCCGTTGGGAGGGGCCTCTCGGGGGCCGACGAAGGGATAGGGTTAGCCCCCAGGAGGCTGGCGGGCCCTATCCGCCGGCTGTGCGGCGAGCGGAGGGGCGGGCCGAGGTGAGGGCACTGGCTACCGGGAGAGTGGGCGCAAGCTTTCTGGCGCGGGGGGCCTTCGAAAGAGGCCGGGGGCTCCAAGGGCCCTTCCCGTTCTCCCGCCCTGAATGACCGGTGGTGCCACTAGCGGCCTGTGTGGCGGCGGGGCAGCACGGTGAGTCCAGCACTGTGGCTCGTGGGTCTCCAATGCCCAGCATTGCCGCTCCAGGCACCTTGGGATGAGCCCCTCCGAGGGTGAGCTAGGGTTAGGGTTAGCCCCCAGGAGGCCGGCAGGCCCGATCTGCCAGCTGTGTGGCGAGCGGAGGGGCAGGCCGAGGTGAGGGCGCTGAAGAGCAGGAGCGTGGGCCCAAGCGTTTTGGTGCAGGGGCCTTTGAAGGTCACCAGGGGCTCGGAGGACCCTGCCCGTTCTCCCGCCCTGGATGACCGGCGGTGCCCCTAGAGGCCCGGGTGGCAGCGGGGCGGGAGGGTGAGTCTGGCGCTGGGGCTTGTGGGTCCGGAATCCCGGGCATTGCGGCACCAGGCCCCTTGGGAGGGGCCCCTCGAGGGATCGAGCTAGGGTTAGGTTTAGCCCCCAGGGGACCGTCAGGCCCAATCCGCCGGTTGTGCAGGGAGCGGAGGGTGGGCTGAAGTGATGGTGCTGGCGAGCGGGAGCGTGGGCCCAAGGGTTTTGGCGCGGAGGGCCTTCAAACGGCGCTGGGGGCTCCGAGGGCCCTGTCCGTTGTTCTGCCCTGAATGACCGACGGCTCTCCTACCGGCCCGGGTGGCGGCGGGGCGGCACAGTGCGTCCGGCGCTGGGACTCGGGGGTCACCAATCCCAGGCATTGCAGCGATAGGCCCCTTGGGAGGGGCCCCTTGGGGGCCGACCTAGGGTTCGGGTTAGCCCCCAGGAGGCTGGCAGGCCCGATCCGCCGGCTCTGCCACATGCGGAGGGGCTAGCCGAGGTGAGGGCGCTGGCGAGCGGGAGCATGGCCCCAAGCGTTTTGTCGCGGGGGACCTTCGAAGGTCGCCGGGGGCCCGGGGGGCCCTGCCCGTTCTAACGCCCTGAATGAGGACGGCGCCCCTAGCGGGCCGGGTGGTGAGGAGCGGCAGAGTGTGTCCGGCGGTGGGGTTCGGGTGTCCCCAATCCCCAGCGTGGCGGCGCCAGGCCCCTTGGGAGGGGCTCCTCTGGGGCCGACCTAGGTTTAGGGTTAGCCCAAAGGAGGCCGGCAGGCCCGAGCCGCCGGCTGTGCGGCGAGCAGAGGGGCGGGCCGAGGTGAGGGCGCTGGCGAGGGGGAGCGTGGGCCCAGGGTTTTGGCACAGGGGGCCTTGGATTGTCACTGGGGGCTTGGAGGGCCCTGCCCATTCTCACACACTAAATGACCGGTGGCGCCCCTGTCGGCCAGGGTGGCGGCGTGTCGGCAGGATGAGTCTGGAGCTGGGGCTCAGTGGTCCCCGATCCCCGGCGCGGTGGCTCCAGGCACTTGGGAGGGGTCCCTCGGGGGCCGACATATGGTGAGTGTTAGCCCAAAGGAGGCCGGCGGGCCCAATCCGCCGGCTGTGCAGCGAGCGGAGGGGTGGGCCGACGTTAATGCGCTGGCAAGCGGGAGCGTGGGCCCAAGCGTTTTGGCATGGGGGGCCTTCGAAGCTCACCGGGGGCTCGGAGGGCCCAGCAAGTTCTCCCGCCCTGAATGCCCAGCGGCTCCCTAGCGGCCAGGGTGGCGGCGGGGAGGCAGGGTGAGTCCGGAGCTCGGGCTCGGGGGTCCCCAATACCCGGCATGGCATTGCCAGGCCGCTTGGGAGGGGTCCCTCGGGGGCCGAGCTAGGGTTCTCGTTAGCCCAAAGGAGGCCGGCAGGCCCAATTGGCCGGCTGTGCGGCGAGGGGATGGGTGAGCCGAGGTGAGGGCGCTGGCGAGCGGGAGCTTAGGCCCAAGCGTTTTGGTGCGGGGGGCCTTCGAAGGTCATCGGGGGCTCGGAGGGCCCTGCCCGTACTCCCTCCCTGAATGACCGGTGGCGCCCCTAGCGTCCCGGGTGGCGGCGGGGCGGCAGGGTGAGTCTGGAGTAGGGCTCAGGGGTCCAAATGCCCCGGCGTGGCGGCGCCTGGCCCCTTGGGAGGGGTCCCTCGGGGGCCGACCTAGGGTTGAGGTTAGCCCAAAGGAGGCCTGGGCCCGATCCGCCGGCTGTGCAGAGAACGGAGGGGCGGGGCGAGGTGAGGGCGCTGGGGAGCGGGAGCGTGAGCCCAAGCGTTTTGGCGTGTCTGGCCTTCGAAGGTCACCGGGGGCTCAGAGGGCCCTGCCCGTTCCCCAGCCCCGAATGAGGACGGTGCCCCTAGCGATCCGGGTCGCAGCGGGGCGGCAGGGTGAGTTCAGCCCTGGTGCTCGGGGGTCCCCAATCACCCGCGTGGCGGCGCCAGGCCCCTTGGGATGGTCCCCTCGGGAGCCGACCTAGGGTTAGGGTTAGCCCCAGGAGGCCGGCAGTCCGATCTGCCGGCTGTGCGGCGAGCGGAGGGGCGGGCTGAGGAGAGGGTGCTGGCGAGCAGGAGCCTAGGCCCAAGCGTTTTGTCACGGGGGGCCTTCAAAGGTCACTGGGGGCTCGGAGGGCCCTGCCCGTTCTCCCGCCCTAAATAACCGGTGGCGCCCCTAGCAGCCCGGGTGGCGGCAGGGCGGCAGGGTAAGTAATGCGCTGGGGCTTGAGGGTCCCCAATCCCCGGCGTGGCATCGCCAGGCCCCTTGGGAGGGGCCCCTCGTGAGCAGACCTAGAGTTAGGGTTAGTTCCCAGGAGGCTGGCAGGCCCAATCCACTGTCTGTGCCGCGAGAGGGGGGGCGGACCGAGGTGAGGGCACTTGCTAGCGGAGCGTGGGCCCAAGCGTTTTGGCGTGGGGGGCCTCAAAGGTCGCCAGGGGCTCGGAGGGCCCTGCCCATTCTCCCGCTCTGAATGACTGGTGGCGTCCCTACTGGCCCGGTAGCTGTGGGGCGGAAGGGTGACTCCGGCGCTGAGGCTTGGGGGTCACCAATCCCCGGCGTTGTGGCACCAGGCCTTTGGAAGTGGCCCCTTGGGGTCTGACCTAGGGTTAGTGTTAGCCCCCAGGAAACAGGCAGGCCTGATCCGCTAGCTGTTCATCGAGTGGAGGGGCGGGCCGAGAAGAGGGCGCTGGCGAGTGGGAGCGTGGGCCCAAGCATTTTGGCGCGAGGGGCCTACGAAGGTCGCGGGGGCTCAGAGGGCCCTGCCTGTTCTCCAGCACTGAATGACCGGCGGCGCCCCTAGCGGACTGGGTGGTGGTGGGGTGGCAGGGAGAGTCCAGCACTGGTGCTCGGGGGTCCCCAATCCCCGGCATTGCGATGCCAGGCCCCTTGGGAGGGGCCCCGTGGGTGCAGACCTAGGGTTAGGGTTACACCCAGGGGGCTGACAGGCCCGATCCTACGGCTGTTCGGCGAGCGGAGGGGCGGGCCGAGGTGAGGGCGCTGGCTAGCGGGAGCGTGGGTCAAGTGTTTTGGTGCGGGGGGCCCTTCGAAGGTCGTGGGGGGATCGGAGGACCCTGCCCGTTCTCCCGCACTGAATGACTGGTGGTGCTCCTAGTGGTGCAGGTGGCAGCGGGGCGGCCGGGTGAGTCCGGCACTGGGGTTCAGGGGTCCCCAATCCCCGGCGTTACGACTGCAGGCCCCTTGCTAGGGGCCCCTCGGGGGCCGACATATGGTAAGGGTTAGCCCCCAGGAGGCCCGCAGGCCCGATCCGCCAGCTCTGCGGTGAGTGGAGGGGTGGTCGGAGGTGAGGCCGCTGGCAATCTGGAGAGTGGGCCCAGTCATTTTGGCACGGGGGTCCTTCGAATGTCGCCAGGGGTTCGGACGGCCCTGCCCGTTCTCCCACCCTGAATGACGGGCGGCTCCCCTAAAAGCCCTGGTGGAGGAGGGGCGGTAGGGTGAGTCGGGCGCTGGGACTCAGGGGTTCCCAATCCCCGGCGTTTTGGCGCCATGCCCCTTGGGAGGGGCCCCTCAGGGACTCACCTAGGGTTAGGGTTAGCTCCGAGGAGGCCGGCAGGCTCGATCCGCCGGCTGTGTGGTGAGCAGAGGGGCAGGCCGAGGTGAGGGCGCTTGTGAGCAGGAGCGTGGGCCCAAGCGTTTTGGCGCGGGGGGCCTTCCAATGTGGCCAGAGGCTCTGAGGGCCCTGCCCCTTGTCCCGCCCTGAATGACCGGCAGCGCCCCTAGTGGCCCATGTGGCAGCGGGGCAGCCGGTTGTGTCCAGCGCTGGAGCTCGGGGTTCTCCAATCCCCGGTGTTGCGGCTCTAGGCCCCTTGCTGGGGCCCCTAGGGGACCGACCTATGGTTAGATTTAGCCCCCAGGAGGCCGGAAGCCCGATCCGCCAGCTCTGCGGCAAGCGGAGAGGCGGGCGGAGGTGAGGCCGCTGGCGAGCGGGAGCGTGGGCTCAGGCGTTCTGGGGCGGGGGTCCTTCGAAAGTCGCTGGAGGCTTGGAGGGCCCTGTACGTTCTTCTGCCCTGAATGACCGGCGGCTCCCCTAGCGGCCTGGGTGGAGGAGGGGTGTTAGGGTGACTTGGGCGGTGGGGCTTGGGGGTCCCCAATCCTCGGCGTTGGGGCGCCAGGCCCCTTTGGAAGGGCTCTAGGGGGCCGACCAAGGGTTATTGTTAGCCCCCAGGGGGCCAGCAGGCCAGATCCGCCGGCTGTGAGGCGAGCGGAGGGGTGGACCCAGGTGAGGGCGCTTGAGAGCAAGAATGTGGACCCAAGCGTTTTGGCACGGGGGGCCTTCGAAGGTCATCGGGGGTTCGGAGGGCCCAACCCGTCCTCCTGCCCTGAATGACCAGCGGCGCTACTAGCGGCCCGGGGGGGCGGGGCGGCAGGGTGAGCCCGGCAATGGGGCTTGGGGGTCCCCAATCCCCGGCGTTGCGGGGGCAGACCCTTGGTAGTGGCCCCTCGGGGGCCGACCTAAGGTTACAGTTAGCCCCCAGGAGGCCGGCAGGCCCGATGTGCCAGCTGTGCGGCGAGCGGAGGGGAGGGCCGAGGTGAGGGCGCGGGCGAGCGGGAGCTTGGCCGAAGCGTTTTGGCGCGGGAAGCCTTCGAAGGTCGCCGGGGGATCGGAGGACCCTGCCCGTTTTCCCGCCCTGAATGACCTGCGGCGCCCCTGGGGCCCGGGTGGCGGCAGGGCGACAGGGTGAGTCCGTCGCTGGGGTTGGGGGGTTCCCAATCCCCGGTGTTGCGGCACCAGGCCCCTTTGCAGGGGCCCCTCGGAGGCTGACCTAGGGTTATGGTTAGCCCCCAGGAGGCCGCAGGCCCAATCCACCGGCTGTGCGGTGAGCAGAGGGGAGGGCCGAGGTGAGGGCGCTGGCGAGCGGTAGCGTAGGCCCATGAGTTTTGGCGCGGGGGGCCTTCGAAGGTCGCCGGGGCTCCAGAAGCCCTGCCCATTCTCCCGCACTGAATGTCCGGCGGTGCCCCTAGCGGCTCAGTTGCCGGCGGGGGAGCATGGTGAGTCGGATGCTGGGGCTAACGGTCCGCAAACCCAGGTGTTGCGGTGCCAGGCCCGTTGGGAGGGGCCTCTCGGGGGCCGACGAAGGGATAGGGTTAGCCCCCAGGAGGCTGGCGGGCCCTATCCGCCGGCTGTGCGGCGAGCGGAGGGGCGGGCCGAGGTGAGGGCACTGGCTACCGGGAGAGTGGGCGCAAGCTTTCTGGCACGGGGGGCCTTCGAAAGAGGCCGGGGGCTCCAAGGGCCCTTCCCGTTCTCCCGCCCTGAATGACCGGTGGTGCCACTAGCGGCCTGTGTGGCGGCGGGGCAGCACGGTGAGTCCAGCACTGTGGCTCGTGGGTCTCCAATGCCCAGCATTGCCGCTCCAGGCACCTTGGGATGAGCCCCTCCGAGGGTGAGCTAGGGTTAGGGTTAGCCCCCAGGAGGCCGGCAGGCCCGATCTGCCAGCTGTGTGGCGAGCGGAGGGGCAGGCCGAGGTGAGGGCGCTGAAGAGCAGGAGCGTGGGCCCAAGCGTTTTGGTGCAGGGGCCTTTGAAGGTCACCAGGGGCTCGGAGGACCCTGCCCGTTCTCCCGCCCTGGATGACCGGCGGTGCCCCTAGAGGCCCGGGTGGCAGCGGGGCGGGAGGGTGAGTCTGGCGCTGGGGCTTGTGGGTCCGGAATCCCGGGCATTGCGGCACCAGGCCCCTTGGGAGGGGCCCCTCGAGGGATCGAGCTAGGGTTAGGTTTAGCCCCCAGGGGACCGTCAGGCCCAATCCGCCGGTTGTGCAGGGAGCGGAGGGTGGGCTGAAGTGATGGTGCTGGCGAGCGGGAGCGTGGGCCCAAGGGTTTTGGCGCGGAGGGCCTTCAAACGGCGCTGGGGGCTCCGAGGGCCCTGTCCGTTGTTCTGCCCTGAATGACCGACGGCTCTCCTACCGGCCCGGGTGGCGGCGGGGCGGCACAGTGCGTCCGGCGCTGGGACTCGGGGGTCACCAATCCCAGGCATTGCAGCGATAGGCCCCTTGGGAGGGGCCCCTTGGGGGCCGACCTAGGGTTCGGGTTAGCCCCCAGGAGGCTGGCAGGCCCGATCCGCCGGCTCTGCCACATGCGGAGGGGCTAGCCGAGGTGAGGGCGCTGGCGAGCGGGAGCATGGCCCCAAGCGTTTTGTCGCGGGGGACCTTCGAAGGTCGCCGGGGGCCCGGGGGGCCCTGCCCGTTCTAACGCCCTGAATGAGGACGGCGCCCCTAGCGGGCCGGGTGGTGAGGAGCGGCAGAGTGTGTCCGGCGGTGGGGTTCGGGTGTCCCCAATCCCCAGCGTGGCGGCGCCAGGCCCCTTGGGAGGGGCTCCTCTGGGGCCGACCTAGGTTTAGGGTTAGCCCAAAGGAGGCCGGCAGGCCCGAGCCGCCGGCTGTGCGGCGAGCAGAGGGGCGGGCCGAGGTGAGGGCGCTGGCGAGGGGGAGCGTGGGCCCAGGGTTTTGGCACAGGGGGCCTTGGATTGTCACTGGGGGCTTGGAGGGCCCTGCCCATTCTCACACACTAAATGACCGGTGGCGCCCCTGTCGGCCAGGGTGGCGGCGTGTCGGCAGGATGAGTCTGGAGCTGGGGCTCAGTGGTCCCCGATCCCCGGCGCGGTGGCTCCAGGCACTTGGGAGGGGTCCCTCGGGGGCCGACATATGGTGAGTGTTAGCCCAAAGGAGGCCGGCGGGCCCAATCCGCCGGCTGTGCAGCGAGCGGAGGGGTGGGCCGACGTTAATGCGCTGGCAAGCGGGAGCGTGGGCCCAAGCGTTTTGGCATGGGGGGCCTTCGAAGCTCACCGGGGGCTCGGAGGGCCCAGCAAGTTCTCCCGCCCTGAATGCCCAGCGGCTCCCTAGCGGCCAGGGTGGCGGCGGGGAGGCAGGGTGAGTCCGGAGCTCGGGCTCGGGGGTCCCCAATACCCGGCATGGCATTGCCAGGCCGCTTGGGAGGGGTCCCTCGGGGGCCGAGCTAGGGTTCTCGTTAGCCCAAAGGAGGCCGGCAGGCCCAATTGGCCGGCTGTGCGGCGAGGGGATGGGTGAGCCGAGGTGAGGGCGCTGGCGAGCGGGAGCTTAGGCCCAAGCGTTTTGGTGCGGGGGGCCTTCGAAGGTCATCGGGGGCTCGGAGGGCCCTGCCCGTACTCCCTCCCTGAATGACCGGTGGCGCCCCTAGCGTCCCGGGTGGCGGCGGGGCGGCAGGGTGAGTCTGGAGTAGGGCTCAGGGGTCCAAATGCCCCGGCGTGGCGGCGCCTGGCCCCTTGGGAGGGGTCCCTCGGGGGCCGACCTAGGGTTGAGGTTAGCCCAAAGGAGGCCTGGGCCCGATCCGCCGGCTGTGCAGAGAACGGAGGGGCGGGGCGAGGTGAGGGCGCTGGGGAGCGGGAGCGTGAGCCCAAGCGTTTTGGCGTGTCTGGCCTTCGAAGGTCACCGGGGGCTCAGAGGGCCCTGCCCGTTCCCCAGCCCCGAATGAGGACGGTGCCCCTAGCGATCCGGGTCGCAGCGGGGCGGCAGGGTGAGTTCAGCCCTGGTGCTCGGGGGTCCCCAATCACCCGCGTGGCGGCGCCAGGCCCCTTGGGATGGTCCCCTCGGGAGCCGACCTAGGGTTAGGGTTAGCCCCAGGAGGCCGGCAGTCCGATCTGCCGGCTGTGCGGCGAGCGGAGGGGCGGGCTGAGGAGAGGGTGCTGGCGAGCAGGAGCCTAGGCCCAAGCGTTTTGTCACGGGGGGCCTTCAAAGGTCACTGGGGGCTCGGAGGGCCCTGCCCGTTCTCCCGCCCTAAATAACCGGTGGCGCCCCTAGCAGCCCGGGTGGCGGCAGGGCGGCAGGGTAAGTAATGCGCTGGGGCTTGAGGGTCCCCAATCCCCGGCGTGGCATCGCCAGGCCCCTTGGGAGGGGCCCCTCGTGAGCAGACCTAGAGTTAGGGTTAGTTCCCAGGAGGCTGGCAGGCCCAATCCGCTGTCTGTGCCGCGAGAGGGGGGGCGGACCGAGGTGAGGGCGCTTGCTAGCGGAGCGTGGGCCCAAGCGTTTTGGCGTGGGGGGCCTCAAAGGTCGCCAGGGGCTCGGAGGGCCCTGCCCATTCTCCCGCTCTGAATGACTGGTGGCGTCCCTACTGGCCCGGTAGCTGTGGGGCGGAAGGGTGACTCCGGCGCTGAGGCTTGGGGGTCACCAATCCCCGGCGTTGTGGCACCAGGCCTTTGGAAGTGGCCCCTTGGGGTCTGACCTAGGGTTAGTGTTAGCCCCCAGGAAACAGGCAGGCCTGATCCGCTAGCTGTTCATCGAGTGGAGGGGCGGGCCGAGAAGAGGGCGCTGGCGAGTGGGAGCGTGGGCCCAAGCATTTTGGCGCGAGGGGCCTACGAAGGTCGCGGGGGCTCAGAGGGCCCTGCCTGTTCTCCAGCACTGAATGACCGGCGGCGCCCCTAGCGGACTGGGTGGTGGTGGGGTGGCAGGGAGAGTCCAGCACTGGTGCTCGGGGGTCCCCAATCCCCGGCATTGCGATGCCAGGCCCCTTGGGAGGGGCCCCGTGGGGGCAGACCTAGGGTTAGGGTTACACCCAGGGGGCTGACAGGCCCGATCCTACGGCTGTTCGGCGAGCGGAGGGGCGGGCCGAGGTGAGGGCGCTGGCTAGCGGGAGCGTGGGTCAAGTGTTTTGGTGCGGGGGGCCCTTCGAAGGTCGTGGGGGGATCGGAGGACCCTGCCCGTTCTCCCGCACTGAATGACTGGTGGTGCTCCTAGCGGTGCAGGTGGCAGCGGGGCGGCCGGGTGAGTCCGGCACTGGGGTTCAGGGGTCCCCAATCCCCGGCGTTACGACTGCAGGCCCCTTGCTAGGGGCCCCTCGGGGGCCGACATATGGTAAGGGTTAGCCCCCAGGAGGCCCGCAGGCCCGATCCGCCAGCTCTGCGGTGAGTGGAGGGGTGGTCGGAGGTGAGGCCGCTGGCAATCTGGAGAGTGGGCCCAGTCATTTTGGCACGGGGGTCCTTCGAATGTCGCCAGGGGTTCGGACGGCCCTGCCCGTTCTCCCACCCTGAATGACGGGCGGCTCCCCTAAAAGCCCTGGTGGAGGAGGGGCGGTAGGGTGAGTCGGGCGCTGGGACTCAGGGGTTCCCAATCCCCGGCGTTTTGGCGCCATGCCCCTTGGGAGGGGCCCCTCAGGGACTCACCTAGGGTTAGGGTTAGCTCCGAGGAGGCCGGCAGGCTCGATCCGCCGGCTGTGTGGTGAGCAGAGGGGCAGGCCGAGGTGAGGGCGCTTGTGAGCAGGAGCGTGGGCCCAAGCGTTTTGGCGCGGGGGGCCTTCCAATGTGGCCAGAGGCTCTGAGGGCCCTGCCCCTTGTCCCGCCCTGAATGACCGGCAGCGCCCCTAGTGGCCCATGTGGCAGCGGGGCAGCCGGTTGTGTCCAGCGCTGGAGCTCGGGGTTCTCCAATCCCCGGTGTTGCGGCTCTAGGCCCCTTGCTGGGGCCCCTAGGGGACCGACCTATGGTTAGATTTAGCCCCCAGGAGGCCGGAAGCCCGATCCGCCAGCTCTGCGGCAAGCGGAGAGGCGGGCGGAGGTGAGGCCGCTGGCGAGCGGGAGCGTGGGCTCAGGCGTTCTGGGGCGGGGGTCCTTCGAAAGTCGCTGGAGGCTTGGAGGGCCCTGTACGTTCTTCTGCCCTGAATGACCGGCGGCTCCCCTAGCGGCCCGGGTGGAGGAGGGGTGTTAGGGTGACTTGGGCGGTGGGGCTTGGGGGTCCCCAATCCTCGGCGTTGGGGCGCCAGGCCCCTTTGGAAGGGCTCTAGGGGGCCGACCAAGGGTTATTGTTAGCCCCCAGGGGGCCAGCAGGCCAGATCCGCCGGCTGTGAGGCGAGCGGAGGGGTGGACCCAGGTGAGGGCGCTTGAGAGCAAGAATGTGGACCCAAGCGTTTTGGCACGGGGGGCCTTCGAAGGTCATCGGGGGTTCGGAGGGCCCAACCCGTCCTCCTGCCCTGAATGACCAGCGGCGCTACTAGCGGCCCGGGGGGGCGGGGCGGCAGGGTGAGCCCGGCAATGGGGCTTGGGGGTCCCCAATCCCCGGCGTTGCGGGGGCAGACCCTTGGTAGTGGCCCCTCGGGGGCCGACCTAAGGTTACAGTTAGCCCCCAGGAGGCCGGCAGGCCCGATGTGCCAGCTGTGCGGCGAGCGGAGGGGAGGGCCGAGGTGAGGGCGCGGGCGAGCGGGAGCTTGGCCGAAGCGTTTTGGCGCGGGAAGCCTTCGAAGGTCGCCGGGGGATCGGAGGACCCTGCCCGTTTTCCCGCCCTGAATGACCTGCGGCGCCCCTGGGGCCCGGGTGGCGGCAGGGCGACAGGGTGAGTCCGTCGCTGGGGTTGGGGGGTTCCCAATCCCCGGTGTTGCGGCACCAGGCCCCTTTGCAGGGGCCCCTCGGAGGCTGACCTAGGGTTATGGTTAGCCCCCAGGAGGCCGCAGGCCCAATCCACCGGCTGTGCGGTGAGCAGAGGGGAGGGCCGAGGTGAGGGCGCTGGCGAGCGGTAGCGTAGGCCCATGAGTTTTGGCGCGGGGGGCCTTCGAAGGTCGCCGGGGCTCCAGAAGCCCTGCCCATTCTCCCGCACTGAATGTCCGGCGGTGCCCCTAGCGGCTCAGTTGCCGGCGGGGGAGCATGGTGAGTCGGATGCTGGGGCTAACGGTCCGCAAACCCAGGTGTTGCGGTGCCAGGCCCGTTGGGAGGGGCCTCTCGGGGGCCGACGAAGGGATAGGGTTAGCCCCCAGGAGGCTGGCGGGCCCTATCCGCCGGCTGTGCGGCGAGCGGAGGGGCGGGCCGAGGTGAGGGCACTGGCTACCGGGAGAGTGGGCGCAAGCTTTCTGGCGCGGGGGGCCTTCGAAAGAGGCCGGGGGCTCCAAGGGCCCTTCCCGTTCTCCCGCCCTGAATGACCGGTGGTGCCACTAGCGGCCTGTGTGGCGGCGGGGCAGCACGGTGAGTCCAGCACTGTGGCTCGTGGGTCTCCAATGCCCAGCATTGCCGCTCCAGGCACCTTGGGATGAGCCCCTCCGAGGGTGAGCTAGGGTTAGGGTTAGCCCCCAGGAGGCCGGCAGGCCCGATCTGCCAGCTGTGTGGCGAGCGGAGGGGCAGGCCGAGGTGAGGGCGCTGAAGAGCAGGAGCGTGGGCCCAAGCGTTTTGGTGCAGGGGCCTTTGAAGGTCACCAGGGGCTCGGAGGACCCTGCCCGTTCTCCCGCCCTGGATGACCGGCGGTGCCCCTAGAGGCCCGGGTGGCAGCGGGGCGGGAGGGTGAGTCTGGCGCTGGGGCTTGTGGGTCCGGAATCCCGGGCATTGCGGCACCAGGCCCCTTGGGAGGGGCCCCTCGAGGGATTGAGCTAGGGTTAGGTTTAGCCCCCAGGGGACCGTCAGGCCCAATCCGCCGGTTGTGCAGGGAGCGGAGGGTGGGCTGAAGTGATGGTGCTGGCGAGCGGGAGCGTGGGCTCAAGGGTTTTGGCGCGGAGGGCCTTCAAACGGCGCTGGGGGCTCCGAGGGCCCTGTCCGTTGTTCTGCCCTGAATGACCGACAGCTCTCCTACCGGCCCGGGTGGCGGCGGGGCGGCACAGTGCGTCCGGCGCTGGGACTCGGGGGTCACCAATCCCAGGCATTGCAGCGATAGGCCCCTTGGGAGGGGCCCCTTGGGGGCCGACCTAGGGTTCGGGTTAGCCCCCAGGAGGCTGGCAGACCCGATCCGCCGGCTCTGCCACATGCGGAGGGGCTAGCCGAGGTGAGGGCGCTGGCGAGCGGGAGCATGGCCCCAAGCGTTTTGTCGCGGGGGACCTTCGAAGGTCGCCGGGGGCCCGGGGGGCCCTGCCCGTTCTAACGCCCTGAATGAGGACGGCGCCCCTAGCGGGCCGGGTGGTGAGGAGCGGCAGAGTGTGTCCGGCGGTGGGGTTCGGGTGTCCCCAATCCCCAGCGTGGCGGCGCCAGGCCCCTTGGGAGGGGCTCCTCTGGGGCCGACCTAGGTTTAGGGTTAGCCCAAAGGAGGCCGGCAGGCCCGAGCCGCCGGCTGTGCGGCGAGCAGAGGGGCGGGCCGAGGTGAGGGCGCTGGCGAGGGGGAGCGTGGGCCCAGGGTTTTGGCACAGGGGGCCTTGGATTGTCACTGGGGGCTTGGAGGGCCCTGCCCATTCTCACACACTAAATGACCGGTGGCGCCCCTGTCGGCCAGGGTGGCGGCGTGTCGGCAGGATGAGTCTGGAGCTGGGGCTCAGTGGTCCCCGATCCCTGGCGCGGTGGCTCCAGGCACTTGGGAGGGGTCCCTCGGGGGCCGACATATGGTGAGTGTTAGCCCAAAGGAGGCCGGCGGGCCCAATCCGCCGGCTGTGCAGCGAGCGGAGGGGTGGGCCGACGTTAATGCGCTGGCAAGCGGGAGCGTGGGCCCAAGCGTTTTGGCATGGGGGGCCTTCGAAGCTCACCGGGGGCTCGGAGGGCCCAGCAAGTTCTCCCGCCCTGAATGCCCAGCGGCTCCCTAGCGGCCAGGGTGGCGGCGGGGAGGCAGGGTGAGTCCGGAGCTCGGGCTCGGGGGTCCCCAATACCCGGCATGGCATTGCCAGGCCGCTTGGGAGGGGTCCCTCGGGGGCCGAGCTAGGGTTCTCGTTAGCCCAAAGGAGGCCGGCAGGCCCAATTGGCCGGCTGTGCGGCGAGGGGATGGGTGAGCCGAGGTGAGGGCGCTGGCGAGCGGGAGCTTAGGCCCAAGCGTTTTGGTGCGGGGGGCCTTCGAAGGTCATCGGGGGCTCGGAGGGCCCTGCCCGTACTCCCTCCCTGAATGACCGGTGGCGCCCCTAGCGTCCCGGGTGGCGGCGGGGCGGCAGGGTGAGTCTGGAGTAGGGCTCAGGGGTCCAAATGCCCCGGCGTGGCGGCGCCTGGCCCCTTGGGAGGGGTCCCTCGGGGGCCGACCTAGGGTTGAGGTTAGCCCAAAGGAGGCCTGGGCCCGATCCGCCGGCTGTGCAGAGAACGGAGGGGCGGGGCGAGGTGAGGGCGCTGGGGAGCGGGAGCGTGAGCCCAAGCGTTTTGGCGTGTCTGGCCTTCGAAGGTCACCGGGGGCTCAGAGGGCCCTGCCCGTTCCCCAGCCCCGAATGAGGACGGTGCCCCTAGCGATCCGGGTCGCAGCGGGGCGGCAGGGTGAGTTCAGCCCTGGTGCTCGGGGGTCCCCAATCACCCGCGTGGCGGCGCCAGGCCCCTTGGGATGGTCCCCTCGGGAGCCGACCTAGGGTTAGGGTTAGCCCCAGGAGGCCGGCAGTCCGATCTGCCGGCTGTGCGGCGAGCGGAGGGGCGGGCTGAGGAGAGGGTGCTGGCGAGCAGGAGCCTAGGCCCAAGCGTTTTGTCACGGGGGGCCTTCAAAGGTCACTGGGGGCTCGGAGGGCCCTGCCCGTTCTCCCGCCCTAAATAACCGGTGGCGCCCCTAGCAGCCCGGGTGGCGGCAGGGCGGCAGGGTAAGTAATGCGCTGGGGCTTGAGGGTCCCCAATCCCCGGCGTGGCATCGCCAGGCCCCTTGGGAGGGGCCCCTCGTGAGCAGACCTAGAGTTAGGGTTAGTTCCCAGGAGGCTGGCAGGCCCAATCCGCTGTCTGTGCCGCGAGAGTGGGGGCGGACCGAGGTGAGGGCGCTTGCTAGCGGAGCGTGGGCCCAAGCGTTTTGGCGTGGGGGGCCTCAAAGGTCGCCAGGGGCTCGGAGGGCCCTGCCCATTCTCCCGCTCTGAATGACTGGTGGCGTCCCTACTGGCCCGGTAGCTGTGGGGCGGAAGGGTGACTCCGGCGCTGAGGCTTGGGGGTCACCAATCCCCGGCGTTGTGGCACCAGGCCTTTGGAAGTGGCCCCTTGGGGTCTGACCTAGGGTTAGTGTTAGCCCCCAGGAAACAGGCAGGCCTGATCCGCTAGCTGTTCATCGAGTGGAGGGGCGGGCCGAGAAGAGGGCGCTGGCGAGTGCGAGCGTGGGCCCAAGCATTTTGGCGCGAGGGGCCTACGAAGGTCGCGGGGGCTCAGAGGGCCCTGCCTGTTCTCCAGCACTGAATGACCGGCGGCGCCCCTAGCGGACTGGGTGGTGGTGGGGTGGCAGGGAGAGTCCAGCACTGGTGCTCGGGGGTCCCCAATCCCCGGCATTGCGATGCCAGGCCCCTTGGGAGGGGCCCCGTGGGGGCAGACCTAGGGTTAGGGTTACACCCAGGGGGCTGACAGGCCCGATCCTACGGCTGTTCGGCGAGCGGAGGGGCGGGCCGAGGTGAGGGCGCTGGCTAGCGGGAGCGTGGGTCAAGTGTTTTGGTGCGGGGGGCCCTTCGAAGGTCGTGGGGGGATCGGAGGACCCTGCCCGTTCTCCCGCACTGAATGACTGGTGGTGCTCCTAGTGGTGCAGGTGGCAGCGGGGCGGCCGGGTGAGTCCGGCACTGGGGTTCAGGGGTCCCCAATCCCCGGCGTTACGACTGCAGGCCCCTTGCTAGGGGCCCCTCGGGGGCCGACATATGGTAAGGGTTAGCCCCCAGGAGGCCCGCAGGCCCGATCCGCCAGCTCTGCGGTGAGTGGAGGGGTGGTCGGAGGTGAGGCCGCTGGCAATCTGGAGAGTGGGCCCAGTCATTTTGGCACGGGGGTCCTTCGAATGTCGCCAGGGGTTCGGACGGCCCTGCCCGTTCTCCCACCCTGAATGACGGGCGGCTCCCCTAAAAGCCCTGGTGGAGGAGGGGCGGTAGGGTGAGTCGGGCGCTGGGACTCAGGGGTTCCCAATCCCCGGCGTTTTGGCGCCATGCCCCTTGGGAGGGGCCCCTCAGGGACTCACCTAGGGTTAGGGTTAGCTCCGAGGAGGCCGGCAGGCTCGATCCGCCGGCTGTGTGGTGAGCAGAGGGGCAGGCCGAGGTGAGGGCGCTTGTGAGCAGGAGCGTGGGCCCAAGCGTTTTGGCGCGGGGGGCCTTCCAATGTGGCCAGAGGCTCTGAGGGCCCTGCCCCTTGTCCCGCCCTGAATGACCGGCAGCGCCCCTAGTGGCCCATGTGGCAGCGGGGCAGCCGGTTGTGTCCAGCGCTGGAGCTCGGGGTCCTCCAATCCCCGGTGTTGCGGCTCTAGGCCCCTTGCTGGGGCCCCTAGGGGACCGACCTATGGTTAGATTTAGCCCCCAGGAGGCCGGAAGCCCGATCCGCCAGCTCTGCGGCAAGCGGAGAGGCGGGCGGAGGTGAGGCCGCTGGCGAGCGGGAGCGTGGGCTCAGGCGTTCTGGGGCGGGGGTCTTTCGAAAGTCGCTGGAGGCTTGGAGGGCCCTGTACGTTCTTCTGCCCTGAATGACCGGCGGCTCCCCTAGCGGCCCGGGTGGAGGAGGGGTGTTAGGGTGACTTGGGCGGTGGGGCTTGGGGGTCCCCAATCCTCGGCGTTGGGGCGCCAGGCCCCTTTGGAAGGGCTCTAGGGGGCCGACCAAGGGTTATTGTTAGCCCCCAGGGGGCCAGCAGGCCAGATCCGCCGGCTGTGAGGCGAGCGGAGGGGTGGACCCAGGTGAGGGCGCTTGAGAGCAAGAATGTGGACCCAAGCGTTTTGGCACGGGGGGCCTTCGAAGGTCATCGGGGGTTCGGAGGGCCCAACCCGTCCTCCTGCCCTGAATGACCAGCGGCGCTACTAGCGGCCCGGGGGGGCGGGGCAGCAGGGTGAGCCCGGCAATGGGGCTTGGGGGTCCCCAATCCCCGGCGTTGCGGGGGCAGACCCTTGGTAGTGGCCCCTCGGGGGCCGACCTAAGGTTACAGTTAGCCCCCAGGAGGCCGGCAGGCCCGATGTGCCAGCTGTGCGGCGAGCGGAGGGGAGGGCCGAGGTGAGGGCGCGGGCGAGCGGGAGCTTGGCCGAAGCGTTTTGGCGCGGGAAGCCTTCGAAGGTCGCCGGGGGATCGGAGGACCCTGCCCGTTTTCCCGCCCTGAATGACCTGCGGCGCCCCTGGGGCCCGGGTGGCGGCAGGGCGACAGGGTGAGTCCGTCGCTGGGGTTGGGGGGTTCCCAATCCCCGGTGTTGCGGCACCAGGCCCCTTTGCAGGGGCCCCTCGGAGGCTGACCTAGGGTTATGGTTAGCCCCCAGGAGGCCGCAGGCCCAATCCACCGGCTGTGCGGTGAGCAGAGGGGAGGGCCGAGGTGAGGGCGCTGGCGAGCGGTAGCGTAGGCCCATGAGTTTTGGCGCGGGGGGCCTTCGAAGGTCGCCGGGGCTCCAGAAGCCCTGCCCATTCTCCCGCACTGAATGTCCGGCGGTGCCCCTAGCGGCTCAGTTGCCGGCGGGGGAGCATGGTGAGTCGGATGCTGGGGCTAACGGTCCGCAAACCCAGGTGTTGCGGTGCCAGGCCCGTTGGGAGGGGCCTCTCGGGGGCCGACGAAGGGATAGGGTTAGCCCCCAGGAGGCTGGCGGGCCCTATCCGCCGGCTGTGCGGCGAGCGGAGGGGCGGGCCGAGGTGAGGGCACTGGCTACCGGGAGAGTGGGCGCAAGCTTTCTGGCGCGGGGGGCCTTCGAAAGAGGCCGGGGGCTCCAAGGGCCCTTCCCGTTCTCCCGCCCTGAATGACCGGTGGTGCCACTAGCGGCCTGTGTGGCGGCGGGGCAGCACGGTGAGTCCAGCACTGTGGCTCGTGGGTCTCCAATGCCCAGCATTGCCGCTCCAGGCACCTTGGGATGAGCCCCTCCGAGGGTGAGCTAGGGTTAGGGTTAGCCCCCAGGAGGCCGGCAGGCCCGATCTGCCAGCTGTGTGGCGAGCGGAGGGGCAGGCCGAGGTGAGGGCGCTGAAGAGCAGGAGCGTGGGCCCAAGCGTTTTGGTGCAGGGGCCTTTGAAGGTCACCAGGGGCTCGGAGGACCCTGCCCGTTCTCCCACCCTGGATGACCGGCGGTGCCCCTAGAGGCCCGGGTGGCAGCGGGGCGGGAGGGTGAGTCTGGCGCTGGGGCTTGTGGGTCCGGAATCCCGGGCATTGCGGCACCAGGCCCCTTGGGAGGGGCCCCTCGAGGGATCGAGCTAGGGTTAGGTTTAGCCCCCAGGGGACCGTCAGGCCCAATCCGCCGGTTGTGCAGGGAGCGGAGGGTGGGCTGAAGTGATGGTGCTGGCGAGCGGGAGCGTGGGCCCAAGGGTTTTGGCGCGGAGGGCCTTCAAACGGCGCTGGGGGCTCCGAGGGCCCTGTCCGTTGTTCTGCCCTGAATGACCGACGGCTCTCCTACCGGCCCGGGTGGCGGCGGGGCGGCACAGTGCGTCCGGCGCTGGGACTCGGGGGTCACCAATCCCAGGCATTGCAGCGATAGGCCCCTTGGGAGGGGCCCCTTGGGGGCCGACCTAGGGTTCGGGTTAGCCCCCAGGAGGCTGGCAGGCCCGATCCGCCGGCTCTGCCACATGCGGAGGGGCTAGCCGAGGTGAGGGCGCTGGCGAGCGGGAGCATGGCCCCAAGCGTTTTGTCGCGGGGGACCTTCGAAGGTCGCCGGGGGCCCGGGGGGCCCTGCCCGTTCTAACGCCCTGAATGAGGACGGCGCCCCTAGCGGGCCGGGTGGTGAGGAGCGGCAGAGTGTGTCCGGCGGTGGGGTTCGGGTGTCCCCAATCCCCAGCGTGGCGGCGCCAGGCCCCTTGGGAGGGGCTCCTCTGGGGCCGACCTAGGTTTAGGGTTAGCCCAAAGGAGGCCGGCAGGCCCGAGCCGCCGGCTGTGCGGCGAGCAGAGGGGCGGGCCGAGGTGAGGGCGCTGGCGAGGGGGAGCGTGGGCCCAGGGTTTTGGCACAGGGGGCCTTGGATTGTCACTGGGGGCTTGGAGGGCCCTGCCCATTCTCACACACTAAATGACCGGTGGCGCCCCTGTCGGCCAGGGTGGCGGCGTGTCGGCAGGATGAGTCTGGAGCTGGGGCTCAGTGGTCCCCGATCCCCGGCGCGGTGGCTCCAGGCACTTGGGAGGGGTCCCTCGGGGGCCGACATATGGTGAGTGTTAGCCCAAAGGAGGCCGGCGGGCCCAATCCGCCGGCTGTGCAGCGAGCGGAGGGGTGGGCCGACGTTAATGCGCTGGCAAGCGGGAGCGTGGGCCCAAGCGTTTTGGCATGGGGGGCCTTCGAAGCTCACCGGGGGCTCGGAGGGCCCAGCAAGTTCTCCCGCCCTGAATGCCCAGCGGCTCCCTAGCGGCCAGGGTGGCGGCGGGGAGGCAGGGTGAGTCCGGAGCTCGGGCTCGGGGGTCCCCAATACCCGGCATGGCATTGCCAGGCCGCTTGGGAGGGGTCCCTCGGGGGCCGAGCTAGGGTTCTCGTTAGCCCAAAGGAGGCCGGCAGGCCCAATTGGCCGGCTGTGCGGCGAGGGGATGGGTGAGCCGAGGTGAGGGCGCTGGCGAGCGGGAGCTTAGGCCCAAGCGTTTTGGTGCGGGGGGCCTTCGAAGGTCATCGGGGGCTCGGAGGGCCCTGCCCGTACTCCCTCCCTGAATGACCGGTGGCGCCCCTAGCGTCCCGGGTGGCGGCGGGGCGGCAGGGTGAGTCTGGAGTAGGGCTCAGGGGTCCAAATGCCCCGGCGTGGCGGCGCCTGGCCCCTTGGGAGGGGTCCCTCGGGGGCCGACCTAGGGTTGAGGTTAGCCCAAAGGAGGCCTGGGCCCGATCCGCCGGCTGTGCAGAGAACGGAGGGGCGGGGCGAGGTGAGGGCGCTGGGGAGCGGGAGCGTGAGCCCAAGCGTTTTGGCGTGTCTGGCCTTCGAAGGTCACCGGGGGCTCAGAGGGCCCTGCCCGTTCCCCAGCCCCGAATGAGGACGGTGCCCCTAGCGATCCGGGTCGCAGCGGGGCGGCAGGGTGAGTTCAGCCCTGGTGCTCGGGGGTCCCCAATCACCCGCGTGGCGGCGCCAGGCCCCTTGGGATGGTCCCCTCGGGAGCCGACCTAGGGTTAGGGTTAGCCCCAGGAGGCCGGCAGTCCGATCTGCCGGCTGTGCGGCGAGCGGAGGGGCGGGCTGAGGAGAGGGTGCTGGCGAGCAGGAGCCTAGGCCCAAGCGTTTTGTCACGGGGGGCCTTCAAAGGTCACTGGGGGCTCGGAGGGCCCTGCCCGTTCTCCCGCCCTAAATAACCGGTGGCGCCCCTAGCAGCCCGGGTGGCGGCAGGGCGGCAGGGTAAGTAATGCGCTGGGGCTTGAGGGTCCCCAATCCCCGGCGTGGCATCGCCAGGCCCCTTGGGAGGGGCCCCTCGTGAGCAGACCTAGAGTTAGGGTTAGTTCCCAGGAGGCTGGCAGGCCCAATCCGCTGTCTGTGCCGCGAGAGTGGGGGCGGACCGAGGTGAGGGCGCTTGCTAGCGGAGCGTGGGCCCAAGCGTTTTGGCGTGGGGGGCCTCAAAGGTCGCCAGGGGCTCGGAGGGCCCTGCCCATTCTCCCGCTCTGAATGACTGGTGGCGTCCCTACTGGCCCGGTAGCTGTGGGGCGGAAGGGTGACTCCGGCGCTGAGGCTTGGGGGTCACCAATCCCCGGCGTTGTGGCACCAGGCCTTTGGAAGTGGCCCCTTGGGGTCTGACCTAGGGTTAGTGTTAGCCCCCAGGAAACAGGCAGGCCTGATCCGCTAGCTGTTCATCGAGTGGAGGGGCGGGCCGAGAAGAGGGCGCTGGCGAGTGCGAGCGTGGGCCCAAGCATTTTGGCGCGAGGGGCCTACGAAGGTCGCGGGGGCTCAGAGGGCCCTGCCTGTTCTCCAGCACTGAATGACCGGCGGCGCCCCTAGCGGACTGGGTGGTGGTGGGGTGGCAGGGAGAGTCCAGCACTGGTGCTCGGGGGTCCCCAATCCCCGGCATTGCGATGCCAGGCCCCTTGGGAGGGGCCCCGTGGGGGCAGACCTAGGGTTAGGGTTACACCCAGGGGGCTGACAGGCCCGATCCTACGGCTGTTCGGCGAGCGGAGGGGCGGGCCGAGGTGAGGGCGCTGGCTAGCGGGAGCGTGGGTCAAGTGTTTTGGTGCGGGGGGCCCTTCGAAGGTCGTGGGGGGATCGGAGGACCCTGCCCGTTCTCCCGCACTGAATGACTGGTGGTGCTCCTAGTGGTGCAGGTGGCAGCGGGGCGGCCGGGTGAGTCCGGCACTGGGGTTCAGGGGTCCCCAATCCCCGGCGTTACGACTGCAGGCCCCTTGCTAGGGGCCCCTCGGGGGCCGACATATGGTAAGGGTTAGCCCCCAGGAGGCCCGCAGGCCCGATCCGCCAGCTCTGCGGTGAGTGGAGGGGTGGTCGGAGGTGAGGCCGCTGGCAATCTGGAGAGTGGGCCCAGTCATTTTGGCACGGGGGTCCTTCGAATGTCGCCAGGGGTTCGGACGGCCCTGCCCGTTCTCCCACCCTGAATGACGGGCGGCTCCCCTAAAAGCCCTGGTGGAGGAGGGGCGGTAGGGTGAGTCGGGCGCTGGGACTCAGGGGTTCCCAATCCCCGGCGTTTTGGCGCCATGCCCCTTGGGAGGGGCCCCTCAGGGACTCACCTAGGGTTAGGGTTAGCTCCGAGGAGGCCGGCAGGCTCGATCCGCCGGCTGTGTGGTGAGCAGAGGGGCAGGCCGAGGTGAGGGCGCTTGTGAGCAGGAGCGTGGGCCCAAGCGTTTTGGCGCGGGGGGCCTTCCAATGTGGCCAGAGGCTCTGAGGGCCCTGCCCCTTGTCCCGCCCTGAATGACCGGCAGCGCCCCTAGTGGCCCATGTGGCAGCGGGGCAGCCGGTTGTGTCCAGCGCTGGAGCTCGGGGTTCTCCAATCCCCGGTGTTGCGGCTCTAGGCCCCTTGCTGGGGCCCCTAGGGGACCGACCTATGGTTAGATTTAGCCCCCAGGAGGCCGGAAGCCCGATCCGCCAGCTCTGCGGCAAGCGGAGAGGCGGGCGGAGGTGAGGCCGCTGGCGAGCGGGAGCGTGGGCTCAGGCGTTCTGGGGCGGGGGTCCTTCGAAAGTCGCTGGAGGCTTGGAGGGCCCTGTACGTTCTTCTGCCCTGAATGACCGGCGGCTCCCCTAGCGGCCCGGGTGGAGGAGGGGTGTTAGGGTGACTTGGGCGGTGGGGCTTGGGGGTCCCCAATCCTCGGCGTTGGGGCGCCAGGCCCCTTTGGAAGGGCTCTAGGGGGCCGACCAAGGGTTATTGTTAGCCCCCAGGGGGCCAGCAGGCCAGATCCGCCGGCTGTGAGGCGAGCGGAGGGGTGGACCCAGGTGAGGGCGCTTGAGA
The DNA here is from genome assembly GCF_024610735.1 of Ursus americanus. NCBI lineage: Eukaryota > Metazoa > Chordata > Mammalia > Carnivora > Ursidae > Ursus > Ursus americanus. The sequence continues at coordinate 48,020 of NW_028273659.1, forward strand.
GCAAGAATGTGGACCCAAGCGTTTTGGCACGGGGGGCCTTCGAAGGTCATCGGGGGTTCGGAGGGCCCAACCCGTCCTCCTGCCCTGAATGACCAGCGGCGCTACTAGCGGCCCGGGGGGGCGGGGCAGCAGGGTGAGCCCGGCAATGGGGCTTGGGGGTCCCCAATCCCCGGCGTTGCGGGGGCAGACCCTTGGTAGTGGCCCCTCGGGGGCCGACCTAAGGTTACAGTTAGCCCCCAGGAGGCCGGCAGGCCCGATGTGCCAGCTGTGCGGCGAGCGGAGGGGAGGGCCGAGGTGAGGGCGCGGGCGAGCGGGAGCTTGGCCGAAGCGTTTTGGCGCGGGAAGCCTTCGAAGGTCGCCGGGGGATCGGAGGACCCTGCCCGTTTTCCCGCCCTGAATGACCTGCGGCGCCCCTGGGGCCCGGGTGGCGGCAGGGCGACAGGGTGAGTCCGTCGCTGGGGTTGGGGGGTTCCCAATCCCCGGTGTTGCGGCACCAGGCCCCTTTGCAGGGGCCCCTCGGAGGCTGACCTAGGGTTATGGTTAGCCCCCAGGAGGCCGCAGGCCCAATCCACCGGCTGTGCGGTGAGCAGAGGGGAGGGCCGAGGTGAGGGCGCTGGCGAGCGGTAGCGTAGGCCCATGAGTTTTGGCGCGGGGGGCCTTCGAAGGTCGCCGGGGCTCCAGAAGCCCTGCCCATTCTCCCGCACTGAATGTCCGGCGGTGCCCCTAGCGGCTCAGTTGCCGGCGGGGGAGCATGGTGAGTCGGATGCTGGGGCTAACGGTCCGCAAACCCAGGTGTTGCGGTGCCAGGCCCGTTGGGAGGGGCCTCTCGGGGGCCGACGAAGGGATAGGGTTAGCCCCCAGGAGGCTGGCGGGCCCTATCCGCCGGCTGTGCGGCGAGCGGAGGGGCGGGCCGAGGTGAGGGCACTGGCTACCGGGAGAGTGGGCGCAAGCTTTCTGGCGCGGGGGGCCTTCGAAAGAGGCCGGGGGCTCCAAGGGCCCTTCCCGTTCTCCCGCCCTGAATGACCGGTGGTGCCACTAGCGGCCTGTGTGGCGGCGGGGCAGCACGGTGAGTCCAGCACTGTGGCTCGTGGGTCTCCAATGCCCAGCATTGCCGCTCCAGGCACCTTGGGATGAGCCCCTCCGAGGGTGAGCTAGGGTTAGGGTTAGCCCCCAGGAGGCCGGCAGGCCCGATCTGCCAGCTGTGTGGCGAGCGGAGGGGCAGGCCGAGGTGAGGGCGCTGAAGAGCAGGAGCGTGGGCCCAAGCGTTTTGGTGCAGGGGCCTTTGAAGGTCACCAGGGGCTCGGAGGACCCTGCCCGTTCTCCCGCCCTGGATGACCGGCGGTGCCCCTAGAGGCCCGGGTGGCAGCGGGGCGGGAGGGTGAGTCTGGCGCTGGGGCTTGTGGGTCCGGAATCCCGGGCATTGCGGCACCAGGCCCCTTGGGAGGGGCCCCTCGAGGGATCGAGCTAGGGTTAGGTTTAGCCCCCAGGGGACCGTCAGGCCCAATCCGCCGGTTGTGCAGGGAGCGGAGGGTGGGCTGAAGTGATGGTGCTGGCGAGCGGGAGCGTGGGCCCAAGGGTTTTGGCGCGGAGGGCCTTCAAACGGCGCTGGGGGCTCCGAGGGCCCTGTCCGTTGTTCTGCCCTGAATGACCGACGGCTCTCCTACCGGCCCGGGTGGCGGCGGGGCGGCACAGTGCGTCCGGCGCTGGGACTCGGGGGTCACCAATCCCAGGCATTGCAGCGATAGGCCCCTTGGGAGGGGCCCCTTGGGGGCCGACCTAGGGTTCGGGTTAGCCCCCAGGAGGCTGGCAGGCCCGATCCGCCGGCTCTGCCACATGCGGAGGGGCTAGCCGAGGTGAGGGCGCTGGCGAGCGGGAGCATGGCCCCAAGCGTTTTGTCGCGGGGGACCTTCGAAGGTCGCCGGGGGCCCGGGGGGCCCTGCCCGTTCTAACGCCCTGAATGAGGACGGCGCCCCTAGCGGGCCGGGTGGTGAGGAGCGGCAGAGTGTGTCCGGCGGTGGGGTTCGGGTGTCCCCAATCCCCAGCGTGGCGGCGCCAGGCCCCTTGGGAGGGGCTCCTCTGGGGCCGACCTAGGTTTAGGGTTAGCCCAAAGGAGGCCGGCAGGCCCGAGCCGCCGGCTGTGCGGCGAGCAGAGGGGCGGGCCGAGGTGAGGGCGCTGGCGAGGGGGAGCGTGGGCCCAGGGTTTTGGCACAGGGGGCCTTGGATTGTCACTGGGGGCTTGGAGGGCCCTGCCCATTCTCACACACTAAATGACCGGTGGCGCCCCTGTCGGCCAGGGTGGCGGCGTGTCGGCAGGATGAGTCTGGAGCTGGGGCTCAGTGGTCCCCGATCCCCGGCGCGGTGGCTCCAGGCACTTGGGAGGGGTCCCTCGGGGGCCGACATATGGTGAGTGTTAGCCCAAAGGAGGCCGGCGGGCCCAATCCGCCGGCTGTGCAGCGAGCGGAGGGGTGGGCCGACGTTAATGCGCTGGCAAGCGGGAGCGTGGGCCCAAGCGTTTTGGCATGGGGGGCCTTCGAAGCTCACCGGGGGCTCGGAGGGCCCAGCAAGTTCTCCCGCCCTGAATGCCCAGCGGCTCCCTAGCGGCCAGGGTGGCGGCGGGGAGGCAGGGTGAGTCCGGAGCTCGGGCTCGGGGGTCCCCAATACCCGGCATGGCATTGCCAGGCCGCTTGGGAGGGGTCCCTCGGGGGCCGAGCTAGGGTTCTCGTTAGCCCAAAGGAGGCCGGCAGGCCCAATTGGCCGGCTGTGCGGCGAGGGGATGGGTGAGCCGAGGTGAGGGCGCTGGCGAGCGGGAGCTTAGGCCCAAGCGTTTTGGTGCGGGGGGCCTTCGAAGGTCATCGGGGGCTCGGAGGGCCCTGCCCGTACTCCCTCCCTGAATGACCGGTGGCGCCCCTAGCGTCCCGGGTGGCGGCGGGGCGGCAGGGTGAGTCTGGAGTAGGGCTCAGGGGTCCAAATGCCCCGGCGTGGCGGCGCCTGGCCCCTTGGGAGGGGTCCCTCGGGGGCCGACCTAGGGTTGAGGTTAGCCCAAAGGAGGCCTGGGCCCGATCCGCCGGCTGTGCAGAGAACGGAGGGGCGGGGCGAGGTGAGGGCGCTGGGGAGCGGGAGCGTGAGCCCAAGCGTTTTGGCGTGTCTGGCCTTCGAAGGTCACCGGGGGCTCAGAGGGCCCTGCCCGTTCCCCAGCCCCGAATGAGGACGGTGCCCCTAGCGATCCGGGTCGCAGCGGGGTGGCAGGGTGAGTTCAGCCCTGGTGCTCGGGGGTCCCCAATCACCCGCGTGGCGGCGCCAGGCCCCTTGGGATGGTCCCCTCGGGAGCCGACCTAGGGTTAGGGTTAGCCCCAGGAGGCCGGCAGTCCGATCTGCCGGCTGTGCGGCGAGCGGAGGGGCGGGCTGAGGAGAGGGTGCTGGCGAGCAGGAGCCTAGGCCCAAGCGTTTTGTCACGGGGGGCCTTCAAAGGTCACTGGGGGCTCGGAGGGCCCTGCCCGTTCTCCCGCCCTAAATAACCGGTGGCGCCCCTAGCAGCCCGGGTGGCGGCAGGGCGGCAGGGTAAGTAATGCGCTGGGGCTTGAGGGTCCCCAATCCCCGGCGTGGCATCGCCAGGCCCCTTGGGAGGGGCCCCTCGTGAGCAGACCTAGAGTTAGGGTTAGTTCCCAGGAGGCTGGCAGGCCCAATCCGCTGTCTGTGCCGCGAGAGGGGGGGCGGACCGAGGTGAGGGCGCTTGCTAGCGGAGCGTGGGCCCAAGCGTTTTGGCGTGGGGGGCCTCAAAGGTCGCCAGGGGCTCGGAGGGCCCTGCCCATTCTCCCGCTCTGAATGACTGGTGGCGTCCCTACTGGCCCGGTAGCTGTGGGGCGGAAGGGTGACTCCGGCGCTGAGGCTTGGGGGTCACCAATCCCCGGCGTTGTGGCACCAGGCCTTTGGAAGTGGCCCCTTGGGGTCTGACCTAGGGTTAGTGTTAGCCCCCAGGAAACAGGCAGGCCTGATCCGCTAGCTGTTCATCGAGTGGAGGGGCGGGCCGAGAAGAGGGCGCTGGCGAGTGGGAGCGTGGGCCCAAGCATTTTGGCGCGAGGGGCCTACGAAGGTCGCGGGGGCTCAGAGGGCCCTGCCTGTTCTCCAGCACTGAATGACCGGCGGCGCCCCTAGCGGACTGGGTGGTGGTGGGGTGGCAGGGAGAGTCCAGCACTGGTGCTCGGGGGTCCCCAATCCCCGGCATTGCGATGCCAGGCCCCTTGGGAGGGGCCCCGTGGGGGCAGACCTAGGGTTAGGGTTACACCCAGGGGGCTGACAGGCCCGATCCTACGGCTGTTCGGCGAGCGGAGGGGCGGGCCGAGGTGAGGGCGCTGGCTAGCGGGAGCGTGGGTCAAGTGTTTTGGTGCGGGGGGCCCTTCGAAGGTCGTGGGGGGATCGGAGGACCCTGCCCGTTCTCCCGCACTGAATGACTGGTGGTGCTCCTAGTGGTGCAGGTGGCAGCGGGGCGGCCGGGTGAGTCCGGCACTGGGGTTCAGGGGTCCCCAATCCCCGGCGTTACGACTGCAGGCCCCTTGCTAGGGGCCCCTCGGGGGCCGACATATGGTAAGGGTTAGCCCCCAGGAGGCCCGCAGGCCCGATCCGCCAGCTCTGCGGTGAGTGGAGGGGTGGTCGGAGGTGAGGCCGCTGGCAATCTGGAGAGTGGGCCCAGTCATTTTGGCACGGGGGTCCTTCGAATGTCGCCAGGGGTTCGGACGGCCCTGCCCGTTCTCCCACCCTGAATGACGGGCGGCTCCCCTAAAAGCCCTGGTGGAGGAGGGGCGGTAGGGTGAGTCGGGCGCTGGGACTCAGGGGTTCCCAATCCCCGGCGTTTTGGCGCCATGCCCCTTGGGAGGGGCCCCTCAGGGACTCACCTAGGGTTAGGGTTAGCTCCGAGGAGGCCGGCAGGCTCGATCCGCCGGCTGTGTGGTGAGCAGAGGGGCAGGCCGAGGTGAGGGCGCTTGTGAGCAGGAGCGTGGGCCCAAGCGTTTTGGCGCGGGGGGCCTTCCAATGTGGCCAGAGGCTCTGAGGGCCCTGCCCCTTGTCCCGCCCTGAATGACCGGCAGCGCCCCTAGTGGCCCATGTGGCAGCGGGGCAGCCGGTTGTGTCCAGCGCTGGAGCTCGGGGTTCTCCAATCCCCGGTGTTGCGGCTCTAGGCCCCTTGCTGGGGCCCCTAGGGGACCGACCTATGGTTAGATTTAGCCCCCAGGAGGCCGGAAGCCCGATCCGCCAGCTCTGCGGCAAGCGGAGAGGCGGGCGGAGGTGAGGCCGCTGGCGAGCGGGAGCGTGGGCTCAGGCGTTCTGGGGCGGGGGTCCTTCGAAAGTCGCTGGAGGCTTGGAGGGCCCTGTACGTTCTTCTGCCCTGAATGACCGGCGGCTCCCCTAGCGGCCCGGGTGGAGGAGGGGTGTTAGGGTGACTTGGGCGGTGGGGCTTGGGGGTCCCCAATCCTCGGCGTTGGGGCGCCAGGCCCCTTTGGAAGGGCTCTAGGGGGCCGACCAAGGGTTATTGTTAGCCCCCAGGGGGCCAGCAGGCCAGATCCGCCGGCTGTGAGGCGAGCGGAGGGGTGGACCCAGGTGAGGGCGCTTGAGAGCAAGAATGTGGACCCAAGCGTTTTGGCACGGGGGGCCTTCGAAGGTCATCGGGGGTTCGGAGGGCCCAACCCGTCCTCCTGCCCTGAATGACCAGCGGCGCTACTAGCGGCCCGGGGGGGCGGGGCAGCAGGGTGAGCCCGGCAATGGGGCTTGGGGGTCCCCAATCCCCGGCGTTGCGGGGGCAGACCCTTGGTAGTGGCCCCTCGGGGGCCGACCTAAGGTTACAGTTAGCCCCCAGGAGGCCGGCAGGCCCGATGTGCCAGCTGTGCGGCGAGCGGAGGGGAGGGCCGAGGTGAGGGCGCGGGCGAGCGGGAGCTTGGCCGAAGCGTTTTGGCGCGGGAAGCCTTCGAAGGTCGCCGGGGGATCGGAGGACCCTGCCCGTTTTCCCGCCCTGAATGACCTGCGGCGCCCCTGGGGCCCGGGTGGCGGCAGGGCGACAGGGTGAGTCCGTCGCTGGGGTTGGGGGGTTCCCAATCCCCGGTGTTGCGGCACCAGGCCCCTTTGCAGGGGCCCCTCGGAGGCTGACCTAGGGTTATGGTTAGCCCCCAGGAGGCCGCAGGCCCAATCCACCGGCTGTGCGGTGAGCAGAGGGGAGGGCCGAGGTGAGGGCGCTGGCGAGCGGTAGCGTAGGCCCATGAGTTTTGGCGCGGGGGGCCTTCGAAGGTCGCCGGGGCTCCAGAAGCCCTGCCCATTCTCCCGCACTGAATGTCCGGCGGTGCCCCTAGCGGCTCAGTTGCCGGCGGGGGAGCATGGTGAGTCGGATGCTGGGGCTAACGGTCCGCAAACCCAGGTGTTGCGGTGCCAGGCCCGTTGGGAGGGGCCTCTCGGGGGCCGACGAAGGGATAGGGTTAGCCCCCAGGAGGCTGGCGGGCCCTATCCGCCGGCTGTGCGGCGAGCGGAGGGGCGGGCCGAGGTGAGGGCACTGGCTACCGGGAGAGTGGGCGCAAGCTTTCTGGCGCGGGGGGCCTTCGAAAGAGGCCGGGGGCTCCAAGGGCCCTTCCCGTTCTCCCGCCCTGAATGACCGGTGGTGCCACTAGCGGCCTGTGTGGCGGCGGGGCAGCACGGTGAGTCCAGCACTGTGGCTCGTGGGTCTCCAATGCCCAGCATTGCCGCTCCAGGCACCTTGGGATGAGCCCCTCCGAGGGTGAGCTAGGGTTAGGGTTAGCCCCCAGGAGGCCGGCAGGCCCGATCTGCCAGCTGTGTGGCGAGCGGAGGGGCAGGCCGAGGTGAGGGCGCTGAAGAGCAGGAGCGTGGGCCCAAGCGTTTTGGTGCAGGGGCCTTTGAAGGTCACCAGGGGCTCGGAGGACCCTGCCCGTTCTCCCGCCCTGGATGACCGGCGGTGCCCCTAGAGGCCCGGGTGGCAGCGGGGCGGGAGGGTGAGTCTGGCGCTGGGGCTTGTGGGTCCGGAATCCCGGGCATTGCGGCACCAGGCCCCTTGGGAGGGGCCCCTCGAGGGATCGAGCTAGGGTTAGGTTTAGCCCCCAGGGGACCGTCAGGCCCAATCCGCCGGTTGTGCAGGGAGCGGAGGGTGGGCTGAAGTGATGGTGCTGGCGAGCGGGAGCGTGGGCCCAAGGGTTTTGGCGCGGAGGGCCTTCAAACGGCGCTGGGGGCTCCGAGGGCCCTGTCCGTTGTTCTGCCCTGAATGACCGACGGCTCTCCTACCGGCCCGGGTGGCGGCGGGGCGGCACAGTGCGTCCGGCGCTGGGACTCGGGGGTCACCAATCCCAGGCATTGCAGCGATAGGCCCCTTGGGAGGGGCCCCTTGGGGGCCGACCTAGGGTTCGGGTTAGCCCCCAGGAGGCTGGCAGGCCCGATCCGCCGGCTCTGCCACATGCGGAGGGGCTAGCCGAGGTGAGGGCGCTGGCGAGCGGGAGCATGGCCCCAAGCGTTTTGTCGCGGGGGACCTTCGAAGGTCGCCGGGGGCCCGGGGGGCCCTGCCCGTTCTAACGCCCTGAATGAGGACGGCGCCCCTAGCGGGCCGGGTGGTGAGGAGCGGCAGAGTGTGTCCGGCGGTGGGGTTCGGGTGTCCCCAATCCCCAGCGTGGCGGCGCCAGGCCCCTTGGGAGGGGCTCCTCTGGGGCCGACCTAGGTTTAGGGTTAGCCCAAAGGAGGCCGGCAGGCCCGAGCCGCCGGCTGTGCGGCGAGCAGAGGGGCGGGCCGAGGTGAGGGCGCTGGCGAGGGGGAGCGTGGGCCCAGGGTTTTGGCACAGGGGGCCTTGGATTGTCACTGGGGGCTTGGAGGGCCCTGCCCATTCTCACACACTAAATGACCGGTGGCGCCCCTGTCGGCCAGGGTGGCGGCGTGTCGGCAGGATGAGTCTGGAGCTGGGGCTCAGTGGTCCCCGATCCCCGGCGCGGTGGCTCCAGGCACTTGGGAGGGGTCCCTCGGGGGCCGACATATGGTGAGTGTTAGCCCAAAGGAGGCCGGCGGGCCCAATCCGCCGGCTGTGCAGCGAGCGGAGGGGTGGGCCGACGTTAATGCGCTGGCAAGCGGGAGCGTGGGCCCAAGCGTTTTGGCATGGGGGGCCTTCGAAGCTCACCGGGGGCTCGGAGGGCCCAGCAAGTTCTCCCGCCCTGAATGCCCAGCGGCTCCCTAGCGGCCAGGGTGGCGGCGGGGAGGCAGGGTGAGTCCGGAGCTCGGGCTCGGGGGTCCCCAATACCCGGCATGGCATTGCCAGGCCGCTTGGGAGGGGTCCCTCGGGGGCCGAGCTAGGGTTCTCGTTAGCCCAAAGGAGGCCGGCAGGCCCAATTGGCCGGCTGTGCGGCGAGGGGATGGGTGAGCCGAGGTGAGGGCGCTGGCGAGCGGGAGCTTAGGCCCAAGCGTTTTGGTGCGGGGGGCCTTCGAAGGTCATCGGGGGCTCGGAGGGCCCTGCCCGTACTCCCTCCCTGAATGACCGGTGGCGCCCCTAGCGTCCCGGGTGGCGGCGGGGCGGCAGGGTGAGTCTGGAGTAGGGCTCAGGGGTCCAAATGCCCCGGCGTGGCGGCGCCTGGCCCCTTGGGAGGGGTCCCTCGGGGGCCGACCTAGGGTTGAGGTTAGCCCAAAGGAGGCCTGGGCCCGATCCGCCGGCTGTGCAGAGAACGGAGGGGCGGGGCGAGGTGAGGGCGCTGGGGAGCGGGAGCGTGAGCCCAAGCGTTTTGGCGTGTCTGGCCTTCGAAGGTCACCGGGGGCTCAGAGGGCCCTGCCCGTTCCCCAGCCCCGAATGAGGACGGTGCCCCTAGCGATCCGGGTCGCAGCGGGGCGGCAGGGTGAGTTCAGCCCTGGTGCTCGGGGGTCCCCAATCACCCGCGTGGCGGCGCCAGGCCCCTTGGGATGGTCCCCTCGGGAGCCGACCTAGGGTTAGGGTTAGCCCCAGGAGGCCGGCAGTCCGATCTGCCGGCTGTGCGGCGAGCGGAGGGGCGGGCTGAGGAGAGGGTGCTGGCGAGCAGGAGCCTAGGCCCAAGCGTTTTGTCACGGGGGGCCTTCAAAGGTCACTGGGGGCTCGGAGGGCCCTGCCCGTTCTCCCGCCCTAAATAACCGGTGGCGCCCCTAGCAGCCCGGGTGGCGGCAGGGCGGCAGGGTAAGTAATGCGCTGGGGCTTGAGGGTCCCCAATCCCCGGCGTGGCATCGCCAGGCCCCTTGGGAGGGGCCCCTCGTGAGCAGACCTAGAGTTAGGGTTAGTTCCCAGGAGGCTGGCAGGCCCAATCCGCTGTCTGTGCCGCGAGAGTGGGGGCGGACCGAGGTGAGGGCGCTTGCTAGCGGAGCGTGGGCCCAAGCGTTTTGGCGTGGGGGGCCTCAAAGGTCGCCAGGGGCTCGGAGGGCCCTGCCCATTCTCCCGCTCTGAATGACTGGTGGCGTCCCTACTGGCCCGGTAGCTGTGGGGCGGAAGGGTGACTCCGGCGCTGAGGCTTGGGGGTCACCAATCCCCGGCGTTGTGGCACCAGGCCTTTGGAAGTGGCCCCTTGGGGTCTGACCTAGGGTTAGTGTTAGCCCCCAGGAAACAGGCAGGCCTGATCCGCTAGCTGTTCATCGAGTGGAGGGGCGGGCCGAGAAGAGGGCGCTGGCGAGTGGGAGCGTGGGCCCAAGCATTTTGGCGCGAGGGGCCTACGAAGGTCGCGGGGGCTCAGAGGGCCCTGCCTGTTCTCCAGCACTGAATGACCGGCGGCGCCCCTAGCGGACTGGGTGGTGGTGGGGTGGCAGGGAGAGTCCAGCACTGGTGCTCGGGGGTCCCCAATCCCCGGCATTGCGATGCCAGGCCCCTTGGGAGGGGCCCCGTGGGGGCAGACCTAGGGTTAGGGTTACACCCAGGGGGCTGACAGGCCCGATCCTACGGCTGTTCGGCGAGCGGAGGGGCGGGCCGAGGTGAGGGCGCTGGCTAGCGGGAGCGTGGGTCAAGTGTTTTGGTGCGGGGGGCCCTTCGAAGGTCGTGGGGGGATCGGAGGACCCTGCCCGTTCTCCCGCACTGAATGACTGGTGGTGCTCCTAGCGGTGCAGGTGGCAGCGGGGCGGCTGGGTGAGTCCGGCACTGGGGTTCAGGGGTCCCCAATCCCCGGCGTTACGACTGCAGGCCCCTTGCTAGGGGCCCCTCGGGGGCCGACATATGGTAAGGGTTAGCCCCCAGGAGGCCCGCAGGCCCGATCCGCCAGCTCTGCGGTGAGTGGAGGGGTGGTCGGAGGTGAGGCCGCTGGCAATCTGGAGAGTGGGCCCAGTCATTTTGGCACGGGGGTCCTTCGAATGTCGCCAGGGGTTCGGACGGCCCTGCCCGTTCTCCCACCCTGAATGACGGGCGGCTCCCCTAAAAGCCCTGGTGGAGGAGGGGCGGTAGGGTGAGTCGGGCGCTGGGACTCAGGGGTTCCCAATCCCCGGCGTTTTGGCGCCATGCCCCTTGGGAGGGGCCCCTCAGGGACTCACCTAGGGTTAGGGTTAGCTCCGAGGAGGCCGGCAGGCTCGATCCGCCGGCTGTGTGGTGAGCAGAGGGGCAGGCCGAGGTGAGGGCGCTTGTGAGCAGGAGCGTGGGCCCAAGCGTTTTGGCGCGGGGGGCCTTCCAATGTGGCCAGAGGCTCTGAGGGCCCTGCCCCTTGTCCCGCCCTGAATGACCGGCAGCGCCCCTAGTGGCCCATGTGGCAGCGGGGCAGCCGGTTGTGTCCAGCGCTGGAGCTCGGGGTTCTCCAATCCCCGGTGTTGCGGCTCTAGGCCCCTTGCTGGGGCCCCTAGGGGACCGACCTATGGTTAGATTTAGCCCCCAGGAGGCCGGAAGCCCGATCCGCCAGCTCTGCGGCAAGCGGAGAGGCGGGCGGAGGTGAGGCCGCTGGCGAGCGGGAGCGTGGGCTCAGGCGTTCTGGGGCGGGGGTCCTTCGAAAGTCGCTGGAGGCTTGGAGGGCCCTGTACGTTCTTCTGCCCTGAATGACCGGCGGCTCCCCTAGCAGCCCGGGTGGAGGAGGGGTGTTAGGGTGACTTGGGCGGTGGGGCTTGGGGGTCCCCAATCCTCGGCGTTGGGGCGCCAGGCCCCTTTGGAAGGGCTCTAGGGGGCCGACCAAGGGTTATTGTTAGCCCCCAGGGGGCCAGCAGGCCAGATCCGCCGGCTGTGAGGCGAGCGGAGGGGTGGACCCAGGTGAGGGCGCTTGAGAGCAAGAATGTGGACCCAAGCGTTTTGGCACGGGGGGCCTTCGAAGGTCATCGGGGGTTCGGAGGGCCCAACCCGTCCTCCTGCCCTGAATGACCAGCGGCGCTACTAGCGGCCCGGGGGGGCGGGGCGGCAGGGTGAGCCCGGCAATGGGGCTTGGGGGTCCCCAATCCCCGGCGTTGCGGGGGCAGACCCTTGGTAGTGGCCCCTCGGGGGCCGACCTAAGGTTACAGTTAGCCCCCAGGAGGCCGGCAGGCCAGATGTGCCAGCTGTGCGGCGAGCGGAGGGGAGGGCCGAGGTGAGGGCGCGGGCGAGCGGGAGCTTGGCCGAAGCGTTTTGGCGCGGGAAGCCTTCGAAGGTCGCCGGGGGATCGGAGGACCCTGCCCGTTTTCCCGCCCTGAATGACCTGCGGCGCCCCTGGGGCCCGGGTGGCGGCAGGGCGACAGGGTGAGTCCGTCGCTGGGGTTGGGGGGTTCCCAATCCCCGGTGTTGCGGCACCAGGCCCCTTTGCAGGGGCCCCTCGGAGGCTGACCTAGGGTTATGGTTAGCCCCCAGGAGGCCGCAGGCCCAATCCACCGGCTGTGCGGTGAGCAGAGGGGAGGGCCGAGGTGAGGGCGCTGGCGAGCGGTAGCGTAGGCCCATGAGTTTTGGCGCGGGGGGCCTTCGAAGGTCGCCGGGGCTCCAGAAGCCCTGCCCATTCTCCCGCACTGAATGTCCGGCGGTGCCCCTAGCGGCTCAGTTGCCGGCGGGGGAGCATGGTGAGTCGGATGCTGGGGCTAACGGTCCGCAAACCCAGGTGTTGCGGTGCCAGGCCCGTTGGGAGGGGCCTCTCGGGGGCCGACGAAGGGATAGGGTTAGCCCCCAGGAGGCTGGCGGGCCCTATCCGCCGGCTGTGCGGCGAGCGGAGGGGCGGGCCGAGGTGAGGGCACTGGCTACCGGGAGAGTGGGCGCAAGCTTTCTGGCGCGGGGGGCCTTCGAAAGAGGCCGGGGGCTCCAAGGGCCCTTCCCGTTCTCCCGCCCTGAATGACCGGTGGTGCCACTAGCGGCCTGTGTGGCGGCGGGGCAGCACGGTGAGTCCAGCACTGTGGCTCGTGGGTCTCCAATGCCCAGCATTGCCGCTCCAGGCACCTTGGGATGAGCCCCTCCGAGGGTGAGCTAGGGTTAGGGTTAGCCCCCAGGAGGCCGGCAGGCCCGATCTGCCAGCTGTGTGGCGAGCGGAGGGGCAGGCCGAGGTGAGGGCGCTGAAGAGCAGGAGCGTGGGCCCAAGCGTTTTGGTGCAGGGGCCTTTGAAGGTCACCAGGGGCTCGGAGGACCCTGCCCGTTCTCCCGCCCTGGATGACCGGCGGTGCCCCTAGAGGCCCGGGTGGCAGCGGGGCGGGAGGGTGAGTCTGGCGCTGGGGCTTGTGGGTCCGGAATCCCGGGCATTGCGGCACCAGGCCCCTTGGGAGGGGCCCCTCGAGGGATCGAGCTAGGGTTAGGTTTAGCCCCCAGGGGACCGTCAGGCCCAATCCGCCGGTTGTGCAGGGAGCGGAGGGTGGGCTGAAGTGATGGTGCTGGCGAGCGGGAGCGTGGGCCCAAGGGTTTTGGCGCGGAGGGCCTTCAAACGGCGCTGGGGGCTCCGAGGGCCCTGTCCGTTGTTCTGCCCTGAATGACCGACGGCTCTCCTACCGGCCCGGGTGGCGGCGGGGCGGCACAGTGCGTCCGGCGCTGGGACTCGGGGGTCACCAATCCCAGGCATTGCAGCGATAGGCCCCTTGGGAGGGGCCCCTTGGGGGCCGACCTAGGGTTCGGGTTAGCCCCCAGGAGGCTGGCAGGCCCGATCCGCCGGCTCTGCCACATGCGGAGGGGCTAGCCGAGGTGAGGGCGCTGGCGAGCGGGAGCATGGCCCCAAGCGTTTTGTCGCGGGGGACCTTCGAAGGTCGCCGGGGGCCCGGGGGGCCCTGCCCGTTCTAACGCCCTGAATGAGGACGGCGCCCCTAGCGGGCCGGGTGGTGAGGAGCGGCAGAGTGTGTCCGGCGGTGGGGTTCGGGTGTCCCCAATCCCCAGCGTGGCGGCGCCAGGCCCCTTGGGAGGGGCTCCTCTGGGGCCGACCTAGGTTTAGGGTTAGCCCAAAGGAGGCCGGCAGGCCCGAGCCGCCGGCTGTGCGGCGAGCAGAGGGGCGGGCCGAGGTGAGGGCGCTGGCGAGGGGGAGCGTGGGCCCAGGGTTTTGGCACAGGGGGCCTTGGATTGTCACTGGGGGCTTGGAGGGCCCTGCCCATTCTCACACACTAAATGACCGGTGGCGCCCCTGTCGGCCAGGGTGGCGGCGTGTCGGCAGGATGAGTCTGGAGCTGGGGCTCAGTGGTCCCCGATCCCCGGCGCGGTGGCTCCAGGCACTTGGGAGGGGTCCCTCGGGGGCCGACATATGGTGAGTGTTAGCCCAAAGGAGGCCGGCGGGCCCAATCCGCCGGCTGTGCAGCGAGCGGAGGGGTGGGCCGACGTTAATGCGCTGGCAAGCGGGAGCGTGGGCCCAAGCGTTTTGGCATGGGGGGCCTTCGAAGCTCACCGGGGGCTCGGAGGGCCCAGCAAGTTCTCCCGCCCTGAATGCCCAGCGGCTCCCTAGCGGCCAGGGTGGCGGCGGGGAGGCAGGGTGAGTCCGGAGCTCGGGCTCGGGGGTCCCCAATACCCGGCATGGCATTGCCAGGCCGCTTGGGAGGGGTCCCTCGGGGGCCGAGCTAGGGTTCTCGTTAGCCCAAAGGAGGCCGGCAGGCCCAATTGGCCGGCTGTGCGGCGAGGGGATGGGTGAGCCGAGGTGAGGGCGCTGGCGAGCGGGAGCTTAGGCCCAAGCGTTTTGGTGCGGGGGGCCTTCGAAGGTCATCGGGGGCTCGGAGGGCCCTGCCCGTACTCCCTCCCTGAATGACCGGTGGCGCCCCTAGCGTCCCGGGTGGCGGCGGGGCGGCAGGGTGAGTCTGGAGTAGGGCTCAGGGGTCCAAATGCCCCGGCGTGGCGGCGCCTGGCCCCTTGGGAGGGGTCCCTCGGGGGCCGACCTAGGGTTGAGGTTAGCCCAAAGGAGGACTGGGCCCGATCCGCCGGCTGTGCAGAGAACGGAGGGGCGGGGCGAGGTGAGGGCGCTGGGGAGCGGGAGCGTGAGCCCAAGCGTTTTGGCGTGTCTGGCCTTCGAAGGTCACCGGGGGCTCAGAGGGCCCTGCCCGTTCCCCAGCCCCGAATGAGGACGGTGCCCCTAGCGATCCGGGTCGCAGCGGGGCGGCAGGGTGAGTTCAGCCCTGGTGCTCGGGGGTCCCCAATCACCCGCGTGGCGGCGCCAGGCCCCTTGGGATGGTCCCCTTGGGAGCCGACCTAGGGTTAGGGTTAGCCCCAGGAGGCCGGCAGTCCGATCTGCCGGCTGTGCGGCGAGCGGAGGGGCGGGCTGAGGAGAGGGTGCTGGCGAGCAGGAGCCTAGGCCCAAGCGTTTTGTCACGGGGGGCCTTCAAAGGTCACTGGGGGCTCGGAGGGCCCTGCCCGTTCTCCCGCCCTAAATAACCGGTGGCGCCCCTAGCAGCCCGGGTGGCGGCAGGGCGGCAGGGTAAGTAATGCGCTGGGGCTTGAGGGTCCCCAATCCCCGGCGTGGCATCGCCAGGCCCCTTGGGAGGGGCCCCTCGTGAGCAGACCTAGAGTTAGGGTTAGTTCCCAGGAGGCTGGCAGGCCCAATCCGCTGTCTGTGCCGCGAGAGTGGGGGCGGACCGAGGTGAGGGCGCTTGCTAGCGGAGCGTGGGCCCAAGCGTTTTGGCGTGGGGGGCCTCAAAGGTCGCCAGGGGCTCGGAGGGCCCTGCCCATTCTCCCGCTCTGAATGACTGGTGGCGTCCCTACTGGCCCGGTAGCTGTGGGGCGGAAGGGTGACTCCGGCGCTGAGGCTTGGGGGTCACCAATCCCCGGCGTTGTGGCACCAGGCCTTTGGAAGTGGCCCCTTGGGGTCTGACCTAGGGTTAGTGTTAGCCCCCAGGAAACAGGCAGGCCTGATCCGCTAGCTGTTCATCGAGTGGAGGGGCGGGCCGAGAAGAGGGCGCTGGCGAGTGGGAGCGTGGGCCCAAGCATTTTGGCGCGAGGGGCCTACGAAGGTCGCGGGGGCTCAGAGGGCCCTGCCTGTTCTCCAGCACTGAATGACCGGCGGCGCCCCTAGCGGACTGGGTGGTGGTGGGGTGGCAGGGAGAGTCCAGCACTGGTGCTCGGGGGTCCCCAATCCCCGGCATTGCGATGCCAGGCCCCTTGGGAGGGGCCCCGTGGGGGCAGACCTAGGGTTAGGGTTACACCCAGGGGGCTGACAGGCCCGATCCTACGGCTGTTCGGCGAGCGGAGGGGCGGGCCGAGGTGAGGGCGCTGGCTAGCGGGAGCGTGGGTCAAGTGTTTTGGTGCGGGGGGCCCTTCGAAGGTCGTGGGGGGATCGGAGGACCCTGCCCGTTCTCCCGCACTGAATGACTGGTGGTGCTCCTAGTGGTGCAGGTGGCAGCGGGGCGGCTGGGTGAGTCCGGCACTGGGGTTCAGGGGTCCCCAATCCCCGGCGTTACGACTGCAGGCCCCTTGCTAGGGGCCCCTCGGGGGCCGACATATGGTAAGGGTTAGCCCCCAGGAGGCCCGCAGGCCCGATCCGCCAGCTCTGCGGTGAGTGGAGGGGTGGTCGGAGGTGAGGCCGCTGGCAATCTGGAGAGTGGGCCCAGTCATTTTGGCACGGGGGTCCTTCGAATGTCGCCAGGGGTTCGGACGGCCCTGCCCGTTCTCCCACCCTGAATGACGGGCGGCTCCCCTAAAAGCCCTGGTGGAGGAGGGGCGGTAGGGTGAGTCGGGCGCTGGGACTCAGGGGTTCCCAATCCCCGGCGTTTTGGCGCCATGCCCCTTGGGAGGGGCCCCTCAGGGACTCACCTAGGGTTAGGGTTAGCTCCGAGGAGGCCGGCAGGCTCGATCCGCCGGCTGTGTGGTGAGCAGAGGGGCAGGCCGAGGTGAGGGCGCTTGTGAGCAGGAGCGTGGGCCCAAGCGTTTTGGCGCGGGGGGCCTTCCAATGTGGCCAGAGGCTCTGAGGGCCCTGCCCCTTGTCCCGCCCTGAATGACCGGCAGCGCCCCTAGTGGCCCATGTGGCAGCGGGGCAGCCGGTTGTGTCCAGCGCTGGAGCTCGGGGTTCTCCAATCCCCGGTGTTGCGGCTCTAGGCCCCTTGCTGGGGCCCCTAGGGGACCGACCTATGGTTAGATTTAGCCCCCAGGAGGCCGGAAGCCCGATCCGCCAGCTCTGCGGCAAGCGGAGAGGCGGGCGGAGGTGAGGCCGCTGGCGAGCGGGAGCGTGGGCTCAGGCGTTCTGGGGCGGGGGTCCTTCGAAAGTCGCTGGAGGCTTGGAGGGCCCTGTACGTTCTTCTGCCCTGAATGACCGGCGGCTCCCCTAGCGGCCCGGGTGGAGGAGGGGTGTTAGGGTGACTTGGGCGGTGGGGCTTGGGGGTCCCCAATCCTCGGCGTTGGGGCGCCAGGCCCCTTTGGAAGGGCTCTAGGGGGCCGACCAAGGGTTATTGTTAGCCCCCAGGGGGCCAGCAGGCCAGATCCGCCGGCTGTGAGGCGAGCGGAGGGGTGGACCCAGGTGAGGGCGCTTGAGAGCAAGAATGTGGACCCAAGCGTTTTGGCACGGGGGGCCTTCGAAGGTCATCGGGGGTTCGGAGGGCCCAACCCGTCCTCCTGCCCTGAATGACCAGCGGCGCTACTAGCGGCCCGGGGGGGCGGGGCGGCAGGGTGAGCCCGGCAATGGGGCTTGGGGGTCCCCAATCCCCGGCGTTGCGGGGGCAGACCCTTGGTAGTGGCCCCTCGGGGGCCGACCTAAGGTTACAGTTAGCCCCCAGGAGGCCGGCAGGCCCGATGTGCCAGCTGTGCGGCGAGCGGAGGGGAGGGCCGAGGTGAGGGCGCGGGCGAGCGGGAGCTT
The DNA here is from genome assembly GCF_024610735.1 of Ursus americanus. NCBI lineage: Eukaryota > Metazoa > Chordata > Mammalia > Carnivora > Ursidae > Ursus > Ursus americanus. The sequence continues at coordinate 65,155 of NW_028273659.1, forward strand.
GGCCGAAGCGTTTTGGCGCGGGAAGCCTTCGAAGGTCGCCGGGGGATCGGAGGACCCTGCCCGTTTTCCCGCCCTGAATGACCTGCGGCGCCCCTGGGGCCCGGGTGGCGGCAGGGCGACAGGGTGAGTCCGTCGCTGGGGTTGGGGGGTTCCCAATCCCCGGTGTTGCGGCACCAGGCCCCTTTGCAGGGGCCCCTCGGAGGCTGACCTAGGGTTATGGTTAGCCCCCAGGAGGCCGCAGGCCCAATCCACCGGCTGTGCGGTGAGCAGAGGGGAGGGCCGAGGTGAGGGCGCTGGCGAGCGGTAGCGTAGGCCCATGAGTTTTGGCGCGGGGGGCCTTCGAAGGTCGCCGGGGCTCCAGAAGCCCTGCCCATTCTCCCGCACTGAATGTCCGGCGGTGCCCCTAGCGGCTCAGTTGCCGGCGGGGGAGCATGGTGAGTCGGATGCTGGGGCTAACGGTCCGCAAACCCAGGTGTTGCGGTGCCAGGCCCGTTGGGAGGGGCCTCTCGGGGGCCGACGAAGGGATAGGGTTAGCCCCCAGGAGGCTGGCGGGCCCTATCCGCCGGCTGTGCGGCGAGCGGAGGGGCGGGCCGAGGTGAGGGCACTGGCTACCGGGAGAGTGGGCGCAAGCTTTCTGGCGCGGGGGGCCTTCGAAAGAGGCCGGGGGCTCCAAGGGCCCTTCCCGTTCTCCCGCCCTGAATGACCGGTGGTGCCACTAGCGGCCTGTGTGGCGGCGGGGCAGCACGGTGAGTCCAGCACTGTGGCTCGTGGGTCTCCAATGCCCAGCATTGCCGCTCCAGGCACCTTGGGATGAGCCCCTCCGAGGGTGAGCTAGGGTTAGGGTTAGCCCCCAGGAGGCCGGCAGGCCCGATCTGCCAGCTGTGTGGCGAGCGGAGGGGCAGGCCGAGGTGAGGGCGCTGAAGAGCAGGAGCGTGGGCCCAAGCGTTTTGGTGCAGGGGCCTTTGAAGGTCACCAGGGGCTCGGAGGACCCTGCCCGTTCTCCCGCCCTGGATGACCGGCGGTGCCCCTAGAGGCCCGGGTGGCAGCGGGGCGGGAGGGTGAGTCTGGCGCTGGGGCTTGTGGGTCCGGAATCCCGGGCATTGCGGCACCAGGCCCCTTGGGAGGGGCCCCTCGAGGGATCGAGCTAGGGTTAGGTTTAGCCCCCAGGGGACCGTCAGGCCCAATCCGCCGGTTGTGCAGGGAGCGGAGGGTGGGCTGAAGTGATGGTGCTGGCGAGCGGGAGCGTGGGCCCAAGGGTTTTGGCGCGGAGGGCCTTCAAACGGCGCTGGGGGCTCCGAGGGCCCTGTCCGTTGTTCTGCCCTGAATGACCGACGGCTCTCCTACCGGCCCGGGTGGCGGCGGGGCGGCACAGTGCGTCCGGCGCTGGGACTCGGGGGTCACCAATCCCAGGCATTGCAGCGATAGGCCCCTTGGGAGGGGCCCCTTGGGGGCCGACCTAGGGTTCGGGTTAGCCCCCAGGAGGCTGGCAGGCCCGATCCGCCGGCTCTGCCACATGCGGAGGGGCTAGCCGAGGTGAGGGCGCTGGCGAGCGGGAGCATGGCCCCAAGCGTTTTGTCGCGGGGGACCTTCGAAGGTCGCCGGGGGCCCGGGGGGCCCTGCCCGTTCTAACGCCCTGAATGAGGACGGCGCCCCTAGCGGGCCGGGTGGTGAGGAGCGGCAGAGTGTGTCCGGCGGTGGGGTTCGGGTGTCCCCAATCCCCAGCGTGGCGGCGCCAGGCCCCTTGGGAGGGGCTCCTCTGGGGCCGACCTAGGTTTAGGGTTAGCCCAAAGGAGGCCGGCAGGCCCGAGCCGCCGGCTGTGCGGCGAGCAGAGGGGCGGGCCGAGGTGAGGGCGCTGGCGAGGGGGAGCGTGGGCCCAGGGTTTTGGCACAGGGGGCCTTGGATTGTCACTGGGGGCTTGGAGGGCCCTGCCCATTCTCACACACTAAATGACCGGTGGCGCCCCTGTCGGCCAGGGTGGCGGCGTGTCGGCAGGATGAGTCTGGAGCTGGGGCTCAGTGGTCCCCGATCCCCGGCGCGGTGGCTCCAGGCACTTGGGAGGGGTCCCTCGGGGGCCGACATATGGTGAGTGTTAGCCCAAAGGAGGCCGGCGGGCCCAATCCGCCGGCTGTGCAGCGAGCGGAGGGGTGGGCCGACGTTAATGCGCTGGCAAGCGGGAGCGTGGGCCCAAGCGTTTTGGCATGGGGGGCCTTCGAAGCTCACCGGGGGCTCGGAGGGCCCAGCAAGTTCTCCCGCCCTGAATGCCCAGCGGCTCCCTAGCGGCCAGGGTGGCGGCGGGGAGGCAGGGTGAGTCCGGAGCTCGGGCTCGGGGGTCCCCAATACCCGGCATGGCATTGCCAGGCCGCTTGGGAGGGGTCCCTCGGGGGCCGAGCTAGGGTTCTCGTTAGCCCAAAGGAGGCCGGCAGGCCCAATTGGCCGGCTGTGCGGCGAGGGGATGGGTGAGCCGAGGTGAGGGCGCTGGCGAGCGGGAGCTTAGGCCCAAGCGTTTTGGTGCGGGGGGCCTTCGAAGGTCATCGGGGGCTCGGAGGGCCCTGCCCGTACTCCCTCCCTGAATGACCGGTGGCGCCCCTAGCGTCCCGGGTGGCGGCGGGGCGGCAGGGTGAGTCTGGAGTAGGGCTCAGGGGTCCAAATGCCCCGGCGTGGCGGCGCCTGGCCCCTTGGGAGGGGTCCCTCGGGGGCCGACCTAGGGTTGAGGTTAGCCCAAAGGAGGCCTGGGCCCGATCCGCCGGCTGTGCAGAGAACGGAGGGGCGGGGCGAGGTGAGGGCGCTGGGGAGCGGGAGCGTGAGCCCAAGCGTTTTGGCGTGTCTGGCCTTCGAAGGTCACCGGGGGCTCAGAGGGCCCTGCCCGTTCCCCAGCCCCGAATGAGGACGGTGCCCCTAGCGATCCGGGTCGCAGCGGGGCGGCAGGGTGAGTTCAGCCCTGGTGCTCGGGGGTCCCCAATCACCCGCGTGGCGGCGCCAGGCCCCTTGGGATGGTCCCCTCGGGAGCCGACCTAGGGTTAGGGTTAGCCCCAGGAGGCCGGCAGTCCGATCTGCCGGCTGTGCGGCGAGCGGAGGGGCGGGCTGAGGAGAGGGTGCTGGCGAGCAGGAGCCTAGGCCCAAGCGTTTTGTCACGGGGGGCCTTCAAAGGTCACTGGGGGCTCGGAGGGCCCTGCCCGTTCTCCCGCCCTAAATAACCGGTGGCGCCCCTAGCAGCCCGGGTGGCGGCAGGGCGGCAGGGTAAGTAATGCGCTGGGGCTTGAGGGTCCCCAATCCCCGGCGTGGCATCGCCAGGCCCCTTGGGAGGGGCCCCTCGTGAGCAGACCTAGAGTTAGGGTTAGTTCCCAGGAGGCTGGCAGGCCCAATCCGCTGTCTGTGCCGCGAGAGTGGGGGCGGACCGAGGTGAGGGCGCTTGCTAGCGGAGCGTGGGCCCAAGCGTTTTGGCGTGGGGGGCCTCAAAGGTCGCCAGGGGCTCGGAGGGCCCTGCCCATTCTCCCGCTCTGAATGACTGGTGGCGTCCCTACTGGCCCGGTAGCTGTGGGGCGGAAGGGTGACTCCGGCGCTGAGGCTTGGGGGTCACCAATCCCCGGCGTTGTGGCACCAGGCCTTTGGAAGTGGCCCCTTGGGGTCTGACCTAGGGTTAGTGTTAGCCCCCAGGAAACAGGCAGGCCTGATCCGCTAGCTGTTCATCGAGTGGAGGGGCGGGCCGAGAAGAGGGCGCTGGCGAGTGGGAGCGTGGGCCCAAGCATTTTGGCGCGAGGGGCCTACGAAGGTCGCGGGGGCTCAGAGGGCCCTGCCTGTTCTCCAGCACTGAATGACCGGCGGCGCCCCTAGCGGACTGGGTGGTGGTGGGGTGGCAGGGAGAGTCCAGCACTGGTGCTCGGGGGTCCCCAATCCCCGGCATTGCGATGCCAGGCCCCTTGGGAGGGGCCCCGTGGGGGCAGACCTAGGGTTAGGGTTACACCCAGGGGGCTGACAGGCCCGATCCTACGGCTGTTCGGCGAGCGGAGGGGCGGGCCGAGGTGAGGGCGCTGGCTAGCGGGAGCGTGGGTCAAGTGTTTTGGTGCGGGGGGCCCTTCGAAGGTCGTGGGGGGATCGGAGGACCCTGCCCGTTCTCCCGCACTGAATGACTGGTGGTGCTCCTAGTGGTGCAGGTGGCAGCGGGGCGGCCGGGTGAGTCCGGCACTGGGGTTCAGGGGTCCCCAATCCCCGGCGTTACGACTGCAGGCCCCTTGCTAGGGGCCCCTCGGGGGCCGACATATGGTAAGGGTTAGCCCCCAGGAGGCCCGCAGGCCCGATCCGCCAGCTCTGCGGTGAGTGGAGGGGTGGTCGGAGGTGAGGCCGCTGGCAATCTGGAGAGTGGGCCCAGTCATTTTGGCACGGGGGTCCTTCGAATGTCGCCAGGGGTTCGGACGGCCCTGCCCGTTCTCCCACCCTGAATGACGGGCGGCTCCCCTAAAAGCCCTGGTGGAGGAGGGGCGGTAGGGTGAGTCGGGCGCTGGGACTCAGGGGTTCCCAATCCCCGGCGTTTTGGCGCCATGCCCCTTGGGAGGGGCCCCTCAGGGACTCACCTAGGGTTAGGGTTAGCTCCGAGGAGGCCGGCAGGCTCGATCCGCCGGCTGTGTGGTGAGCAGAGGGGCAGGCCGAGGTGAGGGCGCTTGTGAGCAGGAGCGTGGGCCCAAGCGTTTTGGCGCGGGGGGCCTTCCAATGTGGCCAGAGGCTCTGAGGGCCCTGCCCCTTGTCCCGCCCTGAATGACCGGCAGCGCCCCTAGTGGCCCATGTGGCAGCGGGGCAGCCGGTTGTGTCCAGCGCTGGAGCTCGGGGTTCTCCAATCCCCGGTGTTGCGGCTCTAGGCCCCTTGCTGGGGCCCCTAGGGGACCGACCTATGGTTAGATTTAGCCCCCAGGAGGCCGGAAGCCCGATCCGCCAGCTCTGCGGCAAGCGGAGAGGCGGGCGGAGGTGAGGCCGCTGGCGAGCGGGAGCGTGGGCTCAGGCGTTCTGGGGCGGGGGTCCTTCGAAAGTCGCTGGAGGCTTGGAGGGCCCTGTACGTTCTTCTGCCCTGAATGACCGGCGGCTCCCCTAGCGGCCCGGGTGGAGGAGGGGTGTTAGGGTGACTTGGGCGGTGGGGCTTGGGGGTCCCCAATCCTCGGCGTTGGGGCGCCAGGCCCCTTTGGAAGGGCTCTAGGGGGCCGACCAAGGGTTATTGTTAGCCCCCAGGGGGCCAGCAGGCCAGATCCGCCGGCTGTGAGGCGAGCGGAGGGGTGGACCCAGGTGAGGGCGCTTGAGAGCAAGAATGTGGACCCAAGCGTTTTGGCACGGGGGGCCTTCGAAGGTCATCGGGGGTTCGGAGGGCCCAACCCGTCCTCCTGCCCTGAATGACCAGCGGCGCTACTAGCGGCCCGGGGGGGCGGGGCAGCAGGGTGAGCCCGGCAATGGGGCTTGGGGGTCCCCAATCCCCGGCGTTGCGGGGGCAGACCCTTGGTAGTGGCCCCTCGGGGGCCGACCTAAGGTTACAGTTAGCCCCCAGGAGGCCGGCAGGCCCGATGTGCCAGCTGTGCGGCGAGCGGAGGGGAGGGCCGAGGTGAGGGCGCGGGCGAGCGGGAGCTTGGCCGAAGCGTTTTGGCGCGGGAAGCCTTCGAAGGTCGCCGGGGGATCGGAGGACCCTGCCCGTTTTCCCCGCCCTGAATGACCTGCGGCGCCCCTGGGGCCCGGGTGGCGGCAGGGCGACAGGGTGAGTCCGTCGCTGGGGTTGGGGGGTTCCCAATCCCCGGTGTTGCGGCACCAGGCCCCTTTGCAGGGGCCCCTCGGAGGCTGACCTAGGGTTATGGTTAGCCCCCAGGAGGCCGCAGGCCCAATCCACCGGCTGTGCGGTGAGCAGAGGGGAGGGCCGAGGTGAGGGCGCTGGCGAGCGGTAGCGTAGGCCCATGAGTTTTGGCGCGGGGGGCCTTCGAAGGTCGCCGGGGCTCCAGAAGCCCTGCCCATTCTCCCGCACTGAATGTCCGGCGGTGCCCCTAGCGGCTCAGTTGCCGGCGGGGGAGCATGGTGAGTCGGATGCTGGGGCTAACGGTCCGCAAACCCAGGTGTTGCGGTGCCAGGCCCGTTGGGAGGGGCCTCTCGGGGGCCGACGAAGGGATAGGGTTAGCCCCCAGGAGGCTGGCGGGCCCTATCCGCCGGCTGTGCGGCGAGCGGAGGGGCGGGCCGAGGTGAGGGCACTGGCTACCGGGAGAGTGGGCGCAAGCTTTCTGGCGCGGGGGGCCTTCGAAAGAGGCCGGGGGCTCCAAGGGCCCTTCCCGTTCTCCCGCCCTGAATGACCGGTGGTGCCACTAGCGGCCTGTGTGGCGGCGGGGCAGCACGGTGAGTCCAGCACTGTGGCTCGTGGGTCTCCAATGCCCAGCATTGCCGCTCCAGGCACCTTGGGATGAGCCCCTCCGAGGGTGAGCTAGGGTTAGGGTTAGCCCCCAGGAGGCCGGCAGGCCCGATCTGCCAGCTGTGTGGCGAGCGGAGGGGCAGGCCGAGGTGAGGGCGCTGAAGAGCAGGAGCGTGGGCCCAAGCGTTTTGGTGCAGGGGCCTTTGAAGGTCACCAGGGGCTCGGAGGACCCTGCCCGTTCTCCCGCCCTGGATGACCGGCGGTGCCCCTAGAGGCCCGGGTGGCAGCGGGGCGGGAGGGTGAGTCTGGCGCTGGGGCTTGTGGGTCCGGAATCCCGGGCATTGCGGCACCAGGCCCCTTGGGAGGGGCCCCTCGAGGGATCGAGCTAGGGTTAGGTTTAGCCCCCAGGGGACCGTCAGGCCCAATCCGCCGGTTGTGCAGGGAGCGGAGGGTGGGCTGAAGTGATGGTGCTGGCGAGCGGGAGCGTGGGCCCAAGGGTTTTGGCGCGGAGGGCCTTCAAACGGCGCTGGGGGCTCCGAGGGCCCTGTCCGTTGTTCTGCCCTGAATGACCGACGGCTCTCCTACCGGCCCGGGTGGCGGCGGGGCGGCACAGTGCGTCCGGCGCTGGGACTCGGGGGTCACCAATCCCAGGCATTGCAGCGATAGGCCCCTTGGGAGGGGCCCCTTGGGGGCCGACCTAGGGTTCGGGTTAGCCCCCAGGAGGCTGGCAGGCCCGATCCGCCGGCTCTGCCACATGCGGAGGGGCTAGCCGAGGTGAGGGCGCTGGCGAGCGGGAGCATGGCCCCAAGCGTTTTGTCGCGGGGGACCTTCGAAGGTCGCCGGGGGCCCGGGGGGCCCTGCCCGTTCTAACGCCCTGAATGAGGACGGCGCCCCTAGCGGGCCGGGTGGTGAGGAGCGGCAGAGTGTGTCCGGCGGTGGGGTTCGGGTGTCCCCAATCCCCAGCGTGGCGGCGCCAGGCCCCTTGGGAGGGGCTCCTCTGGGGCCGACCTAGGTTTAGGGTTAGCCCAAAGGAGGCCGGCAGGCCCGAGCCGCCGGCTGTGCGGCGAGCAGAGGGGCGGGCCGAGGTGAGGGCGCTGGCGAGGGGGAGCGTGGGCCCAGGGTTTTGGCACAGGGGGCCTTGGATTGTCACTGGGGGCTTGGAGGGCCCTGCCCATTCTCACACACTAAATGACCGGTGGCGCCCCTGTCGGCCAGGGTGGCGGCGTGTCGGCAGGATGAGTCTGGAGCTGGGGCTCAGTGGTCCCCGATCCCCGGCGCGGTGGCTCCAGGCACTTGGGAGGGGTCCCTCGGGGGCCGACATATGGTGAGTGTTAGCCCAAAGGAGGCCGGCGGGCCCAATCCGCCGGCTGTGCAGCGAGCGGAGGGGTGGGCCGACGTTAATGCGCTGGCAAGCGGGAGCGTGGGCCCAAGCGTTTTGGCATGGGGGGCCTTCGAAGCTCACCGGGGGCTCGGAGGGCCCAGCAAGTTCTCCCGCCCTGAATGCCCAGCGGCTCCCTAGCGGCCAGGGTGGCGGCGGGGAGGCAGGGTGAGTCCGGAGCTCGGGCTCGGGGGTCCCCAATACCCGGCATGGCATTGCCAGGCCGCTTGGGAGGGGTCCCTCGGGGGCCGAGCTAGGGTTCTCGTTAGCCCAAAGGAGGCCGGCAGGCCCAATTGGCCGGCTGTGTGGCGAGGGGATGGGTGAGCCGAGGTGAGGGCGCTGGCGAGCGGGAGCTTAGGCCCAAGCGTTTTGGTGCGGGGGGCCTTCGAAGGTCATCGGGGGCTCGGAGGGCCCTGCCCGTACTCCCTCCCTGAATGACCGGTGGCGCCCCTAGCGTCCCGGGTGGCGGCGGGGCGGCAGGGTGAGTCTGGAGTAGGGCTCAGGGGTCCAAATGCCCCGGCGTGGCGGCGCCTGGCCCCTTGGGAGGGGTCCCTCGGGGGCCGACCTAGGGTTGAGGTTAGCCCAAAGGAGGCCTGGGCCCGATCCGCCGGCTGTGCAGAGAACGGAGGGGCGGGGCGAGGTGAGGGCGCTGGGGAGCGGGAGCGTGAGCCCAAGCGTTTTGGCGTGTCTGGCCTTCGAAGGTCACCGGGGGCTCAGAGGGCCCTGCCCGTTCCCCAGCCCCGAATGAGGACGGTGCCCCTAGCGATCCGGGTCGCAGCGGGGCGGCAGGGTGAGTTCAGCCCTGGTGCTCGGGGGTCCCCAATCACCCGCGTGGCGGCGCCAGGCCCCTTGGGATGGTCCCCTCGGGAGCCGACCTAGGGTTAGGGTTAGCCCCAGGAGGCCGGCAGTCCGATCTGCCGGCTGTGCGGCGAGCGGAGGGGCGGGCTGAGGAGAGGGTGCTGGCGAGCAGGAGCCTAGGCCCAAGCGTTTTGTCACGGGGGGCCTTCAAAGGTCACTGGGGGCTCGGAGGGCCCTGCCCGTTCTCCCGCCCTAAATAACCGGTGGCGCCCCTAGCAGCCCGGGGTGGCGGCAGGGCGGCAGGGTAAGTAATGCGCTGGGGCTTGAGGGTCCCCAATCCCCGGCGTGGCATCGCCAGGCCCCTTGGGAGGGGCCCCTCGTGAGCAGACCTAGAGTTAGGGTTAGTTCCCAAGAGGCTGGCAGGCCCAATCCGCTGTCTGTGCCGCGAGAGTGGGGGCGGACCGAGGTGAGGGCGCTTGCTAGCGGAGCGTGGGCCCAAGCGTTTTGGCGTGGGGGGCCTCAAAGGTCGCCAGGGGCTCGGAGGGCCCTGCCCATTCTCCCGCTCTGAATGACTGGTGGCGTCCCTACTGGCCCGGTAGCTGTGGGGCGGAAGGGTGACTCCGGCGCTGAGGCTTGGGGGTCACCAATCCCCGGCGTTGTGGCACCAGGCCTTTGGAAGTGGCCCCTTGGGGTCTGACCTAGGGTTAGTGTTAGCCCCCAGGAAACAGGCAGGCCTGATCCGCTAGCTGTTCATCGAGTGGAGGGGCGGGCCGAGAAGAGGGCGCTGGCGAGTGGGAGCGTGGGCCCAAGCATTTTGGCGCGAGGGGCCTACGAAGGTCGCGGGGGCTCAGAGGGCCCTGCCTGTTCTCCAGCACTGAATGACCGGCGGCGCCCCTAGCGGACTGGGTGGTGGTGGGGTGGCAGGGAGAGTCCAGCACTGGTGCTCGGGGGTCCCCAATCCCCGGCATTGCGATGCCAGGCCCCTTGGGAGGGGCCCCGTGGGGGCAGACCTAGGGTTAGGGTTACACCCAGGGGGCTGACAGGCCCGATCCTACGGCTGTTCGGCGAGCGGAGGGGCGGGCCGAGGTGAGGGCGCTGGCTAGCGGGAGCGTGGGTCAAGTGTTTTGGTGCGGGGGGCCCTTCGAAGGTCGTGGGGGGATCGGAGGACCCTGCCCGTTCTCCCGCACTGAATGACTGGTGGTGCTCCTAGTGGTGCAGGTGGCAGCGGGGCGGCCGGGTGAGTCCGGCACTGGGGTTCAGGGGTCCCCAATCCCCGGCGTTACGACTGCAGGCCCCTTGCTAGGGGCCCCTCGGGGGCCGACATATGGTAAGGGTTAGCCCCCAGGAGGCCCGCAGGCCCGATCCGCCAGCTCTGCGGTGAGTGGAGGGGTGGTCGGAGGTGAGGCCGCTGGCAATCTGGAGAGTGGGCCCAGTCATTTTGGCACGGGGGTCCTTCGAATGTCGCCAGGGGTTCGGACGGCCCTGCCCGTTCTCCCACCCTGAATGACGGGCGGCTCCCCTAAAAGCCCTGGTGGAGGAGGGGCGGTAGGGTGAGTCGGGCGCTGGGACTCAGGGGTTCCCAATCCCCGGCGTTTTGGCGCCATGCCCCTTGGGAGGGGCCCCTCAGGGACTCACCTAGGGTTAGGGTTAGCTCCGAGGAGGCCGGCAGGCTCGATCTGCCGGCTGTGTGGTGAGCAGAGGGGCAGGCCGAGGTGAGGGCGCTTGTGAGCAGGAGCGTGGGCCCAAGCGTTTTGGCGCGGGGGGCCTTCCAATGTGGCCAGAGGCTCTGAGGGCCCTGCCCCTTGTCCCGCCCTGAATGACCGGCAGCGCCCCTAGTGGCCCATGTGGCAGCGGGGCAGCCGGTTGTGTCCAGCGCTGGAGCTCGGGGTTCTCCAATCCCCGGTGTTGCGGCTCTAGGCCCCTTGCTGGGGCCCCTAGGGGACCGACCTATGGTTAGATTTAGCCCCCAGGAGGCCGGAAGCCCGATCCGCCAGCTCTGCGGCAAGCGGAGAGGCGGGCGGAGGTGAGGCCGCTGGCGAGCGGGAGCGTGGGCTCAGGCGTTCTGGGGCGGGGGTCCTTCGAAAGTCGCTGGAGGCTTGGAGGGCCCTGTACGTTCTTCTGCCCTGAATGACCGGCGGCTCCCCTAGCGGCCCGGGTGGAGGAGGGGTGTTAGGGTGACTTGGGCGGTGGGGCTTGGGGGTCCCCAATCCTCGGCGTTGGGGCGCCAGGCCCCTTTGGAAGGGCTCTAGGGGGCCGACCAAGGGTTATTGTTAGCCCCCAGGGGGCCAGCAGGCCAGATCCGCCAGCTGTGAGGCGAGCGGAGGGGTGGACCCAGGTGAGGGCGCTTGAGAGCAAGAATGTGGACCCAAGCGTTTTGGCACGGGGGGCCTTCGAAGGTCATCGGGGGTTCGGAGGGCCCAACCCGTCCTCCTGCCCTGAATGACCAGCGGCGCTACTAGCGGCCCGGGGGGGCGGGGCAGCAGGGTGAGCCCGGCAATGGGGCTTGGGGGTCCCCAATCCCCGGCGTTGCGGGGGCAGACCCTTGGTAGTGGCCCCTCGGGGGCCGACCTAAGGTTACAGTTAGCCCCCAGGAGGCCGGCAGGCCCGATGTGCCAGCTGTGCGGCGAGCGGAGGGGAGGGCCGAGGTGAGGGCGCGGGCGAGCGGGAGCTTGGCCGAAGCGTTTTGGCGCGGGAAGCCTTCGAAGGTCGCCGGGGGATCGGAGGACCCTGCCCGTTTTCCCCGCCCTGAATGACCTGCGGCGCCCCTGGGGCCCGGGTGGCGGCAGGGCGACAGGGTGAGTCCGTCGCTGGGGTTGGGGGGTTCCCAATCCCCGGTGTTGCGGCACCAGGCCCCTTTGCAGGGGCCCCTCGGAGGCTGACCTAGGGTTATGGTTAGCCCCCAGGAGGCCGCAGGCCCAATCCACCGGCTGTGCGGTGAGCAGAGGGGAGGGCCGAGGTGAGGGCGCTGGCGAGCGGTAGCGTAGGCCCATGAGTTTTGGCGCGGGGGGCCTTCGAAGGTCGCCGGGGCTCCAGAAGCCCTGCCCATTCTCCCGCACTGAATGTCCGGCGGTGCCCCTAGCGGCTCAGTTGCCGGCGGGGGAGCATGGTGAGTCGGATGCTGGGGCTAACGGTCCGCAAACCCAGGTGTTGCGGTGCCAGGCCCGTTGGGAGGGGCCTCTCGGGGGCCGACGAAGGGATAGGGTTAGCCCCCAGGAGGCTGGCGGGCCCTATCCGCCGGCTGTGCGGCGAGCGGAGGGGCGGGCCGAGGTGAGGGCACTGGCTACCGGGAGAGTGGGCGCAAGCTTTCTGGCGCGGGGGGCCTTCGAAAGAGGCCGGGGGCTCCAAGGGCCCTTCCCGTTCTCCCGCCCTGAATGACCGGTGGTGCCACTAGCGGCCTGTGTGGCGGCGGGGCAGCACGGTGAGTCCAGCACTGTGGCTCGTGGGTCTCCAATGCCCAGCATTGCCGCTCCAGGCACCTTGGGATGAGCCCCTCCGAGGGTGAGCTAGGGTTAGGGTTAGCCCCCAGGAGGCCGGCAGGCCCGATCTGCCAGCTGTGTGGCGAGCGGAGGGGCAGGCCGAGGTGAGGGCGCTGAAGAGCAGGAGCGTGGGCCCAAGCGTTTTGGTGCAGGGGCCTTTGAAGGTCACCAGGGGCTCGGAGGACCCTGCCCGTTCTCCCGCCCTGGATGACCGGCGGTGCCCCTAGAGGCCCGGGTGGCAGCGGGGCGGGAGGGTGAGTCTGGCGCTGGGGCTTGTGGGTCCGGAATCCCGGGCATTGCGGCACCAGGCCCCTTGGGAGGGGCCCCTCGAGGGATCGAGCTAGGGTTAGGTTTAGCCCCCAGGGGACCGTCAGGCCCAATCCGCCGGTTGTGCAGGGAGCGGAGGGTGGGCTGAAGTGATGGTGCTGGCGAGCGGGAGCGTGGGCCCAAGGGTTTTGGCGCGGAGGGCCTTCAAACGGCGCTGGGGGCTCCGAGGGCCCTGTCCGTTGTTCTGCCCTGAATGACCGACGGCTCTCCTACCGGCCCGGGTGGCGGCGGGGCGGCACAGTGCGTCCGGCGCTGGGACTCGGGGGTCACCAATCCCAGGCATTGCAGCGATAGGCCCCTTGGGAGGGGCCCCTTGGGGGCCGACCTAGGGTTCGGGTTAGCCCCCAGGAGGCTGGCAGGCCCGATCCGCCGGCTCTGCCACATGCGGAGGGGCTAGCCGAGGTGAGGGCGCTGGCGAGCGGGAGCATGGCCCCAAGCGTTTTGTCGCGGGGGACCTTCGAAGGTCGCCGGGGGCCCGGGGGGCCCTGCCCGTTCTAACGCCCTGAATGAGGACGGCGCCCCTAGCGGGCCGGGTGGTGAGGAGCGGCAGAGTGTGTCCGGCGGTGGGGTTCGGGTGTCCCCAATCCCCAGCGTGGCGGCGCCAGGCCCCTTGGGAGGGGCTCCTCTGGGGCCGACCTAGGTTTAGGGTTAGCCCAAAGGAGGCCGGCAGGCCCGAGCCGCCGGCTGTGCGGCGAGCAGAGGGGCGGGCCGAGGTGAGGGCGCTGGCGAGGGGGAGCGTGGGCCCAGGGTTTTGGCACAGGGGGCCTTGGATTGTCACTGGGGGCTTGGAGGGCCCTGCCCATTCTCACACACTAAATGACCGGTGGCGCCCCTGTCGGCCAGGGTGGCGGCGTGTCGGCAGGATGAGTCTGGAGCTGGGGCTCAGTGGTCCCCGATCCCCGGCGCGGTGGCTCCAGGCACTTGGGAGGGGTCCCTCGGGGGCCGACATATGGTGAGTGTTAGCCCAAAGGAGGCCGGCGGGCCCAATCCGCCGGCTGTGCAGCGAGCGGAGGGGTGGGCCGACGTTAATGCGCTGGCAAGCGGGAGCGTGGGCCCAAGCGTTTTGGCATGGGGGGCCTTCGAAGCTCACCGGGGGCTCGGAGGGCCCAGCAAGTTCTCCCGCCCTGAATGCCCAGCGGCTCCCTAGCGGCCAGGGTGGCGGCGGGGAGGCAGGGTGAGTCCGGAGCTCGGGCTCGGGGGTCCCCAATACCCGGCATGGCATTGCCAGGCCGCTTGGGAGGGGTCCCTCGGGGGCCGAGCTAGGGTTCTCGTTAGCCCAAAGGAGGCCGGCAGGCCCAATTGGCCGGCTGTGCGGCGAGGGGATGGGTGAGCCGAGGTGAGGGCGCTGGCGAGCGGGAGCTTAGGCCCAAGCGTTTTGGTGCGGGGGGCCTTCGAAGGTCATCGGGGGCTCGGAGGGCCCTGCCCGTACTCCCTCCCTGAATGACCGGTGGCGCCCCTAGCGTCCCGGGTGGCGGCGGGGCGGCAGGGTGAGTCTGGAGTAGGGCTCAGGGGTCCAAATGCCCCGGCGTGGCGGCGCCTGGCCCCTTGGGAGGGGTCCCTCGGGGGCCGACCTAGGGTTGAGGTTAGCCCAAAGGAGGCCTGGGCCCGATCCGCCGGCTGTGCAGAGAACGGAGGGGCGGGGCGAGGTGAGGGCGCTGGGGAGCGGGAGCGTGAGCCCAAGCGTTTTGGCGTGTCTGGCCTTCGAAGGTCACCGGGGGCTCAGAGGGCCCTGCCCGTTCCCCAGCCCCGAATGAGGACGGTGCCCCTAGCGATCCGGGTCGCAGCGGGGCGGCAGGGTGAGTTCAGCCCTGGTGCTCGGGGGTCCCCAATCACCCGCGTGGCGGCGCCAGGCCCCTTGGGATGGTCCCCTCGGGAGCCGACCTAGGGTTAGGGTTAGCCCCAGGAGGCCGGCAGTCCGATCTGCCGGCTGTGCGGCGAGCGGAGGGGCGGGCTGAGGAGAGGGTGCTGGCGAGCAGGAGCCTAGGCCCAAGCGTTTTGTCACGGGGGGCCTTCAAAGGTCACTGGGGGCTCGGAGGGCCCTGCCCGTTCTCCCGCCCTAAATAACCGGTGGCGCCCCTAGCAGCCCGGGTGGCGGCAGGGCGGCAGGGTAAGTAATGCGCTGGGGCTTGAGGGTCCCCAATCCCCGGCGTGGCATCGCCAGGCCCCTTGGGAGGGGCCCCTCGTGAGCAGACCTAGAGTTAGGGTTAGTTCCCAGGAGGCTGGCAGGCCCAATCCGCTGTCTGTGCCGCGAGAGTGGGGGCGGACCGAGGTGAGGGCGCTTGCTAGCGGAGCGTGGGCCCAAGCGTTTTGGCGTGGGGGGCCTCAAAGGTCGCCAGGGGCTCGGAGGGCCCTGCCCATTCTCCCGCTCTGAATGACTGGTGGCGTCCCTACTGGCCCGGTAGCTGTGGGGCGGAAGGGTGACTCCGGCGCTGAGGCTTGGGGGTCACCAATCCCCGGCGTTGTGGCACCAGGCCTTTGGAAGTGGCCCCTTGGGGTCTGACCTAGGGTTAGTGTTAGCCCCCAGGAAACAGGCAGGCCTGATCCGCTAGCTGTTCATCGAGTGGAGGGGCGGGCCGAGAAGAGGGCGCTGGCGAGTGGGAGCGTGGGCCCAAGCATTTTGGCGCGAGGGGCCTACGAAGGTCGCGGGGGCTCAGAGGGCCCTGCCTGTTCTCCAGCACTGAATGACCGGCGGCGCCCCTAGCGGACTGGGTGGTGGTGGGGTGGCAGGGAGAGTCCAGCACTGGTGCTCGGGGGTCCCCAATCCCCGGCATTGCGATGCCAGGCCCCTTGGGAGGGGCCCCGTGGGGGCAGACCTAGGGTTAGGGTTACACCCAGGGGGCTGACAGGCCCGATCCTACGGCTGTTCGGCGAGCGGAGGGGCGGGCCGAGGTGAGGGCGCTGGCTAGCGGGAGCGTGGGTCAAGTGTTTTGGTGCGGGGGGCCCTTCGAAGGTCGTGGGGGGATCGGAGGACCCTGCCCGTTCTCCCGCACTGAATGACTGGTGGTGCTCCTAGTGGTGCAGGTGGCAGCGGGGTGGCCGGGTGAGTCCGGCACTGGGGTTCAGGGGTCCCCAATCCCCGGCGTTACGACTGCAGGCCCCTTGCTAGGGGCCCCTCGGGGGCCGACATATGGTAAGGGTTAGCCCCCAGGAGGCCCGCAGGCCCGATCCGCCAGCTCTGCGGTGAGTGGAGGGGTGGTCGGAGGTGAGGCCGCTGGCAATCTGGAGAGTGGGCCCAGTCATTTTGGCACGGGGGTCCTTCGAATGTCGCCAGGGGTTCGGACGGCCCTGCCCGTTCTCCCACCCTGAATGACGGGCGGCTCCCCTAAAAGCCCTGGTGGAGGAGGGGCGGTAGGGTGAGTCGGGCGCTGGGACTCAGGGGTTCCCAATCCCCGGCGTTTTGGCGCCATGCCCCTTGGGAGGGGCCCCTCAGGGACTCACCTAGGGTTAGGGTTAGCTCCGAGGAGGCCGGCAGGCTCGATCCGCCGGCTGTGTGGTGAGCAGAGGGGCAGGCCGAGGTGAGGGCGCTTGTGAGCAGGAGCGTGGGCCCAAGCGTTTTGGCGCGGGGGGCCTTCCAATGTGGCCAGAGGCTCTGAGGGCCCTGCCCCTTGTCCCGCCCTGAATGACCGGCAGCGCCCCTAGTGGCCCATGTGGCAGCGGGGCAGCCGGTTGTGTCCAGCGCTGGAGCTCGGGGTTCTCCAATCCCCGGTGTTGCGGCTCTAGGCCCCTTGCTGGGGCCCCTAGGGGACCGACCTATGGTTAGATTTAGCCCCCAGGAGGCCGGAAGCCCGATCCGCCAGCTCTGCGGCAAGCGGAGAGGCGGGCGGAGGTGAGGCCGCTGGCGAGCGGGAGCGTGGGCTCAGGCGTTCTGGGGCGGGGGTCCTTCGAAAGTCGCTGGAGGCTTGGAGGGCCCTGTACGTTCTTCTGCCCTGAATGACCGGCGGCTCCCCTAGCGGCCCGGGTGGAGGAGGGGTGTTAGGGTGACTTGGGCGGTGGGGCTTGGGGGTCCCCAATCCTCGGCGTTGGGGCGCCAGGCCCCTTTGGAAGGGCTCTAGGGGGCCGACCAAGGGTTATTGTTAGCCCCCAGGGGGCCAGCAGGCCAGATCCGCCGGCTGTGAGGCGAGCGGAGGGGTGGACCCAGGTGAGGGCGCTTGAGAGCAAGAATGTGGACCCAAGCGTTTTGGCACGGGGGGCCTTCGAAGGTCATCGGGGGTTCGGAGGGCCCAACCCGTCCTCCTGCCCTGAATGACCAGCGGCGCTACTAGCGGCCCGGGGGGGCGGGGCAGCAGGGTGAGCCCGGCAATGGGGCTTGGGGGTCCCCAATCCCCGGCGTTGCGGGGGCAGACCCTTGGTAGTGGCCCCTCGGGGGCCGACCTAAGGTTACAGTTAGCCCCCAGGAGGCCGGCAGGCCCGATGTGCCAGCTGTGCGGCGAGCGGAGGGGAGGGCCGAGGTGAGGGCGCGGGCGAGCGGGAGCTTGGCCGAAGCGTTTTGGCGCGGGAAGCCTTCGAAGGTCGCCGGGGGATCGGAGGACCCTGCCCGTTTTCCCCGCCCTGAATGACCTGCGGCGCCCCTGGGGCCCGGGTGGCGGCAGGGCGACAGGGTGAGTCCGTCGCTGGGGTTGGGGGGTTCCCAATCCCCGGTGTTGCGGCACCAGGCCCCTTTGCAGGGGCCCCTCGGAGGCTGACCTAGGGTTATGGTTAGCCCCCAGGAGGCCGCAGGCCCAATCCACCGGCTGTGCGGTGAGCAGAGGGGAGGGCCGAGGTGAGGGCGCTGGCGAGCGGTAGCGTAGGCCCATGAGTTTTGGCGCGGGGGGCCTTCGAAGGTCGCCGGGGCTCCAGAAGCCCTGCCCATTCTCCCGCACTGAATGTCCGGCGGTGCCCCTAGCGGCTCAGTTGCCGGCGGGGGAGCATGGTGAGTCGGATGCTGGGGCTAACGGTCCGCAAACCCAGGTGTTGCGGTGCCAGGCCCGTTGGGAGGGGCCTCTCGGGGGCCGACGAAGGGATAGGGTTAGCCCCCAGGAGGCTGGCGGGCCCTATCCGCCGGCTGTGCGGCGAGCGGAGGGGCGGGCCGAGGTGAGGGCACTGGCTACCGGGAGAGTGGGCGCAAGCTTTCTGGCGCGGGGGGCCTTCGAAAGAGGCCGGGGGCTCCAAGGGCCCTTCCCGTTCTCCCGCCCTGAATGACCGGTGGTGCCACTAGCGGCCTGTGTGGCGGCGGGGCAGCACGGTGAGTCCAGCACTGTGGCTCGTGGGTCTCCAATGCCCAGCATTGCCGCTCCAGGCACCTTGGGATGAGCCCCTCCGAGGGTGAGCTAGGGTTAGGGTTAGCCCCCAGGAGGCCGGCAGGCCCGATCTGCCAGCTGTGTGGCGAGCGGAGGGGCAGGCCGAGGTGAGGGCGCTGAAGAGCAGGAGCGTGGGCCCAAGCGTTTTGGTGCAGGGGCCTTTGAAGGTCACCAGGGGCTCGGAGGACCCTGCCCGTTCTCCCGCCCTGGATGACCGGCGGTGCCCCTAGAGGCCCGGGTGGCAGCGGGGCGGGAGGGTGAGTCTGGCGCTGGGGCTTGTGGGTCCGGAATCCCGGGCATTGCGGCACCAGGCCCCTTGGGAGGGGCCCCTCGAGGGATCGAGCTAGGGTTAGGTTTAGCCCCCAGGGGACCGTCAGGCCCAATCCGCCGGTTGTGCAGGGAGCGGAGGGTGGGCTGAAGTGATGGTGCTGGCGAGCGGGAGCGTGGGCCCAAGGGTTTTGGCGCGGAGGGCCTTCAAACGGCGCTGGGGGCTCCGAGGGCCCTGTCCGTTGTTCTGCCCTGAATGACCGACGGCTCTCCTACCGGCCCGGGTGGCGGCGGGGCGGCACAGTGCGTCCGGCGCTGGGACTCGGGGGTCACCAATCCCAGGCATTGCAGCGATAGGCCCCTTGGGAGGGGCCCCTTGGGGGCCGACCTAGGGTTCGGGTTAGCCCCCAGGAGGCTGGCAGGCCCGATCCGCCGGCTCTGCCACATGCGGAGGGGCTAGCCGAGGTGAGGGCGCTGGCGAGCGGGAGCATGGCCCCAAGCGTTTTGTCGCGGGGGACCTTCGAAGGTCGCCGGGGGCCCGGGGGGCCCTGCCCGTTCTAACGCCCTGAATGAGGACGGCGCCCCTAGCGGGCCGGGTGGTGAGGAGCGGCAGAGTGTGTCCGGCGGTGGGGTTCGGGTGTCCCCAATCCCCAGCGTGGCGGCGCCAGGCCCCTTGGGAGGGGCTCCTCTGGGGCCGACCTAGGTTTAGGGTTAGCCCAAAGGAGGCCGGCAGGCCCGAGCCGCCGGCTGTGCGGCGAGCAGAGGGGCGGGCCGAGGTGAGGGCGCTGGCGAGGGGGAGCGTGGGCCCAGGGTTTTGGCACAGGGGGCCTTGGATTGTCACTGGGGGCTTGGAGGGCCCTGCCCATTCTCACACACTAAATGACCGGTGGCGCCCCTGTCGGCCAGGGTGGCGGCGTGTCGGCAGGATGAGTCTGGAGCTGGGGCTCAGTGGTCCCCGATCCCCGGCGCGGTGGCTCCAGGCACTTGGGAGGGGTCCCTCGGGGGCCGACATATGGTGAGTGTTAGCCCAAAGGAGGCCGGCGGGCCCAATCCGCCGGCTGTGCAGCGAGCGGAGGGGTGGGCCGACGTTAATGCGCTGGCAAGCGGGAGCGTGGGCCCAAGCGTTTTGGCATGGGGGGCCTTCGAAGCTCACCGGGGGCTCGGAGGGCCCAGCAAGTTCTCCCGCCCTGAATGCCCAGCGGCTCCCTAGCGGCCAGGGTGGCGGTGGGGAGGCAGGGTGAGTCCGGAGCTCGGGCTCGGGGGTCCCCAATACCCGGCATGGCATTGCCAGGCCGCTTGGGAGGGGTCCCTCGGGGGCCGAGCTAGGGTTCTCGTTAGCCCAAAGGAGGCCGGCAGGCCCAATTGGCCGGCTGTGCGGCGAGGGGATGGGTGAGCCGAGGTGAGGGCGCTGGCGAGCGGGAGCTTAGGCCCAAGCGTTTTGGTGCGGGGGGCCTTCGAAGGTCATCGGGGGCTCGGAGGGCCCTGCCCGTACTCCCTCCCTGAATGACCGGTGGCGCCCCTAGCGTCCCGGGTGGCGGCGGGGCGGCAGGGTGAGTCTGGAGTAGGGCTCAGGGGTCCAAATGCCCCGGCGTGGCGGCGCCTGGCCCCTTGGGAGGGGTCCCTCGGGGGCCGACCTAGGGTTGAGGTTAGCCCAAAGGAGGCCTGGGCCCGATCCGCCGGCTGTGCAGAGAACGGAGGGGCGGGGCGAGGTGAGGGCGCTGGGGAGCGGGAGCGTGAGCCCAAGCGTTTTGGCGTGTCTGGCCTTCGAAGGTCACCGGGGGCTCAGAGGGCCCTGCCCGTTCCCCAGCCCCGAATGAGGACGGTGCCCCTAGCGATCCGGGTCGCAGCGGGGCGGCAGGGTGAGTTCAGCCCTGGTGCTCGGGGGTCCCCAATCACCCGCGTGGCGGCGCCAGGCCCCTTGGGATGGTCCCCTCGGGAGCCGACCTAGGGTTAGGGTTAGCCCCAGGAGGCCGGCAGTCCGATCTGCCGGCTGTGCGGCGAGCGGAGGGGCGGGCTGAGGAGAGGGTGCTGGCGAGCAGGAGCCTAGGCCCAAGCGTTTTGTCACGGGGGGCCTTCAAAGGTCACTGGGGGCTCGGAGGGCCCTGCCCGTTCTCCCGCCCTAAATAACCGGTGGCGCCCCTAGCAGCCCGGGTGGCGGCAGGGCGGCAGGGTAAGTAATGCGCTGGGGCTTGAGGGTCCCCAATCCCCGGCGTGGCATCGCCAGGCCCCTTGGGAGGGGCCCCTCGTGAGCAGACCTAGAGTTAGGGTTAGTTCCCAGGAGGCTGGCAGGCCCAATCCGCTGTCTGTGCCGCGAGAGTGGGGGCGGACCGAGGTGAGGGCGCTTGCTAGCGGAGCGTGGGCCCAAGCGTTTTGGCGTGGGGGGCCTCAAAGGTCGCCAGGGGCTCGGAGGGCCCTGCCCATTCTCCCGCTCTGAATGACTGGTGGCGTCCCTACTGGCCCGGTAGCTGTGGGGCGGAAGGGTGACTCCGGCGCTGAGGCTTGGGGGTCACCAATCCCCGGCGTTGTGGCACCAGGCCTTTGGAAGTGGCCCCTTGGGGTCTGACCTAGGGTTAGTGTTAGCCCCCAGGAAACAGGCAGGCCTGATCCGCTAGCTGTTCATCGAGTGGAGGGGCGGGCCGAGAAGAGGGCGCTGGCGAGTGGGAGCGTGGGCCCAAGCATTTTGGCGCGAGGGGCCTACGAAGGTCGCGGGGGCTCAGAGGGCCCTGCCTGTTCTCCAGCACTGAATGACCGGCGGCGCCCCTAGCGGACTGGGTGGTGGTGGGGTGGCAGGGAGAGTCCAGCACTGGTGCTCGGGGGTCCCCAATCCCCGGCATTGCGATGCCAGGCCCCTTGGGAGGGGCCCCGTGGGGGCAGACCTAGGGTTAGGGTTACACCCAGGGGGCTGACAGGCCCAATCCTACGGCTGTTCGGCGAGCGGAGGGGCGGGCCGAGGTGAGGGCGCTGGCTAGCGGGAGCGTGGGTCAAGTGTTTTGGTGCGGGGGGCCCTTCGAAGGTCGTGGGGGGATCGGAGGACCCTGCCCGTTCTCCCGCACTGAATGACTGGTGGTGCTCCTAGTGGTGCAGGTGGCAGCGGGGCGGCCGGGTGAGTCCGGCACTGGGGTTCAGGGGTCCCCAATCCCCGGCGTTACGACTGCAGGCCCCTTGCTAGGGGCCCCTCGGGGGCCGACATATGGTAAGGGTTAGCCCCCAGGAGGCCCGCAGGCCCGATCCGCCAGCTCTGCGGTGAGTGGAGGGGTGGTCGGAGGTGAGGCCGCTGGCAATCTGGAGAGTGGGCCCAGTCATTTTGGCACGGGGGTCCTTCGAATGTCGCCAGGGGTTCGGACGGCCCTGCCCGTTCTCCCGCCCTGAATGACGGGCGGCTCCCCTAAAAGCCCTGGTGGAGGAGGGGCGGTAGGGTGAGTCGGGCGCTGGGACTCAGGGGTTCCCAATCCCCGGCGTTTTGGCGCCATGCCCCTTGGGTGGGGCCCCTCGGGGACTCACCTAGGGTTAGGGTTAGCTCCGAGGAGGCCGACAGGCTCGATCCGCCGGCTGTGTGGTGAGCAGAGGGGCAGGCCGAGGTGAGGGCACTTGTGAGCAGGAGCGTGGGCCCAAGCGTTTGGGCGCGGGGGGCCTTCGAATGTGGCCAGAGGCTCTGAGGGCCCTGCCCCTTGTCCCGCCCTGAATGACCGGCAGCGCCCCTAGTGGCCCATGTGGCAGCGGGGCAGCCGGTTGTGTCCAGCGCTGGAGCTCGGGGTTCTCCAATCCCCGGTGTTGCGGCTCTAGGCCCCTTGCTGGGGCCCCTAGGGGACCGACCTATGGTTAGATTTAGCCCCCAGGAGGCCGGAAGCCCGATCCGCCAGCTCTGCGGCAAGCGGAGAGGCGGGCGGAGGTGAGGCCGCTGGCGAGCGGGAGCGTGGGCTCAGGCGTTTTGGGGTGGGGGTCCTTCGAAAGTCGCTGGAGGCTTGGAGGGCCCTGTACGTTCTTCTGCCCTGAATGACCGGCGGCTCCCCTAGCGGCCCGGGTGGAGGAGGGGTGTTAGGGTGACTTGGGCAGTGGGGCTTGGGGTCCCCAATCCTCGGCGTTGGGGCACCAGGCCCCTTTGGAAGGGCTCTAGGGGACTGACCAAGGGTTATTGTTAGCCCCCAGGGGGCCAGCAGGCCAGATCCGCCGGCTGTGAGGCGAGCGGAGGGGTGGACCCAGGTGAGGGCGCTTGAGAGCAAGAATGTGGACCCAAGCGTTTTGGCACCGGGGGCCTTCGAAGGTCATCGGGGGTTTGGAGGGCCCAACCCGTCCTACTGCCCTGAATGACCAGCGGCGCTACTAGCGGCCCGGGGGGGCGGGGCAGCAGGGTGAGCCCGGCACTGGGGCTTGGGGGTCCCCAATCCCCGGCGTTGCGGGGGCAGACCCTTGGTAGTGGCCCCTCGGGGGCCGACCTAAGGTTACAGTTAGCCCCCAGGAGGCCGGCAGGCCCGATGTGCCAGCTGTGCGGCGAGCGGAGGGGAGGGCCGAGGTGAGGGCGCGGGCGAGCAGGAGCTTGGCCGAAGCGTTTTGGCGCGGGAAGCCTTCGAAGGTCGCCGGGGGATCGGAGGACCCTGCCCGTTTTCCCCGCCCTGAATGACCTGCGGCGCCCCTGGGGCCCGGGTGGCAGCAGGGCGACAGGGTGAGTCTGTCGCTGGTGTTGGGGGGTTCCCAATCCCCGGTGTTGCGGCACCAGGCCCCTTTGCAGGGGCCCCTCGGAGGCTGACCTAGGGTTATGGTTAGCCCCCAGGAGGCCGCAGGCCCAATCCACCGGCTGTGCGGTGAGCAGAGGGGAGGGCCAAGGTGAGGGCGCTGGCGAGCGGTAGCGTAGGCCCATGAGTTTTGGCGCGGGGGGCCTTCGAAGGTCGCCGGGGCTCAAGAAGCCCTGCCCGTTCTCCCGCACTGAATGTCCGGCGGTGCCCCTAGCGGCCTGGGTGGAGGAGGGGTGTTAGGGTGACTTGGGCGGTGGGGCTTGGGGGTCCCCAATCCTCGGCGTTGGGGCGCCAGGCCCCTTTGGAAGGGCTCTAGGGGGCCGACCAAGGGTTATTGTTAGCCCCCAGGGGGCCAGCAGGCCCGATCCGCCGGCTGTGAGGCGAGTGGAGGGGTGGACCCATGTGAGGGCGCTTGAGAGCAAGAATGTGGACCCAAGCGTTTTGGCACGGGGGACTTCGAAGGTCATCGGGGGTTCGGAGGGCCCAACCCGTTCTCCTGCCTTGAATGACCAGTGGCGCTACTAGCGGCCCGGGGGGGGCGGAGCAGCAGGGTGAGCCCGGCACTGGGGCTTGGGTGTCCCCAATCTCCGGCGTTGCGGGGGCAGACCCTTGGTAGTGGCCCCTCGGGGGCCGACCTAAGGTTACAGTTAGCCCCCAGGAGGCCGGCAGGCCTGATGTTCCAGCTGTGCGGCGAGCGGAGGGGAGGGCCGAGGTGAGATCGCTGGCGAGCGGGAGTTTGGCCGAAGCGTTTTGGCGCGGGAAGCCTTCGATGGTCGCCGGGGGATCGGAGGACCCTGCCCGTTTTCCCGCCCTGAAGGACCTGCGGCGCCCCTGGGGCCCTGGTGGCAGCAGGGCAACAGGGTGAGTCCATCGCTGGGGTTGGGGGTTCCCAATCCCCGGTGTTGCAGCACCAGGCTCCTTCGCAGGGGCTCCTCGGAGGCTGACCTAGGGTTATGGTTAGCCCCCAGGAGGCCGCAGGCCCAATCCACCGGCTGTGCGGTGAGCAGAGGGGAGGGCCGAGGTGAGGGCGCTGGCGAGCGGTAGCGTAGGCCCATGAGTTTTGGCGCGGGGGGCCTTCGAAGGTCGCCGGGGCTCAAGAAGCCCTGCCCGTTCTCCCACACTGAATGTCCGGCGGTGCCCCTAGCGGCTCAGTTGCCGGCGGGGGAGCATGGTGAGTCCGGCGCTGGGGCTCAGGAGTCCCCAATCCCCATCGTTGCGGCACCAGGCCCCTTGGGAGGGACCACTAGCGGGCCGACCTAGGGTTTGGGTTAGCCTCCAGAAGGCCCACAGGCCCGATTCACCATCTGTGTGGCGAGCGGAGGGGAGGGCCGAGGTAAGGGCGCTGGCGAGCGGGAGCGTGGGCCCAAGCGTTTTGGTGCAGGGGGCCTTCGAAGGTTGCCGGTGGCTTGGAGGGCCCTGGCCATTCTCCCTCCCTGAATGAACAGCTGTGCCCCTAGTGGCCCAGGTGGCGGTAGGGCGGGAGGGTCAGCTGGGCGCTGGGGCTCAGGAGTCCCCAGTCCCCAATGTTGAGGCAATAGGAACCTGGGATGGGCCCCTCGGGGCCCACCAAAGGTTAGGGTAACACCCAGGAGGCTGGCAGTCCTGATCCACCGGCTGTGCAGCGAGCGGAGGGGCGGAACGAGGTGAGGGCGCAGGCGAGTGGGAGCATGGGCCAAAGCATTTTGGCACAGGGGGCCTTTGAAGGTCGCCAGGGGCTTGGAGGGATCTGCCCGTACTCCCTCCCTGAATGACCGACGGTGTTCCTAGTGGCCTGGGTGGTGGCGGAGCAACACGGTGAGTCCGGCGCTGGGGTTCGGGGGTCCCCAATCCCAGGCATTGCGGTGCCAGGCCCCTTTGGAGGGACCCCTCAGGGGCCAACCTAGGGTTATGGGTAGCCCCAGGAGGCGGGCAGGCCTCATCCACCAGCTCTGCAGCAAGTGGAGGGACGTGCCGAGGTGAGGGCACTGAGGATCAGGAGCGTGGGCTCAAGCGTTTTGGATGGGGGGGCCTTGGAAGGTCGCCGTGGGCTCGGAGGGCCCTGCCTGTTCTCCCACACTGAATGACCAGCGACACCCCTAGCAGCCCGGGTGGTGGAGGGGCAGCAGGGTGAGTCCGGCGCTGGGGCTCGGGGGTCCCCAACCCGGCGTTGCGGTCCCAGGCCCCTTGGGAGGGGCCCCTCAGCGGCCGACCTAGGGTTAGGGTTAGCCCCCTGGAGGCCGGGAGGCCCGATCTGCCAGCTGTGTGGGGAGCGGAGGGGCTGGCCGAGGTGAGGGCGCTGACTAGCGGGAGCGTGGGCGCAAGCGTTGTGGCGCAGGGGGCCTTCGAAGGTCGCCAGTGGCTCAGAGGGCCCTGTCCTTTGTTCCGGCCTGAATGACCTACAGCGCTCCTAGCGGCACGGGTGGTGGCGGAGCGGAAGTGTGAGTCCGGCGCTGAGGCTTGCGGGTCCAGAATCCCTGGCTTGTGGCGCCAGGCCCCTTGGGAGAGGCCCCTCGGGGGCCGACCTAGGGTTAGGGTTAGCTCCTAGGAATCCGGCAGGCCCGTATGCCTGCTGTGCAGCGAGCGGAGGGGTGGGACTTGGCGAGGGCGCTGGTGAGCAGGAGCATGGGCCCAAGCATTTTGGCGCAGGGGGCCTCTAATGGTCGCCGTGGCTCGGAGGGCCCTCCCTGTTCTCCCGCCCTGACTGACCGGCAGTGGCCCTAGAGGCCCGGGTGGCGGTGGGGTGGCAATGTGAGTCTGGCGCTGCGGCTCAGGGGTCACCAATTTCCGGCGTTGCAGCGCCAAGCCCCTTGGCAGGAATGACTCGGGGGCTGACCTAGGGTTAGGGTTAGACCTCAGAAGGCCGGCAGGCCTGAAACGCCAGCTGTGCGTAAAGCAGATGGGCGGGCCAAGGTGAGGGCGCTGGTGAGCGGGAGCGTGGGCCCACGCGTTTTGGCATGGGAGGCCTACGAAGGCCGCAGGGGCCTGGGAGGTCCCTGCCTGTTCTCCCTCCCTGAATGACCGGCGTCACCTGCAGCGGCCCTGGTAGCGGCGGGGCTACAGGTTGAGTCCGGTGCTGGGGGTCGGGGGTTCCCAATCCCCAGCATTGTGCCACCAGGCCCCTTGGAAGGGGCCCCTCGGGGGCTGACCTAGGGTTAGGGTCAGCCCCCAGGAGGCCGGCAGGCCCGGGAGGCTGGGCCCAAACGTTTTGGCGCAGGGGGCCTTTGAATGTCGCCGGGGGCTAGGAGGGCCCTGCCTGTTCTCCCGCCCTGAATGACCGGCTGCACCCCTAGCGGCCCGAATGGCAGCGGGGCGGCAGGGTGACTCCGGCACTGCAGCTTGGTCCCCAATCCCCGGCGTTGCAGCACCAGGCCCCTTGGCAGGGGCCCCTCGGGTCTGACCTAGGGTTAGGGTTAGCCCCCAGGAGGCCTGCAGGCCCAATCCTCCAGCTGTGCAGGAGCAGAGGGGTGGGATGAGATGAGGGCACTGGCGAGCGGGAAGGTGGGGCCAAGCATTTTGGCGCGAGGGGCCTTCAAAGGTTGCCAGGGGCTCGGAGGGCCCTGCCTGTTCTCCTGCCCTGAATGACTGACGGCGCCCTTTGTGGCCCGTTTAGCAGTGGGGCGGCAGGGAGAGTCTGGTGCTGGGGCTCGGGGGTCCCCAATCCCCGGCGTTGCAGCGCCAGGCCCTTTGGGATGGGCCCCTAGGGGGCCTACCTAGGGTAGGGTTAGCCGCCAGGAGGCTAGGATGCCTGATCTGCCGGCTGTGCGGCGAGCGGAGGGGCAGGCTGAGGTAAGGGCGATGGCAAGCGGGACCATGGGCCCTAGTGCTTTGGTGCAGGGGGCCTTCGAAGGTCGTTGGGGGCTCGGAGGGCCCTGCCCATTCTCCCGCACTGAATGACCGGCAGTGCCCCTAGTGGCCCGGGTGGCGGCGGGGGGCATGGTGAGTCCGGCGCTGGGGCTCGGGAGTCCCCTTTCCCCGTCGTTGTGGCACCAGGCCCCTTGGGAGGGGCCACTAGGGCCGACCTAGGTTTAGGGTTAGCCCCCAGAAGGCCCACAGACCCGATCCGCCAGCTGTGAGGCGAGCAGAGGGGAGGGCCGAGGTAAGGGCGCTGGCCAGCGGGAGCGTGGGGCCAAGCGTTTTGGTGCGGGGGGCCTTCGAAGGTCACCGGTCGCTCGGAGGGCCCTGCCCGTTCTCCCTCCCTGAATGAATGGCGGCGCCCCTAGCAGCCCAGGTGGCGGTAGGGCAGGAGGGTGAGTCCGGCACTGGGGCTCGGGAGTCCCCAATCCCAGGCATTGCGGTGCCAGGCCCCTTCGGAGGGGCATCTCAGGGGACAACCTAGGGTTCTGGAGGAGTGCAGGCCTCATCTGCTGGCTCTGTGGCGAGCGGAGGGGCGGGCCGAGGTGAGGGCACTGAGGAGCAGGAGCGTGGTCTCAAGTGTTTTGGATGCGGGGGCCTTCGACGTTCGCCAGGGGCTCGGAGGGCCCTGCCCATTCTCCCGCCCTGAATGACCAGCGGCACCCCTAGCGGCCCGGGTGGTGATGGGGTGGCAGGGAGACTCCGGCGCTGGGGATCGGGGCTCCTTAATACCCGGCGTTGTGGCCTCAGGTCCCTTGGGACGGGACCCTCGGGGGCCGACCTAGGGTTAGGGTTAGCCCCCAGGAGGCTGGCAGGCTCGTTCCGCCCATGTGCGGTGAATGGAGGTGTGGGTTGAGGTGAGGTAGCTGGCGAGTGGGGGCGTGGGCCAGAGCATTTAGGCTTTGTCTTGGGGTGCCTTCGAAGGTTGCAGGAGGCTTAGAGGGTCCTGCCTGTTCTGTCGCCCTGAAGGACTGGTGATGCCCCTAGTGCCCCATGTGGCGGCAGGGCGACAGGGTGCATCCGGTGGTGGGACTCGGGGGTCCCCAATCCCTGGCATGCGGCGCCAGGCCACTTGGGAGGGGCCCCTCGGGTGCGACCTAGGCATAGGGTTAGCCCCCAGGAAGCCAGCAGGCCCGATCCGCCAGCTCTGCAGCGAGAGGAGGGGTGGGCCGAGGTTAGGGCGCTGGGGAGCAGGAGCGAGGGAGCCAGAGTTTTTGCGCGGGGGGCCTTTGAAGGTCGCAGGGGGATCGGAGGGCCTTGCCCGTTCTCCCTTCTTGAATGACTGGCAACACCCGTAGCGCCCTGGGTGCTTGCGGGGTGGCAGAGTGAGTCCAGCACTGGGGCTCGGGGGTCCCAAATCCCCAGCATTGTGGTGCCAGGCTCCTTGGGAGGGGCCCCTCGGGGGCCGACCTCGGGTTAGGGTTCTTCCACAGGAGGCCGGCAAGCCCGGCGCTAAGTGGCTCTGACAATGTAACAAAAATGCCATACACTTATCTGAAAGAAATAACCGTGTACAGGAACCCTCTTAGCCCTAACATCATCCTTTGTGAATATGGAAGCCAGCCCCAAAGTGGTCGTGGAAGTCTGACGAAAGGGCCAAGCACTTTTCTCTGAGTCACCACACTGTACAGGGAAAGAGCAATGTACATCATCATTCACGAGTAGGAAGCATGAATGGAAGGTTCTGGAATTTCGAGGACTCTGACCCATCCTTATTGGTAATAAACCACCGTGTACAGGAAAACACCTTCAACTCTCATCAGCCTCCTCAATCCTGATTCCGATTCAACTTTTGGTGTGTAGGACTAGGGAAATGTCCACATCTTATTGCTAAGAAAGAACGATGTCAGGGTAATGCCCTTCAAGTCACCTCAGCCTTCCTGAAGACGGAAGCAGGAATCAAGCTGGTTATGTTACCATGAGGTAAGGAAGATGAGCATATAAGTGAGAAACAACAGTTGGCAGGACCTCTCTTCCAACGAACAGTATCTTTGCTTAATGTTGAATCCCTATGGTAAGTGGTTGTGGGCATTTGTGAGGTCAAAATCTGAAGTGTTTTGTAAAACCTCTTGGTCATTCACAGATGAGACTAAGGTAGTTGGGGACTCCTAGGCAGTGATTTGTCCACTGTCAAAAATATGAAAAGATAAAAGAGACAGATGAGGTCTCCTCAGGCATTGTCCTTTATCCTCATCCTCCGTGAGGATGGCCATCTCTGGACAGCTCAGTGTCAGAGTCTCATTCACATTGGGGGCATCTGTTCCTCACAGACATCAGGCAGGGAAATGGATTTGGTTCTCTGTGCCAGCCCAGCCACAGCTGAGTGTCACAGCACCCTCTCGTGGGCTCATAAGAGTTTCACTGTCACCAGGCAGGTCATTGTATTTGATAAACCACTGTGAGAGTTTGCAATTGCCTTCACCTGCAACCTCCAGAGGCAAATGCAGATCTCTGGTACCATGTGAAGTCATGTGAAGACTTTGTGAGAAAGTGTCCTTTTGCTTAAGAAAAACATGGCTGGGGCTCCTGGCTGGCTCAGCCAGTTAAGCATGTGCCTTTGGCTCAGGTTATGATCCCAGGGTTCTGGAATCGAGCCAAGGGTCCCTGCTCAGCAGGAAAGGAGTAGGGAAATAGCTTAGAACCCACAGAGAATGTGAATAAAGGGGAGTGAAATGGAACTTGGTCTGTGTTTTGCTTTAGGGATTGGAAGTTAGTTTTTTCTCAATTGTGATTGTTCTTGAAACAGAACAGCTGTATTGTTTTTTTTTTTACCTTTAATTTTTTTCTAGTAACAATTTTTTATTATTATATGTTAGTCACTATACAGTATTTCCTTAGTTTTTGATGTAGTGTTCCGTGATTCATTATTTGCATATAACACCCAGTGCTCCATGCAATATGTACCTTCCTTAATACCCATCACTGGCCCATCCCAATCCCCCACCCCTCTCCCCTCTGAAGCCCTCAGTTTGTTTCCCAGAGTCCATAGTCTCTCGTGGTTCATTCCCCCTTCTGTTTAGGGTCCATTGTCTAAAGGGACAGACAGTGGAAGTTCACCAAATATAAGATCGAAATTTCATTGTTCATTATAGATGCCGCCAAGTAGTTCCCAGACATTTCATTCTACTCTAGTAATTGATTATACCTGTGCAGGTGCACGTGAAAGATAACTGATGAATGTATACTGGTAATAAAACACGCCCCACAGTAGTAGAATAATAGAGAATGCACATGTGTAAAATTATTCGGCTACGGCTTCCATGCTTTCCCTTTGGTTCCTTGTTATCTATGAAATTGGACAATTTTTGTTCTCTAGGCTTAAAACTCATTGTCAGTATTCAGAGTTTTTCAATGCTGATCTTCTCCTGTATAAGTTACTAAAAACCTAAAATATGTATGAACTTTAAAAAATGCTATATTGAAAATTATAGCAGGGAAGTTCCATTTTGTGAATATTGTGTCAATGGATCTCTATTTTGCCATCAGTGTTCATTAGAAATGATGACATTTCATGTGAGTATAAATATCAATGTGAAAAAGAAAAGGTAGGAAGAACCTTGAATGTTTAAGTAATTGGTGAAATGACAGGTGTGTGTGTGTGTGTGTGTGTGTGTGTGTGTGTGTGTGTGTGTAATTGATTTTCAGTGAATGGTTTAGGTCCTTGTAGGGCCTCCGAGAGAGCCCAGGTGAACCTTTCAATGAGTTGGTATCTGTTTTCAGAACATGGGAATCTCTTAGTCCAATAGTCAATCCGGCAAGCTTTGAGGTCTTGAAGAGTTTCAGTCCTCAGCGATGGTGTTGCAGACCCTTGTGAGCAAACCCTAGGTATGCTCAGAGCCCTCATTAGCTGGTACCAACGTGTGACGATTTCAGACAGCATTTCCCAAAGAAGTACCTCTTGAGTCTCTGTTCTTGTCAGTTCCCTACACTTCCTTACACTAGTTATGTGATCAGTGTGTTTCAGGATAATCCCCACATGTGATTTTTGCTATTTCCTACTAGTTCTATCTGTTTCTCATCTTCTTCTTTTATGGTAGGGGTTGGGAAGCAACCTGTGTGGTGTAGGAAGGGGTGTGGTAGTTGTCTGCCTTCAGAGGACCAAATGATGCCTAGAAATTGTACTGTAGTTTGAGGTCAATTGTCCATCCTCTGAGTGTCAGGAATTCCATCACTTTACTTTGATGCTAGTCTGTTCTTCAAGCTGTCCTCAGAAATAAGGACGTCATCCATCTAGGGAATACTGGTTTGTGTGTATGTTTTCATTTTAGAAAAGGCCTTGCTGTGCCTGAAAATAATACTGTAGAGCACCCTTTCCTGTTCTTATTGGCCATCAGTCAATCTTTTGTGAAGTATTCGTTTATAAATAGAATTTCTATGGTTGATGAGCAGGAATTCTTAATTGACAAGTCTTTGTCAGTGTGTGTATTGCAAATCTTTACTTCCCAGCCTGCGGTTCACTTTTTCATTTTCTTATGGTCATAAGATAAGGAGAAATGTCACATTTTTATGAAGTCCCACTGAATTCTTTTAAATGGTTTGTGCACCCTATGTCTTACCCCAAGATTGACAGGTTCTACGTTTTCTTTCAGAAACTGTCCAATGGGAAGCTACAATCCATTTTCTCTGTCCATTTATTGCTTACAAATTTCACATTTTTATGAAGTCCCACTGAATTCTTTTAAATGGTTAGTGCACCCTATGTCCTACCCCAAGATTGACAGGTTCTACGTTTTCTTTCAGAAACTGTCCAATGGGAAGCTACAATCCAATTTCTCTGTCCATTTATTGCTTACAAATGTATTTTGACCATCTGCTTCCTAGGAAACCTCTTTTGTTGTTATTATTATTATTATTATTATTATTATTATTATTATTATTTTAAATTGCATTTTTAATTCTAAAAGGGTATTTATAGACTGTTTTGAATTTTCTATGTACACAATCGCGTTATCTGTGAATAGTCACTATTATCCCCTCAATTCTTATACTTTTTGTTTCTCTTGCCTTAAAACACTGGTAGATTCTCCGATGCCACGTTGAATAGAGCAGCATTGTTTAAAGATTTTCATATGCCTTTCTCAATATCTGACAGAAAAAGCAGACAAAACATTGGTAACAAATGTGACCAAATTGACATATAGGGAACATTCCATAATAAGTGCAGAATACGTTATTTTCAAGTGATCATAGACTCTTTACCCAAATAGATGATAGGTGGGGCCACGAATCAAGGCTACAAATGTTAAACCCTGAAATTAACTAGATTCTATTCTTAGACCACAGGGGAATTGTGTCACAGTCATAGCGAAAAGAAAACCAGGAAGTCCTTCAATGTTTAAAAATTAAATGGAACTTTGCTACATATCCTAAAGGTCAGAGAAGGAATCTCATTGGAAATTCTGAACCTTTTATACATGAGGGCTCACACACAATGGCACTTTCTTTGTGAAGAGCATAATAATAACCTAGACAGGAGTTGAGCCTTAAGTCAGAGTTCTGCCTGCCCCAGCCACACCTGGCAGGCTTGGCCTGTGATCCCCCTCAGCTGTCCTTTCTGGTGGCCCTGAGCTAAGGGGGTCAACATGGCCATATGGAAATGGGAAGCTCCCCTCTCATAGTGATGGCAGTGCCCCCTCCCCAGCTGCCCTTTCTGGTGGCTCTGAGCTAAGGGGGTCAACATGGCTGTATGGAAATTAGAAGCTCCCCACTCTTAGTGATGACATTGCTATCGTATCGTCCTCACCAGTCCAACAACATGATTTCTGAGTGAACTATGACACAAGAGCGACTTCTTGGCCTTCCTTCAGGTTTGAAAATCATCTGGTGAGTCATCTATTAGAAATAGGATTCAACATGTGTTCTTTCTTCTGGAAAAGAAATAGACCAAATAGCAATTATGGCTTCCTGAGCACCTGTTCTTGAGAGACATCATACTGGCTCTTTGTAGCATTCTGCCTCTTAAACTTCTCAACTAGGGTGTAGATATTTTTAGGCACATTTTCAGACGGTTAGAAAGGGACTCAGATGATATGAGTCTCAGAGGATTTTAGTGTCAGAAACCTAAGTGGGATCCCCAAATTGACTCCAAATCCCTTGTTGTTCCATACAGGGTACTATTTCCCTCTTATCTCTGGTCTTCTCGATCTGGAAACCTATCAAGTATCAGGATTTTCTTGTCATGTGGACAACTGGAACGAATTCAGAGGGCCTTTTCACCTCTGCCCATGGTGATCATTAAGATCATTATCTCAGTGGAGGACCTCTGGGTAAGATACTCAAAGATCCTTAGGGATACAGACAGTATAATATTTTTCTGGTATTAAAGTTCCTGAAACCAACTATCTTTTTTAGTCCATTCAGGCTCTGGTATGTTCAGAGGGTGCTGTAAAACAGGTCTGAAATAGTATTTAAAAACACTCAGCTCAGCCTCTTCTACAAAGTGAGCCAATGCTTATAAACATGGCTAAAATATTGCCTTACCTACGATGACTTCCCAGCCATCATAGTGTTTATATGGTATGACTGTGACTTACATTAGTCAACATTTGCAGAGAAAGAACTTAGTGCATCCAGGGGGCACTTCATGTTGAAATTAGTTTGTGACAACGAGCTACTGTGTTTTCTTCTGCAGTCCAAGGGAATGGTGCCAGACATCTCTAAGGTGTCTAGCAGTTTTACAATTCTGATTTTAAGTGGTCTGTGTGCTTCAGCGATTTGGGCAGGAGAAGGGCAGAAGTCCAGAGACTGTGAACACTTCTGTTACCTGTGCTGACCATGGAGCAGGTAGCCTTCTGTGGGCATCATTTTGATTTCTTGGTACTCTTGTGAAAGGTGCTTTTGTCTCAAATTCCTCCTTTTTAGGAGTAATTATAATGATGAAAGTAATTTTTATCTTATATCATCTGTGGGCCCTGATCCTGGGCTCCCAGGGAAGCTATCCTTTAACATTTTAACTGGCTCAAAATGATTGGGCAAAAACTCAAAGCATGAGCCCTATTTCTGCCCCAAGTACATGTTGTACATCTGCTTCATGAATAAAACAATAACCAAAAATGACAACATGAAAATAAGAAAAAATAAAGAACCTCTTTGGCTCCCATAAGATTAAAGTCATACTGACATGTACATACTGAAAATGCATGAAATCATTGCATTTCCTAAAGCCCAAGCCTTGGAGGGTCTGAGAACCACTGACATTGCCCAGAACCAGGCACACCCCAGCAGGGAGGGGTGGTGCAGAAAGGGAAGGGGCAGGACTCTGAGGGAGGTCTGCAGCTAGAGGGGTCCCTGGAAGGGGCCAGGTGTGTGTGGGGAGCCCGGCCCAGGACCCCAACCATGCCTGTGCTGGGTGTTGGGTAGAGGAGGCGCCTCTTGGACTCCCTGCACTTTCAGGGTTCCAGGGGCTTGAGGGCGGGTTGCCTGGCATCCCAGGGGCTGGGGCACCACCCTCCCTGACCAATCACCCCTTGGGGGTGGAGCTACATCTCTGTGGGCTGTTCCAGAGTTGCAGTGGGGTGCAGACCTGGGGCAGAAGAAGGGGCACTGGGAGAGAGAGAGTTGCCCTGTGGAGGTCCCAGCTGCTGAGTGAGCAGAATGCACCAGGGGCGGGGGGGTTCGGGGGTAGGGTGCGACCCAGGTGGGAGGCAGGGTTCTCGAAGGGCACTTGGAGAGGGTTCATTGTGGGGACTCAGGTGAGTTTTCTTTTCCTCTTTAAAGTCTCTTCTGCCCCATGTCCTCAACTGGCCTTATTCCCCATACCCGTGAACTCCAGGGCGCCCAATCACCTGCGCTTTTATGGGATGGGTTGCAGAATTTCAGGGTTTCCCCTGTTCCCTGGAAAAGTGTGGGTAAGGACCTCAGAGAGTCCCCACCTTCAGTGATGTGTCCCCCTGTTCTCTGACACAGTGCAGGTGATGCATCTTGAGCAGTACCCCGAGTTCAGCAGGGTGTGCCCTGGTCCCCCAGGCACAGGTGTGGCAGTAGCAAGCCCCAGAGCCATACCCAACTTCAGCATTATGCCCCGTGTGCCCCCAGGTTAGTGGTCATTGGCTGTTGGAATCATACAGGAAAATTCTCCAGGTGGGGGCCTGGAAGTGGGTGTAAACCAGACCCCACTCTAGTTGCACTGGGAATAGACAAACTGAGGGTTTCCTTAGAAGAGTAAGTCTGCTTTCCAGAAAAGGCAAGGTCATTGGTCTATTGAGAATGAAGATAATTACTGCTAAACAAGAAGTATGTGTTGCCCCTTTGCCCAGAAACCGAAGCAGGTGTGCAGGCTTTAGGTCAGAGGTGCCTTCTTCTCCACAGCTGACAGCACTTCTCTGCTCTGACTCCAAGACACCCGAGGTTTTGAACGTCAGTATCGGAGTCAGCGAGGCAGCTTGTCACAGGACGCCAGTGTTCAGAGAAAGCACAGGTATGTTTGGCAAAATGTCCTATCTATGTCAGGGCTGGAGGTAAAACCTCTCATTATCCCAAAACCTCCTGGGCTTTTCTCTTTTCTCTAGTTGAGCCACAAAGTAAAATTTAAGTAACTGTCAGCATTCTGGGTTTGGTGCAAGAATTACAATTTTCCCTGCTGGTAGAACATTGCAGGGGATCACAATTTCTCTGTCCATTTATTGCTTACAAATGTATTTTGACCATCTGTTTCCTAGGAACCCTCTTTTATTAGAAAGGGAAGGTGAGATTCACTCTGTGCCTGTTTGTAACATCTAATTTGTTCCTTCATCTAACAATGTTTATTCAATTGGGCCTAAGACATGTTTGAGTGGCCAGCATCTAGAGTTAGGTGGCTTTTTTCATCTGATACTGCCTTGGATGATGTCATTTGACAAAGGTGATGTTTCATCATTGATTAGTTTATTCATCAAAAGAGTTAAAATTAGGGTGGAGGGAAAATTGAAAATTATCCAAAGCGGCCTGTTCCTGTTTAAAAGTTGAGCTTGACTTTCTAGTTTTACTAAATGTATTATCTCGATATTTTGAGGTGCCATATTCTCTCTGTAGTTTCTTTGGTGGTGGAGTCAGAAGGAGAGTCTGGGAATTCTTTTGGATAGTGGCATGCTGGTGGCTTCAAGGGGCTTGGCGTCAGGAGCCTTGGGTGAAGTCTGCAACTGCTTGTCTGACCCTAGGAGCATCTCCCAGAGGTTTTGTTTCCTCTTATGAAATTGCCGGCAGATAATGTTCTGATTAAAGGGGAACCCTCCTATCCTGTTGGTGGGAATGCAAAGTGGTGCAGCCAGTCTGGGAAACAGTGTGGGGGTTCCTCAAAAAGTTAAACATTGAACAACCCCATGATCCAGCAATTGCTCTCCTAGGTATTTACCCAAAGGATACAAAAATGCAGATTTAAAGGGGGAACCTGAACCATGATGTTTATAGCAGAAATGTCCACAGTAGCCAAACTATGGAGAGAATCCCAACATCCATGCACTGATGAATGGATAAAGCAGATGTGGGATACATATATATAATGGAATATGACCCAGCTTCAAAAAGAATGAAATCTTACCATTTGCAAGGATGCGGATGGATCTAGAGTGTATTAAGGTAAGCAAAATCAGTGAGGAAAGACAAATATCCTATGCTCTTACGCTTGTGGAACTTCGGAAAGAAAACAGATGAACAGAGTGGAGGGGTGATGAGAGAGGCAAACAAGGAAATAGACTCAACCTTGGAGAACAAACTGAGTGTTACTGCAGGACAGGGGCATGGGGGGAAGAGTTAAATGGGTGAGAGGTATTAAGGAGGGCATTTGTGATGAGCATCGGGTACTGTATGCAGGTGAGGAATCACTAAATCCTACCCCTGAAGCAAATGTTCCATGGCATGTGACTAACTGGAATTTAAGTAAGAGAAGAAAGGAAAAAGTGTTCTGCTTCATGAAGAGTGAGGTAAACTTGTAGTAATTTGGGCTGTACTATTCTATAGATGAGAGTTGTTAAACATCCTGTTGTAGGATACACTAGTTGCTTATCACATAAGGAGTCTTCAGAAAGCTGCAATGAAAGATTCAGGTGTCAGAGTATGTTCATGTTCCACTGATATGTTACAGTTTGCACAGGTAGGAAAGAAGATGGAGAGAAAGGCAACAGAAGGGGAAAGTAGGTGTGAACCTTTCATTACTTAGCATTATAGCTTTCTCATGAAAGCCTTGCGCCAGTGTGATTATGGAAGCAGAGGGGAATCCGGGAAATTTGCAGGAGACGGGGGAGTTCCAGATCTGGGTAAAGCTGCCAAGGGTCCCAGAGGAGAGCTGAATGCATTCTGCAGCAGGGTGTGGGCGGGGTGGGCTCCAGGGGTGGCTGTGGGTCTCCTGGGTGAGAGTTGTAACAGGTGAGGGCTGTGTGCAAGTTCCTGGCTGAGGACAAGTGAGGCACAGGTGGAGAGCTGGCAGAGAACCTTCTTCTGGGCCACCAGCCTCACCCAACACACAGCTTCATCTTCTGTCCCTTTCACTCCAATTCAGACTTCTCAGAAGGTGAGTGAGAACACATCAAGAGCATTCGAAACAGAAGGGAAAGCATGTGGAAAGGCTCTGGGGCAGGAGAATTCCAGGTATGTCCAGGAGCAGCAAGAAGGCCCTGTGGCCACAGGAGACAGCTTAGGACATGAGCTCAGAGAGGTGACAGATGGTGACAGAAAGCCATTCCAGGGCTATAACCCCATGAGACCCTGTTTCACTGGGCCATCCTGGCTACAGTGTTGAGAACAGATGACAGAGGGTTGAAGATGGCAAGGCAGGTCAATGACGAAGCTTTTCCAGGAACTCAGGCACTGTGGTCCAGACAGGTGGCCTTGGATGGAGTGGTTAGACCTATTCTGGGTCCATTTTGAAGATGGAGCTCACAGGATTTGCTGATGGGTTAGCTATTAGGAGCAGGAGAACAGAGGAATTGGGGTAACTCCCAGCTGTTGTGGGTTGTCCTGATCGAGGGGAAGGAGTGGGTTTTTCGGGTGGTAGGAGGTAGTCCATGTTCTGCATGCTGAGGAAGGTGCCTTTCCCAGTGGATCTGCTGAGGTTTGTGTCTGAGAGAACCTTTCACTTCTCCTCCCTCAGCAATGCTCAAGTACAAGTATCCCCCACTTTTTAAACGTTCACAGTAAGACACTTGGTTTTCTTGAAATAACTACGTAATTACCCATCTTCAGTAAGAGGAAGAGACCTGAAGAGGATTTCCCTCTTATGAAAAAAGGTGAACTGTGAGAATCGCGTTCATCATCTGTTTTGGGGAGAAGCTCCTTCCGTTGGGAACCGCTTTCCGCATCCAGCCACCAGCACTTTGAATGGTGTCTGTGAGCCTCTATTGTGCTTTATCTTCATTTATGCTGGGCCTCCGTTAGGTACTTGTGTCCTGAGGCCTAAGAAAAGCCAAAGAGAAGGAATTTTGGGGTCTGAGCACACTGTCTAATTGTTCCGTGTAAATTAATGGCCATTCCTTCTTGACACCATTTCTGCTGTGCAAGGTTTCTCAGAAGCCCTGCACTTTCAAAGAGCAGGGAAACCTATACCCCATGCTGCGGGGTTAGTTTTAGTCTCCATGCTGGACAGAACATTTCATGACTGTCAGATTTTCTCACTCAAACATTGAGACTTTGACCACCTTCACCCATTTCTACCACCCCATCCCCGAATCTGGCACCTACCAATCTGCTATCAGTATCTATGCATTCAGTATTTGTTTATTACACGTGGAATGTACATGAGAGCATCTGGGATTGGTCTTTCTGTGTCTGAGTTACTTGGAATAAGGTCCCCAAGGTCTGTGTTTCCAGGTCTGATTCTTGTGAATAATGCTGCAGTGAACGTGGGAGTGCATCTGTCTTTTTGAGGCAGTATTTTTGTGTTCTCCGAATAAATACTCAGTAGAGCCATTACTGTGCCATGTGGTAGTTGCATTTATTTTTTCAGGAACCTCCATACCATTTGTCACAGTGGCTGCACCAATTTCCATTCCCACCAACAGTGCACAGTGTCTCCTCCTCTGCAAACCCTTGACCCCAACTGGTGTCTGTCTCTGGACAATTGGTGATCCAACTGTTGTGAGGGGATAGCCGATTGTGGGTTTGACTGATGTTTCCCTGACGATTTTTAGTGATGTCTAACAACTTTCTCTGTCTGTTGGCACCTGTGTGCCATCTTTGGAAAGTATCTATTCACATATTCCCCACGTTTTTTTATACAGTTTTTTTTGTTTCTTTTGATTTGTATGAGTGTTGTGTGTATTTTTGATATTAGCCTCTTCTCACACATATGATTCGCAGATATTTTTTTCTTATTGGGTCAGTGGCCTTTTAAGTTTTTGCTGGTTTCTTTTGCCGTGTGGAAGATTTCAGTTTGATATTGTTCCACTTGTTTATTTTTGCTTTTGTTGCCTTTGCATTTGGTGTCCGATCTGAAGACTCTTTGCCAAAACCAATGTCGAGAGACTTAGTACCTGTGTCTTCTTGGAGGTTTATGGATTCAGGTCTTATGTTCAAATCATTCATCCATTAAAAATTTTGTGTGTGGTGTAAGAAAGTGGACCAGTTATATTCTTCTGCATTTACTGTCCAGTTTGCATGTTACCGCTCACTGAAGAGACGGTCCTTCCCTCATGGCATATCTTCTGCTGCTGTGTCGTAAGTTAGGATCATCTACGTGTGGGTAAGTTTCTGAGCTTTCTGTTCTGTTCCACTGAACTGGTGTCTGTGTTTATGCCAGTACCATCCTGTTTTGATGACAACAGCTCTATAATCTAGCTTGAAATCCAGGAGTGTGTTGACTGCACCTTTCTTTCTCCAGGTTGCTTTGGGTATTTGGGGTCTTTTGTGATTCCATACAAATTTGAGGACTGTTTTCTATTTGCTCGAATAATGCCAGTGGAATTCAGATAGGGATTTCATCACATCTGTCGATTGCTTTGGGTACGATGGACATGTTCACATAATTAAATCTTCCAGTTAAGGAGTATGGCGTATGCTTCCATTTGTTTGTGTTGCCTTCCAAATCTTTGACCCATACATTCTGCCCCCCCTCGACACACATGTTTTTCATTTCTTTTCTGCCATGTGTTGAGTGTACTATGTCTTTCGCATTTTTGGTTACTTTTATTCCTAGATTTTTTTTTGATGCAATTGTAAATGGCATTGCTTTTTTAATTTCTCTTTGCGAACGTGTGTCATCAGTATACAGAAATGCAAGAACTTGGGTCATCTGGGTGGCCCCATAGGTGAAGCGTCTGCCTTCAGCTCAGGTCATGATCCCAGAGTCCTGGATCGAGCCCCATGTTGGGCTCCCCGCTTATCGAGGGTCTGCTTCTCCCTCTTTCCTACACTCCCCCTGCATGTGCTTTTTCTCTTCCTCTCAAATAAATAAATAAAATCTGAAAAAAATAAAGACAACAGGTCTCTGTATATTGACTTTATATCCTGCAGCTTTCTTGCATTTGTTTAAACTAACTGTTTTTTGTGTGTGTGTGTGTGTGTGTGTGTAATCTTTCGGGATTTCATGTCATTTGCAAATAGTGACAGTTTTCCTGTATGGATTTCATATCTTTCTCTTTTTTTAAAATGATGTTAGTCACCCTACAGTAGTTCATTTGTTTTTGATGAAGTGTTCCATGATTCATTGTTTGTATATAACACCTAGTGCTCATTATGACACGTGCCCTCCTTAATACCCATCACCAGGATAACCCATTCCCCTACCCCTCCCTTACTGCAACCTTCAGTTTGTTTCCCAGTGTCAACAGTCTCTCATGGTTCCTCTCCCCCTCTCATTCCCCCCTTCACTTTTCCCTTCCTTCTTCTAATGTCCTCCATGCTATTCCTTCCATTCCACATAGGAGTCAAACCTTATGATAATTCTCTTTCTGTGCTTGCCTTAATTTCACTTAGCATAATCCCCTCCTGGTCAATTCACATTGGTGCAAATGGTAGGTATTCATCCTTTCTGATGACTGAGTAATATTCCATTGTATAGATGAACCACATCTTCTTTGTCCATTCATCTGCTGAAGGACATCTTGGCTCCTTCCACAGTTTGGCTATTATGGACATTGCTGCTATGAACATTGAGATACAGGTGCCCCTTCTTTTCATTACTCTGTGTCTATGGGGTAAATACCCAGTAGTGCAATTGTTGGGTCATAGGATAGCTCTGTGTTTAATGTCTTGCGGAACATCCATATTGTTCAAAAGTGGTTATACCAGTTGAATTCTCACGAGTAGTGTAAGAGGGCTCCCCTTTCTCCACATCATCTCTGACTTTTTGTAATTTCCTGTCTTGTTAATTTTTTTCTCAAGATTTTATTTATTTATTTGATAGAGATAGAGACAGCCAGCGAGAGAGGGAACACAAGCAGGGGAAGTGGGAGAGGAAGAAGCAGGCTCATAGCGGAGGAGCCTGATGTGGGGCTCGATCCCATAATGCCAGGATCACGCCCTTAGCCGAAGGCAGATCCTTAACCTCTGTGCCACCCAGGTGCCCCCTGCCTTGTTAATTTTAACCATTCTAACTGGTGTAAGGTGGTATCTCATTGTCGTTTTGATTTGTATTTGCCTGATGGCAAGTGATGTGGAGCATTTTTTCATGTGTCTGTTGGCCATTTGTATGTCTTCTCTAGAAGTATCTCTTTGTGTCTTCTGCCCATTTTTTGTGTGTCGAGTTTGAGGAGTTCTTTATAGATCTTGGATACCAGCCCTTTATCTGTAATATCATTTGCAGATATCTTCTTCTTTTCCATAGGTTGCCTTTGTGTTTTGTTGATCGTTTGCTTTGCTGTGCAGAAGGTTTTTATCTTGATGAAGTGCCAATAGTTCATTTTTGCTTTTATTTCCTTTGCCTTTAGAGACATGGCTTGCAAGAAGTTGTTGTGTCCAAGGTTGAAGAGTTCTTTTGATTTGGATATGATACAGGAATCCATTATCTTTCTTTCCTGATTGTATTCGATTCCTCTGTCTTTCTTGGTGAGTCTAGCTAAGTTTGTCAGTTTTATTTATCTTTCCAAAAAAGGCACCTTTCAATTTCATTGTTTTTGTTTTTGTTTTTTTTTTTTTGGTCTTTTTAGTCTCTGTTGGATTTATTTATGCATTCCTTTTTGTTATTTCCTTATTTCTACTATATTGGGTCTTTGTTGTTTTATTTTTTACTTCTTTACCACATAAATCAGGTTGTTAATGGAGACCCTTCTCATGGATTGATGAAGACTTGAGTTTCTATGAATGTCCCCCATAGAGCTACTTTTGCTGCATCCCATAAGTTTTTGTAAGTTGTCTTTTTCATCAGTGTCAAGGTACTTCTAAAATCTTTTTTGATTTCTTCTTTGACTGTTGGTTGTTCTGTAGCATGTTTTTAATTCTCCACATATTTTTTTGAGATTATTTAAGTATCTGACAGAGAGTGAGACAGTGAGAGAGGGAACGCAAGCAGGGGGCGTGAGAGAGGGAGAAGCGGGCTTCCCACTGAGCAAGGAGCCTGATTCCAACCTAAATCCCAGGATCCTGGGATCAGGACCTGAGCTGAAGGCAGATCCTTAACAACTGATCCACCCAGGCTCCCCAATCTCCACCTATTTTTGACTGTCCCATTTTTTTCTTGAGACTGATTTCTAGTTTCATATCTTTGTGGTTGGACAAGATTTGAAGCAGAAGGTGAAGAGCATTCAGATTAAAAGTTTGTTTCCTGGAGGGATTTCTGAGGGCAGACCATGAGTTCTGTGGGGACGGAGGAAGGTTTTGTGAGACGGGGGTGGGGTTAACCCTTGTTAGAATTACTGACTACTACCATGCAGGCTGTGTGCTACTGTTCACACCGTAGTCCTGATGGACTTGTACTTCATTAGGAACATTTTCTAGGAGGTTTAGGCATAGCCTTCTCTTAAAGAAAGGTGCCATGTGAGTTCATGGCATGACCCCAGGTCAGCAACCAGGATGTATGGTATTGTGGGGGATGAGAAACAGGCTTTCTGTGGGAAGTGACAGAAATAGTTTATGGTGAGCTCCATGACCATAGGTGAGGTCCTGAGTGACCCACTGGGTGTTGGGTTCTGTGGATCTGTCTCATCAGGTGCTGTGGAATTCAGGGACACCCTCCTGTCTGTGGATTTGTGTGGAGACAGGTAGACATCAGTGTTTGGCCAGGCACAAGGGTCGCACTGGACCACCACCAGAGGTGCAGCGTGTGCGGGAGCCACTGCTTGCTTTCCACGAAAGCTGACCAGGGTCTTTGACCGTGATTTCTAGCAGCTGCAAGGGGAGAGGAGGCCGGGGGTGGTGCACACTTCCTAGAGTTGTGGTCAGGACTAGTCTGGAACCCACTGAAGTCAGCCACACTGGGCACAGAAGGCCCCCAGTCAGTGTAGCTGTGGGCACTGCTCCCATGGTACTTTCGGGCCGGCTCCATGCTGCCACCTCCTGCTTTTCATCATCATCTTCAAAGTCATGTTCCTCTGCTCTTGCCCCATGGCCTCCGGGGTATTGTCAGTCCTCCATCTGGCCCTCGTCCCTGTTGCCCTGTGCAGTCCGATGCCAGGATAGCCTTCTTGAGACAATCATCTGGCCCTTATGGAACACTTCCATGGATCTCGTGTGATGCAAGGATGAAGCCCTGCCCTGGAAGGGGGCTGCAGGTCCCCAATCAGGAGAGCCATGTCTCCGTTTTCAGCATGGCCTGCCCTCCCCTCAGTCTTCTTCAGGGAAGCTCTCCCCACTTCCTGAGATGACAGCTCTGAACTTAAAAATGAATGTTATTTTACATATCTCTATGCCTTAGTTCATCCATGGCATGTCTTTCAACCCCGTTAGTGGGGTTTTTTTTTTAGCAGTTCTGAAGGGCTGTCTGCTCAAGGAGGGGATGACCTGGGTGGGGCAGCTTTCCCTCTCATCTCCCTCAGCATGTCTCTGAGCCCTGGGGCCAACTGTGCCACTGAGGATTGAGGGACCCGAGCCAGCTCATCCTGAGCCCAGGCTCTGTCAGCTGTGTAGACGGATGCGTGTCAGAGTGGTGGGCAGCGGCATGGGCCAGGGGCAGGCAGTGTCTCCTCATTCCTTCCCTCCCTTCCTCACAGATATAGCGCAGAGCAGCCTTCAACCCCTGC
The DNA here is from genome assembly GCF_024610735.1 of Ursus americanus. Classification (NCBI taxonomy): domain Eukaryota; kingdom Metazoa; phylum Chordata; class Mammalia; order Carnivora; family Ursidae; genus Ursus; species Ursus americanus. The sequence goes on from NW_028273659.1 coordinate 108,684, forward strand.
ATCTCCAGATCCCTTGACCTGTGCCTCCTGTGTTCAGCTGGTGACCTTGGAGTTTTGCATTGATTCTACCTCCCATACCCTCTCCTGTAGCAGTTCCTGGATCAGGGGAGTGGTGGGACTCTTGTCTGCTTTTGATCTTCTTCCTGTCCCGCACCAAGCCCACCCACCTTTGCATCTTCCATGTATGTGCTTGGAAGCAAGCCCATCCACAGGGAACCTATTAGCCAAATGGATCCAGGCAAAGAACATTGAAGTAGAGATCCAGGATCCATAATAAACCTGCTCGGAAACTTGTCCCAAAGTCTGTGACTCTCTCACAATGTAACAGAAACAATAATAGCTTTCTGGACTGTGAAGTGACATGTGTCTCTACTTCTAATCTTAAATGCATAGGTGCTGAGCCTGGACTGAAAAGGACCATGGCTCCCGTGGGCTGGGATCCACAGTAAGAACTCAGTGAAATCTGAATTCAAGGCATAGAGTGAATAATTATTGTAGAGTGAATCCTCCCAAGTAGGGCTTATGAACAATGCACAGGAAAAGCTTTTTCAAAGAGGTTTCTGAAAGAAAAATCTTTTTAAAAAATTTATTTTAATTCCAGTAGAGCTAACCTACAGTGTTACATTCGTTTCAGGTGTACAATAGAGTGATTCAGTAATTCTATATATTACTCAGTGGTCATCAAGAAAAGTGTCCTCTTAATCCGCTTCATCTATTTGACTCATCCCTCTATCATCCTCCTCTCTGGTATCCATCCGTTTGTTCTCTATTGTTAAGAGTTTGTATTTTGCCACACCCATACTCAGGCAACCCTGTTTGGGTAGAGTTGCCCTGTCCCCTGCGAGGGGGGATGGGTGTGGGAACGCTGTGAGCCAGTATTTCCAGGCTTTTGTTCCCTGGCATCTTTCTCTGGCGGTCTGCTGTGCCTCTTCTGAGAGTCAGAGCAGCAGAGGCTGAATTGTCACAGAACAGAGGGATTGCGGCATGTTCTTCACGGATGTTCTGGCCACTTTAACTCCGTTACTGTTGGTGCTGCTCAACCCCATAGCGTCCCTGGATGTGTGCCCCACACCTGGTGTCCCTGTCCTCACTTCCAGGGCAGGTGCATCTCTGTCCTTTGTGTTTCTAAGGCCACCAGCCACCAGCCGCCCCCTGGAGCTCCCAGATCTCCAGGTCTCAGTCTGGATCCCGTGAGCACACCAGGATTATGGAGTTTCCTGAGAAGCCTGGTGGCATACCACCTCCTTCAGGGTCTCAGTCTGCTGTTTCCTGGGATCTGACCATGAATCTGCCCTCTCCCCTGTGCAGGTGGCCTGCCAGCCTCCAGTGGACCCGCACGCGCTCCAGGAGCTCTCATTCTCATTCTGGATCCCATGAGCACACTGGGATTCCTGTGTTCTGGGAGATGCCTAGTGGTGTGCTCTCTGGGCTCACCAGTCTCAGTCCTCTCTCTAGGGGTGCCTTCTGTGAATCTGCCAGCTCCCCTGTGCAGGTGGCTGCTACTTCCTGGCGCCCAAATGCGGTGGCTCCCTCCCCCTTCCTTTTATCTTCCAGTATCTGTGCCAGGTTTCAGGACTCCCCGCTTCCTACCTCAATACGCAGCGCTGGAGATGTTCATTTGTAGAGATCCAGATATATCTTCCTGCCTCTCAGGCTGATTCCGTGGTTGTTTAGGCTGGCCTGCTACCTATCCAGCAGGACTCAGGGGATCTGCGGAAAAAGGAGTCCCCTACTCCTCCACCATCTTAACTCCTCTCTTGTACCTGAAATAGTATTTAAAAACACTCAGCTCAGCCTCTTCTACAAAGTGAGCCAATGCTTATAAACCTGGCTAAAATATTGCCTTACCTACGTTGACTTCCCAGCCATCCTAGTGTTTAAATGGTGTGACTGTGACTTACATTAGTCAACATTTGCAGAGAAAGAACTTAGTGCATCCAGGGGGCACTTCATGTTGAAATTAGTTTGTGACAACGAGCTACTGTGTTTTATTCTGCAGTCCAAGGGAATGGTGCCAGACATCTCTAAGGTGTCTAGCAGTTCTACAATTCTGATTTTAAGTGGTCTGTGTGCTTCAGAGATTTGGGCAGGAGAAGAGCAGGAGTCCAGAGACTGTGAACACTTCTGTTACCTGTGCTGACCATGGAGCAGGTAGCCTTCTGTGGGCATCATTTTGATTTCTTGGTACTCTTGTGAAAGGTGCTTTTGTCTCAAATTCCTCCATTTAGTAGTCATTATAATGATGAAAGTAATTTTTATCTTATATCATCTGTGGGCCCTGATCCTGGGCTCCCAGGGAAGCTATCCTTTAACATTTTAACTGGCTCAAAATGATTGGGCAAAAACTCAAAGCATGGGCCCTATTTCTGCCCCAAGCACATGTTGTACATCTGCTTTGAGAAGAAAACAACCAAAAATGCCAACATGAAGATAAGAAAAAATAAAGAACCTCTTTGGCTCCCATAAGATTAAAGTCATACTGACATGTACATACTGAAAATGCATGAAACCATTGCATTTCCTAAAGCCAAAGCCTTGGAGGGTCTGAGAGCCACTGACCTTGCCCAGAACGAGGCACACCCCAGCAGGGAGGGCTGGTGCAGAAAGGGAAGGGGCAGGACTCTGAGGGAGGTCTGCAGCTAGAGGGGTCCCTAGAAGGGGCCAGGTGTGTGTGGGTGCCCTGGCCCACGACCCCACCCATTCCTGCGCCGGGTGTTGGGTAGAGGAGGCACCTCTTGGGCCCCCTGCACTTTCAGGGTTCCAGGGGCTTGAGGGCGGGTTGCCCAGCATCCAAGGGGCTCAGGCACCAACCTCCCCAACCATTCACTGCTTGGGGGTAGAGATGTCTCTGTGGGCAGTCCCAGATTTGCAGTGGGTTGCAGAATTGGGGCAGAAGAAGGGGCACTGAGAGAGAGAGAGTTGCCCTGTGGAGATCCCTGCTGGTGAGTGAGCAGCTTGCACTGGGGTGGGGGTCTGGGGGTAGGGTGTGCCCCAGGTGGGAGGCAAGGTTTTGGAAGGGCACGTGGAGAGGGTTCATTGTGGGTACTCAGGTGAGTTTTCTTTTTCCCTTTAAAGTCTCTTCTGCCCCATGTCCTCAACTGACCTTATTCCCCATACCCGGGAACTCCAGGGCACCCACTCACCTGAGCTTTTGTGGGATGGGTTGCAGAATTTCAGGGTTTCCCCTGTTCCCCTGGAAGAGTGCGGGTAACGACCTCACACAATCCCCACTTTCAGTTCTCTGACACAGTGCAGGAGATGCATCTTGAGCAGTACCCTGAGTTCAGCAGGGTGTGTCCTGGTCCCCCAGGCACAGGTGTGGCAGTAGCAAGCCCCAGAGCCATCCCCCAACTTCAGCATTATGCCCCGTGTGCCCCTGGGTAGTGGTAATTGGCTATTAGAATCATGCAGGAATATCCTCCAGGTGGGGGCCTGGAGGCGTGCGTAAACCAGACCCCACTCTAATTGCATTGGGAATAGACGAATTGAGGGTTTCTTTAGAAGAGTAAATCTGCTTTCCAGAAAAGGCAAGGTCATTGGTCTATTGAGAATGAAGATAATTACTGATAAACAACAAGTATGTGTTGCCCCTTCGCCCAGAAACCGAAGCAGGTGTGCAGGCTTTAGGTCAGAGGTGCCTTCTTCTCCCCACCTGACAGCAATTCTCTGCTCTGGCTCCAAGAAACCCGAGGTTTTGAACGTCAGCATCAGAGTCAGCGAGGCAGCTTGTCACAGGACGCCAGTGTTCACAGAAAGCAAAGGTATGTTTGGCAAAATGTCCTATCTATGTCAGGGCTGGAGGTAAAACCTCTCATTATCCCAAAACCTCCTGGGCTTTTCTCTTTTCTCTAGTTGAGCCACAAAGTAAAATTGAAGTAGCTGTCAGCATTCTGGGTTTGGTGCAGGAATTACTTAGTTTCCCTGGAGGTAGAACGTTGCAGGGGATCACAATTTCTCTGTCCATTTACTACTTACAAATGTATTTTGACCATCTGTTTCCTAGGAACCCTCTTTTATTAGAAAGGGAAGGTGAGATTCACTCTGTGCCTGTTTGTATCATCTAATTTGTTCCTTCATCTAACAGTGTTTATTCAATTGGGCCTAAGATATGGTTGAGTGGCCAACATCTAGAGTTAGGTGGCTTTTTTCATCTGATACAGACTTGGATGATGTCATTTGACAAAGGTGATGTTTCATCATTGATTAGTTTATTCATCAGAAGAGTTAAAATTAGGGTGGAGGGAAAATTGAAAATTATCCAAAGCGGCCTGTTCCTGTTTAAAAGTTGAGCTTGACTTTCTAGTTTTACTAAATGTATTATCTCGATATTTTGAGGTGCCATATTCTCTCTGTAGTTTCTTTGGTGGTGGAGTCAGAAGGAGAGTCTGGAAATTCTTTTGGATAGTGGCATGCTGGTGGCTTCAAGGGGCTTGGCGTCAGGAGCCTTGGGGTGAACTCTCCAACTACTTGTCTGACCCTAGGTGTATCTCCTAGAGGTTTTGTTTCCTCTTATGAAATTGCTGGCAGATAATGTTCTGCTTAAAGGGGAAGCCTCCCATCCTGTTGGTGGGAATGCAAAGTGGTGCAGCCAGTCTGGGAAACAGTGTGGGGGTTCCTCAAAAAGTTAAAAATTGAACAACCCCATGATCCAGCAATTGCTCTCCTAGGTATTTACCCAAAAGATACAAAAATGTGGATTCGAAATGGGTACATGCACCATGATGTTTATAGCAGAAATGTCCACAGTAGCCAAACTATAGAGAGAATCCCAACGTCCATGCACTGATGAATGGGTAAAACAGATGTGGGATACATATATATATACTGGAATATGACCCAGCTTCAAAAAGAATGAAAACTTACCATTTGCAAGGATGTGGATGGACCTAGAGTGTATTAAGCTAAGCAAAATCATTGAGGAAAGACAAATATCCTATGCTCTCATGCCTGTGGAACTTCAGAAAGAAAACAGATGAACAGAGTTGAGGAGTGATGAGAGAGGCAAACAAGGAAATAGACTCAACCTTGGAGAACAAACTGAGTGTTGCTGCAGGACAGGGGCATGGGGGGAAGAGTTAAATGGGTGAGGGATATTAAGGAGGGCACTTGTGATGAGCACCGGGTACTGTATGCAGATGAGGAATCACTAAATCCTACCCCTGAAGCGAATATTCCATGGCATGTGAACTAACTGGAATTTAAGTAAGAGGAGAAAGGTAAAAGTGTTCTGCTTCATGAAGAGTGAGGTAAAATTGTAGTGATTTGGGCTGTACTATTCTATAGATGAGAGTTGTAAATCACCCTGTTGTAGGATACACTAGTTTCTTATCACATAAGGAGTCCTCAGAAAGCTGCAATGAAAGATTCAGGTCTCAGAGCATGTTCATGTTCCACTGATATGTTACAGTTTGCACAGGTAGGAAAGAAGGTGGAGAGAAAGGCAACAGAAGGGGAAAGTAGGTGTGAACCTTTCATTAGTTAGCGTTATAGCTTTCTCATGAAAGCCTTGCGCCAGTGTGATTTTGGAAGCAGAGAGGTAATCCGGGAGCTTTGCAGGAGATGGGGGAGTTCCAGGACTGGGTAAAGCTGACAGGGATTCCAGAGGAGAGCTGAATGCATTCTGCAGCAGGGTGTGGGCATGGTGGGCTCCAGGGGTGGCTGTGGGTCTCCTGGGTGAGACTTGTGACAGGTGAGGGCTGTGTGCAAGTTCCTGGCTGAGGACAAGTGAGGCACAGGCGGAGAGCTGGCAGAGAACCTTCTTCTGGGCCACCAGCCTCACCCAACACACACAGCCTCATCTTCTGTCCCTGTCACTCCAATTCAGACTTCTCCGAAGGTGAGTGAGAACACATCAGGAGCATTCTGAACAGAAGGGAAAGCATGTGCATAGCTCTGGGGCAGGAAAATTCCAGCTATGTCCTGGAGTAGCAAGATGGCCCTGTGGCCACAGGAGACAGCTTAGGACATGACCTCAGAGAGGTGACAGAAAGCCATTCCAGGGCTATAACCCCATGAGACCCTGTTTCACTGGGCCATCCTGGCTACAGTGTTGAGAACAGATGACAGAGGGTTGAAGATGGCAAGGCAGGTCAATGACGAAGCTTTTCCAGGAACTCAGGCACTGTGGTCCAGACAGGTGGCCTTGGATGGAGTGGTTAGACCTATTCTGGGTCCATTTTGAAGATGGAGCTCACAGGATTTGCTGATGGGTTAGCTATTAGGAGCAGGAGAACAGAGGAACTGGGGTAACTCCCAGCTGTTGTGGGTTGTCCTGATCGAGGGGAAGGAGAGGGTTTCTCGGGTGGTAGGAGGTAGTCCGTGTTCCACATGCTGAGGAAGGTGCCTTTCCCAGTGGATCTGCTGAGGTTTGTGTCTGGGAGAAGCTTTCACATCTCCTCCCTCAGCAATGCTCAAGTACAAGTATCCCCCACTTTTTAAACGTTCACAGTAAGACACTGGGCTTTCTTGAAAGAACTACGTTATTACCCAGCTTCAGTAAGAGGAAGAGACCTGAAGAGGATTTCCCTCTTATGAAAAAAGGTGAACAGTGAGAATCGCGTTCAGCATCTGTTTTGGGGAGAAGCACGACAGAGGCATCGTGCACCCCAACCTGCTCCTTCCGCTGGGAACTGCTCTCCGCATCCAGCCACCAGCACTTTGAATGGTGTCTGTGAGCCTCTGCTGTGCTTTGTCTTCATTTATGCTGGGCCTCCATTAGAAACTTGTGTCCTGAGGCGTAAGAAAAGCCAAAGAGAAGGAATTTTGGAGTCTGAGGACACTATCTAATTGTGCCGTGTAAATTAATGGCCATTCCTTCTTGAACACCATTTCTGCTGTGCAAGGTTTCTCAGAAGCCCTGTACTTTCAAAGAGCAGGGAAACCTATACCCCATGCTGCGGGTTTAGTTTTAGTCTCCATACTGGACAGAACATTTCATGACTGTCGGATTTTCTCACTCAAACATTGAGACTTTGACCACCTTCACCCATTTCTAACACCCCATCCCCGAATCTGGCACCTACCAATCTGCTATCAGTATCTATGCATTCAGTAATTGTTTATTACACGTGGAATGTACATGAGAGCATCTGAGATTGGTCTTTCTGTGTCTGAGTTACTTGGCATAAGGCCCCCAAGGTCTGTGTTTCCATGTCTGGTTCTTGTGAATAATGCTGCAGTGAACGTGGAAGTGCATCTGTCTTTTTTAGGCAGTATTTTTGTGTTCTCCAAATCAATACTCAGTAGAGCCATTAATGGGTCATGTGGTAGTCGCATTTATTTTTTCAGGAACCTCCATACCGTTTGTCACAGTGGCTGCACCAATTTCCATTCCCACCAACACTGCACAGTGTCTCCTCGTCTGCACACCCTTGACCCCACCTGGTGTCTGTCTCTGCGACAATTGCTGTTCCAACTGTTGTGAGTGGATAGCCGATTGTGGGTTTGACTGATGTTTCCCTGATGATGATGAGTGATGTCTAACAACTTTCTCTGTCTGTTGGCACCTGTGTGCCATCTTTAGAAAGTATCTATTCACATATTCCCCACATTTTTTATACAATTTTTTTGTTTTGATTTGTATGAGTGTTGTGTGTATTTTGGATATTAGCCTCTTCTCACACATATGATTCGCAGATATTTTTTTTCTTATTGGGTCAGTGGCCTTTTAAGTTTTTGCTGGTTTCTTTTGCCGTGTGGAAGATTTCAGTTTGATGTTGTTCCACTTGTTTATTTTTGCTTTTGTTGCCTTTGCATTTGGTGTCCGATCTGAAGACACTTTGCCAAAACTAATGTCGAGAGACTTAGTACCTGTGTCTTCTTGGAGGTTTATGGATTCAGGTCTTATGTTCAAATCATTCATCCATTAAAAATTTTGTGTGTGGTGTAAGAAAGTGGACCAGTTATATTCTTCTGCATTTAGTGTCCAGTTTGCCTGTTACCGCTCACTGAAGACACAGTCCTTCCCTCATGGCATATCTTCTGCTGCTGTGTCGTAAGTTAGGATCATCTACGTGTGGGTAAGTTTCTGAGCTTTCTGTTCTGTTCCACTGACCTGGTGTCTGTGTTTATGCCAGTACCATCCTGTTTTGATGACAACAGCTTTGTAATCTAGCTTGAAATCCAGGAGTGTGTTGACTGCACCTTTCTTTCTCCAGGTTGCTTTGGGTATTTGGGGTCTTTTGTGATTCCATACAAGTTTGAGGACTGTTTTCTATTTGCTCGAATAATGCCGCTGGAATTCAGATAGGGATTTCATCATATCTGTCGATTGCTTTGGGTACGATGGACATGTTCACATAATTAAATCTTCCAGTTAAGGAGCATGGCGTAAGCTTCCATTTGTTTGTGTTGCCTTCCAAATCTTTGACCCATACATCCTGCCCCCCTCGACACACATGTTTTTCATTTCTTTTCTGCCATGTGTTGAGTGTACTATGTCTTTCTCATTTTTGGTTACTTTTATTCCTAGATTTTTTTTTGATGCAATTATAAATGGCATTGCTTTTTGAATTTCTCTTTGCAAAAGTGCGTCATCAGTATGCAGAAATGCAAGAAGTTGGGTCACCTGGGTGGCCCCATAGGTGAAGCTTCTGCCTTCATCTCAGGTCATGAACTCAGAGTTCTGACATTGAGCCCTGTGTTGGGCTCCCCGTTTAGCGAGGGTCTGCTTCTCCCTCTTTTGGACACTCCCCTTGCCCTTGCTTTTTCTCTTCCTCTCAAATAAATAAATAAAATATGAAAAAAAAAGAGAACAGGTCTCTGTATATTGACTTTATATCCTGCAGCTTTCTAGAATTTGTTTATTCTAACAGTTTTTGTGTGTGTGTGTGTGTGTGTAATCTTTCAGGATTTCATGTCATTTGCAAATAGTGACAGTTTTCCTGTATGAATTTCATATCCTTCTATTTTTTTAAAATGATGTTAATCACCCTACAGTACTTCATTTGTTTTTGATGAAGTGTTCCATGATTCATTGTTTGCATATAACACCTAGTGCTCATTATGACACGTGCCCTCCTTCTTTTTAAAAAGAATTTATTTATTTATTCGACAGATAGAGACAGCCAGCGAGAGAGGGAACTCAAGCAGGGGGAGTGGGAGAGGAAGAAGCAGGCTCACAGCGGAGGAGCCTGTTGTGGAGTTCGATCCCCTAATGCCGGGATCACGCCCTGAGCCGAAGGCAGATGCTTAACCGCTGTGCCACCCAGGTGCCCCAACACGTGCCCTCCTTAATACCCATCACCAGGATAACCCATTCCCCTACCCTCCCTTTCTGCAACCTTCAGTTTGTTTCCCAGTGTCAGTAGTCTCTCATGTTTCATTTCCCCTCTCATTACCTCACTTCACTTTTCCCTTCCTTCTTCTAATGTCCTCCATGCTATTCCTTCCATTCCACATAGGAGTGAAACCATATGATAATTGTCTTTCTCTGCTTGCTTTAATTTCACTTAGCATAATCCCCTCCTGGTCCATGCACGTTTGTGCAAGTGGTGGGTATTCATCCTTCTGACGACTGAGTAATAGTCCATTGTATAGATGAACCACATCTTCTTTGTCCATTCATCTGCTGAAGGACATCTTGGCTCCTTCCACAGTTTGGCTATTATGGACATTGCAGCTATGAACATTGGGATACAGGTGCCGCTTCTTTTCATTACTCTGTGTCTATGGGGTAAATACCCAGTAGTGCAATTGGTGGGTCGTAGGATATCTCTGTGGTTAACGTAGTGAGGAACATCCATATTGTTTTCAAAAGTGGCTGTACCAGCTTGAATTATCACGAGTAGTGTAAGAGGGCTCCCCTTTCTCCACATCCTCTCTGACATTTTTTTTATTTCTGTCTTGTTAATTTTTTTTTCAAGATTTTATTTATTTATTCCACAGAGATAGAGACAGCCAGCGAGAGAGGGAACACAAGCAGGGGGAGTGGGAGAGGAAGAAGCAGCATCATAACGGAGGAGCCTGATGTGGGGCTCGATCCCATAATGCCAGGATCATGCCCTGAGCCGAAGTCAGACGCTTAACCGCTGTGCCACCCAGGTGCCCCATGCCTGGTTAATTTTAACCATTCTATCTGGTGTAAGGTGGTATCTCATTGTCGTTTTGATTTGTATTTGCCTGATGGCAAGTGATGTGGAGCATTTTTTCATGTGTCTGTTGGCCATTTGTATGTCTTCTCTGGAGAAGTATCTCTTTGTGCCTTCTGCCCATTTTTTGGGTGTCGAGTTTGAGGAGTTCTTTATAGATCTTGGAAACCAGCCCTTTATCTGTAATATCATTTGCAGATATCTTCTTCGATTCCATAGGTTACCTTTTTGTTTTTTGATCATTTGCTTTGCCAAGCAGAAGCTTTTTATCCTGATGAAGTGCCAATAGTTCATTTTTGCTTTTATTTCCTTTGCCTTTAGAGACGTGGCTTGCAAGAAGTTGTTGTGTCCAAGGTTGAAGAGTTCTTTTGATTTTGATATGAGACAGGAATCCAGTATCTTATTTTCCTGATTGTATTCGAGTCCTCTGTCTTTCTTGGTGAGTCTAGCTAAGTTTGTCAGTTTTGTTTATCTTTCCAAAAAAGGCCGCTCTCATTTTCATTGTTTTTTTTTTTTTGTCTTTTTAGTATCCATTGGATTTATTTATGCATTCCTTTTTGTTATTTCCTTATTTCTACTAATTTGGGGCTTTGTTTGTTGTTTTTTTTTTCTACTTCTTTACCACATAAATCAGGTTGTTTATTGGAGACCATTCTCATGGAATGATGAAGACTTGAATTGCTATGAATGTCCCCCATAAAGCTACTTCTGCTGCATCCCATAAGTTTTTGTAGGTTGTCTTTTTCATCAGTGTCAAGGTACTTCTAAAATTATTTTGATTTCTTCTTTGACTGTTGGTTGTTCAGTAGCATGTTGTTAAATCTCCACATATTTTTTTAAGATTATTTAAGTATCTGACAGAGAGTGAGACAGCGAGAGAGTGAACACAAGCAAGGGGGTGGGAGAGGGAAAAGTGGGCTTCCCACTGAGCAAGGAGCCTGATATGGGGCTAGATCCCAGGATCCTGGGATCAAGACCAGAGCTGAAAGCAGATCCTTAACGACTGAGCCACCCAGGCCCCAAAAATCTCCACCTATTTTTGACTGTACCATTTTTTTCTTTAGACTGATTTCTAGTTTCATATCATTGTGGTTGGACAAGATTTGAAGCAGAAGGTGAAAAGAGCATTCAGATGAAAGGTTTGTTTCCTGGAGGGTTTTCTGAGGGCAGACCATGAGTTCAGTGGGGATGGAGGAAGGTTTTGTGAGACGGGGGGTGGGGTTAACCCTTGTTAGAATTACTGACTACTACCATAAAAGCTGTGTGCTACCGTTCACACCATAGTCCTGATGGACTTGTACTTCATTAGAAATATTTTCTAGGAGGTGTAGGCATAGCCTTCACTTAAAGAAAGGTGCTATGTGGGTTCATGGCATGACCCCAGGTCAGCAACCAGGATGTATGGTATTGTGGGGGATCATAACCAGGCTTTCTGTAGTAAGTGACAGAAATAGGGTATGGTGAGCTCCATGACCATAGGTGAGGTCCCGAGTGATCCACTGGGTGTTGGTTTCTGTGGATCTGTCTCATCAGGTCCTGTGGAATTCAGGGACACCCTCCTGTCTGTGGATTTGTATGGAGACAGGTAGACATCAGTGTCTTGCCAGGCACAAGGGTCGCACTGGACCAACACCAGAGGTGCAGCGTGTGCGGGAGCCACTGCTTGCTTTCCACGAAAGCTGACCATTGTCTGTGAACGTGATTCCTAGCAGCTGCAAGGGGAGAGGAGGACGGGGGTGGTGCACACTTCCTAGAGTTGTGGTCAGGACTAGTCTGGAGCCCACCGACGTCAGCCACACCTGGCACAGAAGACACCCATTCAGTGAAGCTGTGGGCGCTGCTCCCATGATACTTTCCGGACGGCTCCATGCTGCCACCTCCTGCTTTTCATCATCATCTTCAAGGTCCTGTGCCTCTGCTCTTACCCATGGCCTCCAGGGTATTGTCCGTCCTCCATCTGGCCCTCGTCCCTGGTGCCCTGTGCAGTCCAATGCCAGGGTAGCCTTCTCGAGACAAACATCTGGCCCTGATGGAACACTTCCATGGATCTCTTTTGATGTGAGGATGATGCCCTGCCCTGGAAGGGGGCTGCAGGTCCCCAATCAGGAGAGCCATGTCTCCCTTTTCAGCATGGCCTGCCCTCCCCTCAGTCTTCTTCAGGGAAGCTCTCCCCACTTCCTGAGATGACAGCTCTGAACTTAAAAATGAATGTTATTTTACATATCTCTATGCTTTAGTTCATCCATGGCAAGTCTTTCAACCCCGTTAGTGGGTTTTTTTAGCAGTTCTGAAGGGCTGTTTGCTCAAAGAGGGGGTGACCAGGGTGGGGCAGCTTTCCCTCTCATCTCCCTCAGCATGTCTCTGAGCCCTGGGGGACAGCTGTCCCACTGAGGATTGAGGGACGCGAGCCAGCCCATCCTGAGCCCAGGCTGTGTCAGCTGTGTCGACTGATGCGTGTCGGAGCGGTGGGCAGCTGGCATGGGCCAGGAGCAGGCAGTGTCTCCTTCTCATTCCATACCTCCCTTCCTCCCAGAGGTAGCTCAGAGCAGCCTTCAACCGCTGCATCTCCAGATCCCTTGACCTGTGCCTCCTGTGTTCAGCTGGTGACCTTGGAGTTTCGCATGAATTCTCCCACCTGTACCCTCTCCCATAGCAGTTCCTGGATCAGGGGAGGGGTCGGACCCTTGTCTGTTTTTGGTCTTCTTCCTGTCCCGCACCAAGCCCACCCACCTTTGCATCTTCCATGTAAGTGCTTGGAAGCAAGCCCATCCACAGGGAACCTATTAGCCAAATGGATCCAGGCAATGAACATTGAAGTAGAGATCCAGGATCCATAATAAACCTGCTCTGAAACCTGTCCCAAAGTCTGTGACTCTCACACTGAAACAGAAACAATAATAGCTTTCTGGAATGTGAAGTGACATGTGTCTCTACTTCCAATCTTGAATGCATAGGTGCTGAGCCTTGACAGAAAAGGACCATGGCTCCCGTGGGCTGGAATCCACGGTAAGAACTCAGTGAAATATGAATTTGAGGCATGGAGTGAATAATTACTGTAGAGTGAATCCTCCCAAGTAGGGCTTATGCACAGTGCACAGGAAAAGCTTTTTCAAAGAGGTTCCTGAAAGAAAAATCTTTTTTAAAATTTATTTTAATCCCAGTAGAGCTAACATACAGTGTTACGTTCATTTCAGGTGTACAAGAGAGTGCTTTAGTAATTCTATATATTACTCAGTGGTCATCAAGAAAAGCGTCCTCTTAATCCCCTTCATCTATTTCACTCATCCCTCTATCCACCTCCTCTCTGGTAACCATCCGTTTGTTCTCTATTGTTAAGAGTTTGTATTTCGGTGTGTCTCCTTTTTCTCTTTTAGTTACTTATTTTGTTTGTTTTGTAAATTCCCCATTAGAATGACATCGTATGGGATTTGTCTTTCTCTGACTGACTGATTTTAGTTAGGATAATACTCTCTAGCTCCATCCATGTGTCTGCAAATAGCAAGGTTTCATTCTTTTTCAAGCCGAGTAATACTCCATTGTGTGTGTGTGTGTGTGTGTGTGTGTGTGTGTGTGTGTGTGTGTGTGAATACACACACCTATCATCGCATTTGTCAATTTTTCTACAGACACATGGGTTGCTTCCATATGGTGATATTGTAAATAATGGTGCAAGAAACATAGGGGTGCACGTATCCTTTTATGTTACTGTTTTCCTATTCTTTGGGTAAATACGAGTAGTGTGATTGTTGGATCATAGGGTAGTTCTATATTTAATTTTTTGAGGAACCTTCATACTGTTTTCCACGGTGGCCAACACAGTTTGCATTCCCACCCACAGTTCACGAGGATTCCCCTTTATCCACATCCTCCCAACACCTGCTCTTTGTTGTGCTTTTGATGTTAGCCATTCTGACAGGTTTGAGGTATTACCTCATTGTCCTTTGGATTTACATTTTCCTGATGATGGGTGATGGTGAACATCTTTTCACGGGACTGTTGGCCATTTGTATTTCTTCTTTGGAGAAATGTCTGTCCATGGCTTCTGCCTATTTTTTAACTGGAGTATTTGTTTTTTGGGGGGTCGAGTAGTATCAGTTGTATATGTTTTGGACACTATCCCTTTATTGCATATGATCTTTGCAAATATCTTCTCCCTTTGAGTAAGTTGTCTTATTATTTTTACATTTTCATTGTTCTTCTGCCATGTGGAAACTTTTTATTTTGCTGTATTCCCAATAGTTTATTTTTGCTTTCATTTCCTTTGCCTCAGGACACAGTCTAGAAAAACGTTGGTATGGTCCATGTCAAGAAGTTACTGTCTTCCCTCCTGTAGGATTTTTATGGATTCAGGTCTCATATTGAGGTCTTGAAACTGTTTTCTGTTTGTCTGTATTGTGTAAGAAAGCAGTCTAATTTCATTCTTTTGTGCATAGCTGTCTAGTTTTCCCAACACCATTTGTTGTAGAGACTGTCCATTTCCCTTTTGATATCGTTGCTTGCTTTGTGGAAGATTCACAAACCACATAATTGTGGGTTTCTGTCTGAACTTGTATCCTGTTCCTTTGGTCGCTGTGTCTATTTTTGTGCCGTACTGTCTTGTTAGGATGACTGCAGCTTTGTAGTATAACCTGAAATCTGAAATTGTGAGTCCTCCAGCTTTGTTTTTCTTTTCCACATTGCACTGGCTGTTCGGAATCTTTAGTGGTTCCATACAAATGTGTAGGATTGTTTATTCGAGGTCTTTTGTTCTTTAATTTAAATTCAATTAGCCAACTTACAGTACATCATTCGTTTCAGACGTAGTCTTCAATAAATTTTCAGTCATGTGTAACACCCAGTGCTCATTGTATCGTGTGACCTCCTTAATGCTACTCACCCAGTTACCCCCCCCAACTTCTCCTCCAACAATCATCAGTTTCTTGTGATAGTTAAGCGTCCATTATGGGTTTTCTCCCTCTCTGATGACTTCCCATTCTATTTTCCCTTCCTTGTCCTATGGTCTTCTTCCTTGTTTCTGATATTCCACATAGGAGTGAAAGCATATGATCATTGTCTTTCTTTCCTTGGCTTATTCCACTCAGCATAATACCCTCCAGCTCCACCCAGGTCGGTGTGATGGTAAGTACTCATCCTTTCTGATGGCTGAGTAATATTCCATTATATATATGATCCACATCTTCTTTATCCATTCATCTATCCATGGTCATCTGCACTTCTTCCACAGCTTGTCTATTATGGTTATTGCTGCTATGAACACTGGGGTGCATGTGTCCCGTCTTCACTACCTCTGTCTCTTTGGGGGTAAATAGCCAGTAGTGCAATTGCTGGGACATAGGGTAACTTTATTTATAACTTCTTGAGGAAACTCCGTACCATTTTCAAGAGTGGCTGTACCGGACTGCATTCGTACAGGGGTGTAAGAGGGTTCCTGTTTCACCACATCCTCTCCAACATGTATAGTTTCATGTCTTCTTATTTTTAGATATTCAGCCTCGTGTGATATGGCATCTATAGGGGTTTAGATTTGCATTTCCCTAAAGCCAAGTGATATGAAGCATTTATGCATGTATCTTTTGGTCACCAGTACGTCGTCATCAGTGAAGTGACTTCCCATTTTAATCCATCTCAAGACCTAAAGCTGGGTAAGGCACTGAAGCTGGATGATGCCATCGGTTGGAAGTGTGGAGAATTTCAAAAGATCTCTGTGGAGAGCAAGTTTAAAGGTCAGTGTGAAGCTACTAATTGGATCCGGGGAGATCTCTGAAAGTGGGGGTTGCCTGGGATGGGCTGAAGGGGGCCCTCCTATTTTCCTATGAATTCTTGCTGCAGCCCAAAATGGACAGTTTCCTGCTGTGGGGCAGGCTGAGTCCTCTAGTCGTGCTGTGGTGAGCCCAATGCCTGGTGCCTTGGAGGCAGGCAAACGGGGAGGGACCCTCAGCAGAAGACCCAGGGTTAGGTTAGGCCTCAAGAGACAGCAGATCTGAACTGCCCAGTGCTCAGAGAACTCTCATGCCGAGTGAGATGAGGGCACAAGGGCGGGTGAGTGTGAGCCTTGGGGTTTCATCTGGAAGGGCCCACAAAGGTCGGGGTTCACCAGAAGGGGCTCTCAGGGGGTGCCCCAAATCTCTTGCCCTGAATGCTCTGTTGTGTCCCAAAATGGTACAGTTTACTGTGGGTTGCAGGCTGAGTCCTGCGGTGGGGCTTTGGTGTCCCCATCCCCTGGAGTTGGTTGCCAGGACCCTGGGGAGGGGCCCCTCTCTGCCCAACCTAGGGTAAGGGTTAGGGTCCCGGAGCCCAGCAGGGACAATCTGCAGGCTGTTAGGCGAGCTCTGTGGAGGGCTGAGAGGAGGCCATGGGGGAGGGTGAGCATGGGCCTCAGGGTTGGGGCATGGGGGGCTGCCAAAGGATGGGGATGGGCTCCGGGGGCCTCCCCAAGTTCTCGTGCCCTGTAGGCTCCTTAGAGCCCCAAGGGGCAATGTTTCCTGTCGGGTGGCAAGCTGAGTCCTGCAGTGGGGCACAGGTATCCCAATTCCCCCGGGCTGCGGTGTAGGGCTCCTGGGGAGGCCCCCATACCCACGGCCAACCTAGGGCTAGGGTTAGGCCCAGGAGCCCCGCAGGCCCGATTTGCTGGCTGTATGGCGAGCTACACGGGCTGAGGTGAGGGTGTGGGGAGGGTGAGCATGGGCCTCAGGGTTCCGGTGCGGGAGGCCGCCGAAGTTCGCTGGTGGCTCAGGAGGGCCCTCCTGGTTCTCCCGCCCTGAATGCTCTATGGCCTCCCAAGGGGCACGGTTTCCTGCGGGGTGGCAGACTGAGTGCTGCTGTGGGGCTCAGGTGTCCCAAATGCCCGCAGCTGCGGCTCCAGGCTCCTGGGGAGGGGCCCCTCCACAGATGAATGAGGGTTAGGGTTGGCGCCCAGGAACCCCGCAGGCCAGATCTGCCCACTATGTGGCGAGCTCCGCCATGGGCTGAGGTGAGGGTGTGGGGTGGGGTGAGCATGGGCTTCAAGGTTGGGTTTAGGGATTGCCGATGTTCGCTGGGGGCTCTGGGGGCCCTCCTGGTTCTCCCCCCCTGAATGCTCTACAGCCTCCCAAGGGGCACGGTTTCCTGCGGGCTGGCAGGCTTTGTCCTGCAGTGGGGCTCAGGTGTCCCCAGTCCCTGGGGCTGCGGCACCGGGCCCCAGGGGAGGGGCCCTACCCAGCTGACCTAGGGTCAGTTCTAGGCCCCAGGAACCCGGCAGGCCTGATCTGCTGGCTCTGCGACGAGCTCGGTGGCAAGCTGAAGGGAAGGTGTGGGGCGGGATGAGCGTGGGCCTCAGGGTTGGGGTGTATGGGGCCGCCGAGGATCGC
This sequence comes from Ursus americanus, assembly GCF_024610735.1. Taxonomy (NCBI): domain Eukaryota; kingdom Metazoa; phylum Chordata; class Mammalia; order Carnivora; family Ursidae; genus Ursus; species Ursus americanus. The sequence goes on from NW_028273659.1 coordinate 126,118, forward strand.
TGGGGGCTCAGGGGGGCCCTACCAGTTTTCCTGCACGGGATGCTCTGTGGCGCCCCAAGGGGCATGGTTTCCTGAGGGGTGGCAGGCTGAGTCCCATGGTGGGGCTCAGGTTTACTAATCCCCGGGGTTAGGGTACAGTTTAGGGTATGGGTTAAGGTTAGGGTATGGGTTTCGGTTAGGGTATGATTGAGGGTAAGGGTTAGGGTTAGGGTAAGGAGAGGGTACGGGTTAGGGTTGGGTTTAGGGGTTACAGTTTAGAGGTTACGAGTTAGGGTACAGATTAGGGTTTAGGGTAAGGGTTAGGGTTTAGGGTTAGGGTTAGGGTTGGAGTACGGGTTAGGTTTAGGATACGGGTTAGGGTTAAGGTATGGGTTAGGGTACACATTAGGGTACAGTTTAGGGTACGGGTTAGGGTACGGTTTAGGGTAAGTGTTGGTGTACGGATTTGGGTACGGCTTAGGGTACGGGTTAGGATTAGGGTTAGGGTACGGGTTAAGGTACGGATTAGAATATGTGTTAGGGTTACGTTTAGGGTTAGGGTACAGGTTAGGGTAGGATTAGGGTTAGGTTTAGGGTTAGGTTATGGTTTAGGGGTAGGGTTAGGGGTATGGTAGGGCCGGGTAGGGTTAGGGTTTAGGGTTAGGGTTTGGGGTTTGGAGTTAGTGGTTAAGGTTAGGGTTTAGAGTTTAAGGTTTCATGATTAGGGTTAGGGGTTAGGGTTTAGGGTTTAGTGTTAATGTTAGGGTTTAGGGTTTAAGGATTAGGGTTTATTGTTAGGTTTAGAGTAGGGTTATGGTTAGGGTAAGGGTTAGAAGTTAGAGTTAGGGTTAGGTTTAGGGGTTAAGGTTTAGGGTTTAAGGTTAGGGGTTAGGGTTTAGGGTTAGGGTTAGACCCAGTAGGCCAGCAGGACCCATGTGCCAGTTGTGCGGGGAGTGGAGGAGTGGGATGAGGTGAGTGCGCTGGCGAGCGGGAGCGTGGTCCCAAGCGTTTTGGAGCAGGGGGCCTTCGAAAGTCACTGGGGGCTCGGAGGGCCCTGCTCGTTCCCTCACCTGGATGACCGGCGGCGCCCCTAGCGGCCCGGGTGATGGCGGGGCGGCAGGGTGAGTCCAGTGCTGAGGCTCGGGCTTCCCTATACCCGACGTTGCAGTGCGAGGCCCCTTGGGAAGGGCCCCTCTGGGGCCAAGGTAGGGTTAGAGTTAGCCCTCAGGAGGCCGTCAGGCTCGATCCACCATCTTGAGGTGAATGGAGTCGCGGTCCGAGGTGAGGCCGCTGGCGAGCGGAGCGTGGGCCCCAGCGTTTTGGTGCTGGGGCCTTCAAAGTTCACCGAGGCTCAGAGGGCCCTGCCCGTTCTCCCGCCCAAAACAATCTGTGGCGCCCTAGCACCACTGGTGTCAGCGGGGCAGCAGGGTGAGTCCGGCATTACGACTCGAGGGTCCCCAATCCCCGGCGTTGTGGCGGCAGGCCCCTTCAGAGGGGCCCCTCTGGGGCCAACCTAGGATTAGAGTTAGCCCCCAGGAGGCCGGCAGGCCTGATCTGCCAGCTGTGCAGAGGGCGGAGGGGCAGGCTGAGGTGAAGGCGCTGGCGAGCTCCAGCGTGGGCCCCAGCATTTTGGCGCGGATGGCCTTCAAAATTCACCGGAGTCTCGAGGGCCCTGCCCATTCTCCCACCCTGAAGGACCAGTGATGCCCCAGAGAGCCTGATGTCGACAGGACGGCAGGGTGAGTCCAGCGCTGCGGCTCGGCTGTCCCCAATCCCCAGCTTTGGTCACAAGTCCCCTTGGGAGGGGCCCCTCTGGGCCAACCTAGGTTTAGGGTTAGCCCCCAGGAGGCCGGCAGGCCCGATATGCCAGCTAGACTGTGAGAGGAGGGGCGGGCCAAAGTAAAGGTGCTGGCGAGCAGGAGCCTGGGCACCAGCGTTTTGACTTGGGGCTTTCAAAGGTCGCCGGGGTCTCGAGGGCCCTGCCTGTTCTCCCACCCTGCATGAACAGCGGTGCCCCTAGCGGCCCGGGTGGTGAGGGGTGGCAGGGTGAGTCAGGCCCTGAGGCTCAGGTATCTCCAATCCCCAGCGATGCGGCACCAGGCCCCTTGGGAGGGGCCCCTCGGATGACAACTTAGGGTTAGGTTTAGCCCCTAGGAACTCGGCAGTTCCTATTCGCCAGCTGTGTGGAGAGTGGAGTGGCGGACCTAGGTGAGGGTGCTGGTGTTTGGGAGCATGGGCCCAGGCATTTTGGCGCGGGGGGGATTCAAAGGACACCGTGTATCGGAGGGCCCTGCCCGTTCTCCCGCCCTGAATGAACGGCAGCACCCCAAGCCCCTGGGTGGCGGCTGGGTGGCAGGGTGAGTCAGGTGCTGAGGCTCAGGGTCCCCAATCCCCTGTGTTGCAGCGCCAGGCCCCTTGGGAGGGGCCCCTCAAGGGTCGATCTAGGGTTACGGTTAGCCCCCCGGATGCCGGTGGACCCGATCAGCGTCTGTGCGGCACGCAGCAGGGTGGGCCGAGGTGAGGGCGCTGGCGAGCCTGAGCATGAGCCCAAGCGTTTTAGCGTGGGGGGCTTTCGAAGGTCAGTGGGGGCTCGGAGGGACCTGCCCGTTCTCCCGCTCTGAATGACCAGCGGGGTCCCTAGTGGCTCAGGTGGCTGAAGGGCAGCAGGGTGAGTCTGGCACTTGGGCTCGGTTGCCCCATCCCCGGCGTTGGGGCGCCAGGCCACTTGAGAAGGGCCCCTCAGGGGCCGACCTACAGTTAGGGTTAGCCCCCAGGAGGCCGGCAGGCCCTATACACCGCCTGTGCGTGGAGCGGAGAGTTGGGCCGAGGTGAGGGTGCTGGTGAACATGAGCCTGGGCACAAGCATGTTGGTTCTGGGAGCCATTGAAGGTGGGTGGGGGTTCGGAGGCCCCTGCCAGTTCTCCCGCCGAGAATGAATGGCGGCGCCCCTAGCGGCCCGTGTGGGGCGGGATTGCAGGGTGCACCCGGCGCTGGGGCTTGGGGGTCGCCAATCCCTGGCGTTGCACCGCAAGGCTCCTTAGGAAGGGACCCTCAGGGGCCGTCCTAGGGTTAGGGTTAGCGCCCAGGAGGCCGGCAGGCCCGAGTCGCCGACTGTGCAAGTAGCGGAGGTGTGGGCTGAGTTGAGGGGGATGCAGAGCGGGAGCGTGGGCCCCAGCGTTTTGGCGCCCTGGGCCTTCGAATGTGCCATGTCTCGGAGGGCCCTGCCCATTCTCCTGCTCTGAATAACCAGTGACACCCCTAGCGGCTCTGTTGGCAGTGGGGTGGCAGGGTGAATCCCACGCTGTGGCTCGGGGATCCCCAATCCCCGGTGTTGCGGTGCCAGGCCACTTGGGAGGGGCTCCTCCTGGGCCGACTTAGGGTTAGAGTTAGCCCCCATGAGGATGGCAGGCCTGATCCTCTGGCTGGGCGGCGAGAGGTGGGTGGGCCGAGCTAAAGGCGCTGGGGAGCGGGATTGTGGGCCCCTGCATTTTGGCGCTGGAGGCTTCAAATGTCCCGGTTTCTCCAGGGCTCTGTCCATTCTCCCGCCCTGAATGACCGGCGGCGCCCCTCGCGGCCCGGGAGGCAGCGTTGTGAGAGGGTGAGTCTGGCTCTGGGGCTTGGGGTCCCAGATCCCCGGTGTAGTGGCACCAGGACCCTTGGGAGGTGCCCCTGGGGCGCCGACCTAGGGTTAGGGTTAGCCCCAAGGAGACCTTCAGGCCCAATCCGCACACTGTGCGGCGAGCGGAGGTGCAGGCCGAGGTGAGGGCGCTGGGGAGGGGGAGCGTGGGCACCAGTGTTTTGGCACAGGGAGCCTTTGAATGTCACTGGTGGCTCAGAAAGCCCTGCCCTTCTCTCGCCCTCTATGACCTGCGGCGCCCCTAGCGGCCTGGGTGGGGACAGTGCGGCAGGGTGAGTCTGGCTCTGGGGCTCTGAGTCACCAATCCCCAGCATTGCAGAGCCAGGCCTCTGGGGATGTCCCCACAGGGCCAACCTAGGGTTTTGGTTAGCTGCCAGAAGCCCAGCAGGCCCTATCCACCAGCTCTGAAGCAAGCAGAGGGGCGGGACGAGGCGAGGGCGCTGGTGAGCAGGATCCTGGGAGCCAACGTTTTTGCGCAGGGAGCCTTCAAAGGTCAGTGTGGGCTCGGAGGGCCCTGCCCGATCTGCCCTGATTGACCGGCGGGGCCTCTAGCGGCTCCAGTGGTTGAAGGGCAGCAGGGTGAGTCCGGCACATGGGCTCAGGATCCCCATCCCCAGCGTTGTGATGCCAGGCCCCTTGGGTAGAGCCCCTCGGGGGCCGACCTATGGTTAGGGTTAGCCTCAAGGAGCCCCACAGGCCCGATACACCACCTGTGCGTCGAGCAGAGAATTGAGGCGAGGTGAGGGTGGTGGTGAACATGAGCCTGGGTCCAAGCTTTTTGGTTCGGTGCGCCTTCGAATGTCGGCAGGGGTTCGGAGGGTCCTCCAGTTCTCCCACCCTGAATGAATGGCGGCGCCCCTAGCAGCATGTGTGGGGCGGGCGGCAGCATGCATCTGGCGCTGGGGCTTGGGGGTCCCCAATCCCTGGTGTTGCGTCGCCAGGCCCCTTAGGAAGGGACCTTCAAGGGCTGTCCTAGGGTTAGGGTTAGCGCCCAGGAGGCCGGCAGGCCCGAGTCGCTGGCTCTGCGAAGAGCGGAGGTGCGGGCCAAGTTGAGGGTGATGCAGAGTGGGAGCGTGGTCCCCAGCGTTTTTGCACCCTGGGCTTTTGAATGTTGCCATGTCTCAGAGGGCCCTGCCCATTCTCCTGCCCTGAATAACCAGCGGCGCGCTTTGCGGCTCCGTTGGAGGTGGGGCGGCAGCGTGAGTTCCGCACTGCAGCTCAGGGATCCCCAATCCCCAGCATTGAGGGGCCAGGCCCCTTGGGAGGGGCTCCTCATGGGCGGACCTAGGGTTAGAGTTAGCACCCAGGAGGCCGGCAGGCCCAATCCTCTGGCTGGACGGCGAGAGGTGCATGGGCCGAGGTAAAGGCTCTGGCGAGCAGGAGCGTGGGCCCCTGCATTTTGGCGCAGGAGGCTTCAAATGTCGATGGTTTCTCCAGGGCCCTGTCCGTTCTCCCACCCTGAATGAGCGGCGGCGCCCCTAGCGGCCTGGGTGGGAACAGTGCGGCAGGGTGAGTCTGGCTCTGGGGCTCTGAGTCACCAATCCCCAGCGTTGCAGAGCTAGGCCCCTTGGGTTGTGCCCCAGGGGGCCGACCTAGGATTTCAGTTAGCCCCCAGGATCCTGGCAGGCACTATCCACTGGCTCTGCAGCAAGCGGAGGGGCGGGCTGAGGTGAGGGCGCTGGCGAGCAGGAGGATGGGAACCAATGTTTTTGCACGGGGGGGGGGCTTCGAAGGTCAGCGGGGGCTCCGAGGGCCCTGCCCATTCTCCCGCCCTGATTGACCAGTGGTCTCTAGCAGCTCAGGTGGCTGAAGGGCAGCAGGGTGAGTCTGGCACTTGGACTCGGGGTCCCCATCCCCAGCGTTGTGATGCCAGGCCCCTGGGAAGTGCCCCTCGGGGGCGGAACTATGGTTAGGGTTAGCCCCCAGGAGGCCGGCAGGCCCGATACACCACCTGGGCGTTGAGCGGAGAGTTGGGCTGAGGTGAGGGTTCTGGTGAATATGAGCCTGGGCCCAAGCATTTTGGTTCGGGGTGCCTTCGAAAGTTGGCGGGGATTCGGAGGGCCCTGTCCATCCTCCCATGCTGAATGAATGGCGGCGCCCCTAGCGGCCTGGGTGGGGAGGGGCGGCAGGGTGCATCAGGCACTGGGGCTTGGGGGTCCCCAATCCCCGGCGTTGTGGCACCAGGCCCCTTGGGAGGGGCCCTTCGGGGCCCAACCTAGGGTTAGGTTTAGCCCCTAGGAGGCCAGCAGGCCCTATTCGCCAGCTGTGTGAAGAGAGGAGTGGCAGACCTACGTGAGGGCGCTGGTGAGTGGGAGGGTGGGCCTGGGCGTTTTGGCGCGGGAGGCCTTCGAAGTTCACCGTGTCTCTGAGGGCCCTGCCCGTTCTCCCGCCCTGAATGAACGGCAGCACCCCAAGCCTCCGAGTGGCGGCTGGGCGGCAGGTGAGTCAGGTGCTGGCGCTCGGGGTCCCCAATCCCCGGCGTTGTGGCGCGAGGCCCCTTGGGAGGGCCCCCTCAGGTGCTGACCTAGGGTTAGGGTTACCCCCAGGAGGCCAGGAGACCCAATCTCCCGGCTGTGCGGTGAGCGGAGGGGCGGGTTGAGATGAGGGTATTGGCGAGCGGGAAAGTGGGCCCAAAGTTTTGGAGCGAGGGGCCATCGAAGGTCACCAGGGGCTCAGAGGGTCCTGCCTGTTCTCCCGCCCTGAATGACCGGGGGTGCCCCTTGTGGCCCAGGCGGCGGTGGGGGGCATGGTGAGTCCGGCGCTGGGGCTCAGGAGTCCCCAATCCCCGTCGTTGAGGCTCCAGGCACCTTGGGAGGGGCCACTAGGGGGCCGACCTAGGGTTTGGGTTAGCCCCCAGAAGGCCCGCAGGCCCAATCAGCCAGCTGTGCGGCGAGCGGGGGGGAGGGCCGAGGTAAGGGCGCTGGCCAGCGGGAGCGTGGGCCCAAGCGTTTTGGTCGGGGGGCCTTCGAAAGTCGCCGGTGACTTGGAGGGCCCTTGCCATTCTCCCTCCCTGAATGAAAGCGGCGCCCCTAGCGGCCCAGGTGGCAGTAGGGCAGGAGGGTGAGTTGGGCGCTGGGGCTCGGGAGTCCCCAATCCCCGGTGTTGCGGCAATAGGAACCTGGGATGGGCCCCTCGGGGGCCCACCAACGGTTAGGGTAACACCCAGGAGGCTGGCAGTCCAGATCCACCGGCTGTGCAGCGAGCGGAGGGGTAGACCGAGGTGAGGGTGCAGGCGAGCGGGAGCATGGGCCCAAGCGCTTTGGCACGGGGGGGCCTTCGAAGGTCGCCAGGGGCTCAGAGGGATCTGCCCATTCTCCCTCCCTGAATGACCGACGGTGCTCCTAGGGGCCCGGGTGGTGGCGGGGCAACATAGTGAGTCTGGCACTGGGGCTCGAGGGTCCCCAATCCCAGGCATTGCGGTGCCATGCCCCTTCAGAGGGGCCCCTCAGGGGCCAACCTAGGGTTATGTGTAGCCCCAGGAGGAGGGCAGTCCTCATCCCCCAGCTCTGCAGGGAGTGGAGGAGTGGGCCAAGGTGAGGGTGCTGAGGATGGGGAGCATAGGCTCAAGCGTTTTGGATGTGGGGGCCTTCGAAGGTCGCCGTGGGCTCGGAGGGCCCTGCCATTCTCCTGCACTGAATGACCAGGGACACCCTAGCGGCCCGGGTGGTGGTGGGGCAGCACGGTGAGTCCGGCGCTGGGGCTCGGCAGTCCCTGATACCCAGCGCTGCGGCGCCAGGCCCCTTGGGACGGGCCCCTCGGGGACTGACCTAGGGTTAGGGTTAGCCCCCAGGAGACTGGCATGCTCGTTCCGCCCATGTGCAGTGAATGGAGGTGTGGGTCGAGGTGAGGTAGCTGGTGATCGGGAGCGTAGGCCATAGCATTTGGCTTTGGCTCGGGGTGCCTTCGAAGATTGCAGGTGGCTCAGAGGGTCCTGCCCATTCTGTCGCCCTGAAGGACTGGCGACGCCCCTAGCACCCCAGGTGGCGGCGGGGTGGCAGGGTGCGTCTGGCGCTGGGACTTGGGGGTCCCCAATCAATGGCATGCAGCGCCAGGCCACTTGGGAGGGGCCCCTCGGGGGCGACCTAGGGATAGGGTTATCCCCCAGCAAGCCAGCAGGCCTGATCCGCCAGCTCTGCAGCAAGCTTAGGCATGGGCCGAGGTTAGGGCGCTGGCGAGCAGGAGCATGGGAGCCATAGTTTTTGCACGGGGGGCCTTCGAAGGTCGCAGGGGGATCGGAGGGCCCTGCCCGTTCTCCCTTCCTGAATGACTGGCAACGCCCCTAGCGCCCTGGGTGCTTGCGAGGTGGCAGAGTGAGTCCAGCACTGGGGCTCGGGGGTCCCAAATCCCCGGCATTGCGGTGCCAGGCCCCTTCGGAGGGGCCCCTCAGGGGACAACCTAGGCCCCTCAGGGGACACCCTAGGAGGGCAGGCCTCATCCGCCGGCTCTGCGGCGAGCGGAGGGGAGGGCCGAGGTGAGGGCGCTGAGGAGCCGGAGCGAGGGCTCAAGTGTTTAGGATGGGGGGCCTTCGAAGATTGCCATGGGCTCGGAGGGCCCTGCCCATTCTCCCGCCCTGAATGACCAGCGGCGCCCCCAGCGGCCGGGTTGGCGGCGGGGCAGCAGGGTGAGTCCGGCGCTGGGGCTTGGGTGTCAGCAATCCCAGGCGTTGTGGCACCAGGCCCCATGGGACGGGCCCCTCGGGGGCCGACCTACGGTTAGGGTTAGCCCCCAGGAGGCTGGCAGGCCTGATCCACCAGCTGTGAGGTGAGTGGAGGGGCGGGCCGAGGTAAGGGCACTGGCAAGCGGGAGCGTGGGCCGAAGCATTTTGTCGCTGGGGGCCTTCAAAGGTCTCCGGGGGCTCAGAGGGCCCTGCCCATTCTCCCACACTGAATGACTGGCGGTGCCCCTAGCGGCCCGGGTACAGTGGGGCAGCAAGGTGAGTCCGGCGCTGCGGCTCGGGGGTCACCAATCTCCAGCGTGCAGTGCCAGGCCCCTTGGGATGTACGCCTCGGGGGCTGTCCTAGGGTTAGGGTTAGACCGCAGGAGGCTGGCAATCCCGAAATGTCAGTTGTGCGGTGAGCGGATCGGTGTTCTGAGGTGAGGGCGCTGGCGAGGGGGACCATGGGAGCATTTTGGGGCGGGGCACTTTCGAATGTCGCCTTGGGCTCGAAGGGCCCTGCCTGTTCTCCCACACTGAATGAACTGCGGCTCCCCTAGCAGCCCGGGTGGCGACGGGACGACAAAATGAGTCCTGGCTGGGGCTCTGGGGTCCCCAATCCCCGGCGTTGTGGGGCCAGGCCCCTTAGTAGGCTATCACTAACCTAGGGTTAGTGTTAGCCCCCAGGAGGCCAGCAGGCCCGGGAGCCTGGGCCCAAATGTTTTGGTGCAGGGGGACTTTGAATGTCGCCGGGGGCTAGGAGGGCCCTGCCCATTCTCCCGCCCTGAATGACAGGCTGTACCCCTAGCGGCCCGAATGGCGGCGGGGCGGCAGGGTGAGTCCAGCGCTGCAGCTTGGGTGTCCCCAATCCCCGCGTTGCGGCGCCAGGCCCCTTGACAGGGGCCCCTTGGGTCTGACCTAGGATTAGGGTTAGCCCCCAGGAGGCCGGCAGGCCCGATCCTCCGGCTGTGCACGAGCGGACGGGTGGGATGAGATGAGGGCGCTGGCGAGCGGGAAGGTGGGCCCAAGCATTTTGGCGTAAGGGGACTTCAAAGGTTGCCAGGGGCTCGGAGGGCCCTGCCTGTTCTCCTGCCCTGAATGACCGACAGCGCCCCTCGCGGCCCGTTTAGCAGCGGGGCGGCAGGGAGAGTCTGGCGTTGGGGCTCGGGGGTCCCCAATCCCCGGTGTTGCAGCGCCAGGCCCTTTGGGATGGGCCCCTAGGGGGCCTACCTAGGGTTAGGGTTAGCCACAAGGAGGCTAGGATGCCTGATTCGCCGGCTGTGTGGCGAGCGGAGGGGCAGGCCGAGGTAAGGGTGATGGGAGCGGGAGCATGGGCCCTAGTGCTTTGGTGCAGGGGGCCTTCGAAGGTCGCCGTTCGCTGGGAGGGTCTTGCGTGTTCTCCCGCCCTGAATGACCGGCGGTGCCCCTAGTGGCCCGGGTGGCGGCGGGGGGCATGGTGAGTCCAGCGCTGGGGCTCAGGAGTCCCCTTTCCCCGTCGTTGCAGCGCCAGGCCCCTTGGGAGGGGCCACGAGGGGGCCAACCTAGCTTTAGGGTTAGCCCCCAGAAGGCCCCCAGGCCCGATCCGTCAGCTGTGCGGCGAGCGGAGGGGAGGGCCGAGGTAAGGGCGCTGGCCAGCGGGAGCATGGGCCCAAGCATTTTGGTGCGGGGGGCCTTCGAAGTCGCCGGTCGCTGGGAGGGCCCTGCCCATTCTCCCTTCCTGAATGAAAGGCGGTGCCCCTAGCGGCCCAGGTGGTGGTAGGGCGGGAGGATGAGTCTGGCGCTGAGGCTCCGGAGTCCCCAATCCCCAGTGTTGCGGCAATAGGAACCTGGGATGGGCCCCTTGGGGGCCCACCAAAAGTTAGGGTAACACCCAGGAAGCCTGCAGTCCCGATCCACTGGCTCTACAGTGAGCGGAGGGGCGGACCGAGATGAGGGCGCAGGTGAGCGGGAGCATGGGCCCAAGCGTTTTGGCGCGGGGGGCCTTCGATGGTCACCAGGGGCTTGGAGGGATCTGCCCATTCTCCCTCCCTGAATGACCGACGGTGCTCCTGGCGGCCCGGGTGGCGGTGGGGCGATAAGGTGAGTCCGGCACTGGGGTTCGGGGGTCCCCAATCCCAGGCATTGCAGTGCCAGGCCCCTTCGGAGGGGCCCCTCAGGGGACAACCTAGGGTTCTGGGTAGCCCCCAGGAGGAGGGCAGGCCTCATCCGCAGGCTCTGCGGCGAGTGGAGGGGCGGGCCGAGGTGAGGGTGCTGAGGAGCGGGAGCATGGGATCAAGCATTTTGGATGGGGGGGCCTTCGAAGGTCCCGTGGGCTCGGAGGCCCCTGCCCATTCTCCCGCCCTGAATGACCAGTGGCACCCCTAGCATCCCGGGTGGCGGCGGGGCGGCAGGGTGAGTACGGCGCTGGGGATCGGGGCTCCCTAATACCCGGTGTTGCGGCCTCAGGCCCGTTGGGACGGGCCCCTTGGGGGCCGACTTAGGGTTAGGGTTAGCCCCCAGTAGGCTGGCAGGCTCGTGCCGCCCATGTGCGGTGAATGGAGGTGTGGGTCGAGGTGAGATAGCTGGCAAGCAGGGGCGTGGGCCAGAATATTTTGGCTTTGGCTCGGGGTGCATTTGAAGGTCGCAGGTGGCTTGGAGCGTCCTGACAGTTCTGTCGCCCTGAAGGACTGGTGACGCCCCTAGCGCCCCATGTGGCGGCCGGGCAGCAGGGTGCTTCCAGTGCTGGGACTTGGGGGTCCCCAATCCCTGGCATGTGGCGCCAGGCCACTTGGGAGAGTCCCCTTAGGGGCGACCTAGGGATAGTTTTAGCCCCCAGGAAGGCAGCAGGCCCGATCCACCAGCTCTGCAGCGAGAGGAGGGGTGGGCCGAGGTTAGGGCGCTGGGGAGCAGGAGCGTGGGAGCCAGAGGTTTTGCGCGGGGGGCCTTTGAAGGTAGCAGGGGAATCAGAGGGCCCTGCCTGTTCTCCCTTCTTGAATGACTGGCAACACCCCTAGCACCCTGGGTGCTTGTGGGGTGGCAGAGTGAGTCCAGCACTGGGGCACGGGGGTTCAAAATTCCCCGGCATTGCGCTGCCAGGATCCTTGGGAGGGGCCCCTCGGGGGCTGACCTAGGTTAAGTTTTAGGCCCCAGGAGTCCAGCAGGCCCCTTCTGCCAGCTCTGCGGCAGGCGGAGGGGCAGGCCGAGGTGAGGGCGCTGGCGAGAGGGAGTGTGGGCCCAAGCATTTTGGCGCGGGGGGCCTTCGAAGGTCACCGGGGGCTTGGAGGGCCCTGCCCATTCTCTCGCCCTGAAAGACTGGCGGCGCCCCTAGCAGCCTGGGTTGCTGTGGGGCGGCAGGGTGACTCTGGCGCTGGGCTCGGGGGTCCCCAATCCCCGGCGTTGTGGCACCAGGCCCCTTGGAGGGGCCCCTCGGGGGCCGACTAGGGTTAGGGTTCGTTCCCAGGAGGCCGGCAAGCCCAACGCTAAGTGGTTCTGGCAATGTAACAAAAATGCCATACACTTATCTGTAAGAAATAACAGTGTACAGGAACCCTCATAGCCCTAACATCATCCTTTGTGAATATGGAAGCCAGCCCCAAAGTGGTCGTGGAAGTCTGACGAAAGGGTTAAGCACTTTTCTCTGAGTCACCACACTATACAGGGAAAGACCAATGTACATCATCTTTCATGAGTAGGAAGCATTAATGAAAAGGTTCTGGAATTTCGAGGACTCTGACCCATCCTTATTGGTAATAAACCACCGTGTACAGGAAAACACCTTCAACTCTCATCACCTCCTCAATCCTGATTCCGATTCAACTTTGGGTGTGTAGGACTAGGGAAATGTCCACATCTTATTGCTAAGAAAGAACGATGTCAGGGTAATGCCCTTCAAGTCACCTCAGCCTTCCTGAAGACGGAAGCAGGAATCAAGGTGGTTATGTTACCATGAGGTAAGGAAGATGAGCATATAAGTGAGAAACAACAGTGGGCAGGACCTCTCTTCCAAGGAATATTATCTTTGCTTAATGTTGAATCCCTATGGTAAGTGGTTGTGGGCATTTGTGAGGTCAAAATCTGAAGTGTTTTGTAAAACTTCTTGGCCATTCACAGATAAGACTAAGGTAGTTGGGGACTCCTAGGCAGTGATTTGTCCACTGTCAAAAATATGAAAAGATAAAAGAGACAGATGAGGTCTCCTCAGGCATTGTCCTTTATCCTCATCCTCTGTGAGGATGGCCATCTCTGGACAGCTCAGTGGCAGGGTCTCATTCACAGTGGGGGCATCTGTTCCTCACAGACATCAGGCAGGGAAATGGATTTGGTTCTCTGTGCCAGCCCAGCCACAGCTGAGTGTCACAGCACCCTCTCGTGGGCTCATAAGAGTTTCACTGTCACCAGGCAGGTCATTGTATTTGATAAACCACTGTGAGAGTTTGCAATTGCCTTCATCTGCAACCTCCTAGAGGCAAATTCAGATCTCTGGTACCATGTGAAGTCATGTGAAGGCATTGTGAGAAAGTGTCCTTTTGCTTAAGAAAAACATGGCTGGGGCTCCTGGCTGTCTCACCAGTTAAACATGTGCCTTTGGCTCAGGTTATGATCCCAGGGTTCTGGGATCGAGCCCGGGCTCCCTGCTCAGCAGGAAAGGAGGTTGGGAAATAGCTTAGAACCCACAGAGAATGTGAATAAAGGGGAGTGAAATGGAACTTGGTCTGTGTTTGGCTTTAGGGATTGGAAGTTAGTTTTTTCTCAATTGTGATTGTTCTTGAAACAGAACAGCTGTATTTTTTTTTACCTTTAATTTTTTTCTAATAATTTTTTATTATGATATGTTAGTCACTATACAGTATTTCCTTAGTTTTTGATGTAGTGTTCCGTGATTCATTATTTGCATATAATACCCAGTTCTCCATGCAATATGTACCTTCCTTAATACCCATCACTGGCCCATCCCCAGCCCCCACCTCTCTCCCCTCTGAAGCCCTCAGTTTGTTTCCCAGAGTCCATAGTCTCTCGTGGTTCATTCCCCCTTCTGTTTAGGGTCCATTGTCTAAAGGGACAGACAGTGGAAGTTCACCAAATATAAGATCGAAATTGAATTGTTCATTATAGATGCCACCACGTAGTTCCCAGACATTTCATTCTACTGTAGTAATTCATTATACCTGTGCAGGTGCACGTGGAAGACAATTGATGCATGCAGAGTGGTAATAAAACACGCCCCTCAGTAGTAGAATAATAGGGGATGCATATGTGTAAAATTATTCGACTACAGCTTCCATGCTTTCCCTTTGGTTCCTTATTATCTATGAAATTGGACAATTCTTGTTCTCTAGGCTTAAACCTCATTGTCAGTATTTAGAGTTTTTCAATGCTGATCTTCTCCTGTATAAGTTACCAAAAACCTAAAATATGTATGAACTTTAAAAAACGCTATATTGAAAATGACAGCAGGGAAGTTCCATTTTGTGAATATTGTGTCAATGGATCTCTATTTTGCCATCAGTGTTCATTAGAAATGATGACATTTCATGTGAGTATAAATATCAATGTGAAAAAGAAAAGGTAGGAAGAACCTTGAATGTTTAAGTAATTGGTGAAATGACAGGTGTGTGTGTGTGTGTGTGTGTGTGTGTGTGTGTGTGTGTGTGTGTAATTGATTTTCAGTGAATGGTTCAGCTACTTGTAGGGCCTCCGAGAGAGCCCAGGTGAACCTTTCAATGAGTTGGTATCTGTTTTCAGAACATGGGAATCTCTTAGTCCAATAGTCAATCAGGCAAGCTTTGAGGTCTTGAAGAGTTTCAGTCCTCAGCGATGGTGTTGCAGACCCTTGTGAGCAAACCCTAGGATATGCTCAGAGCCCTCATTAGCTGGTACCAACGTGTGACGATTTCAGACAACATTTCCCAAAGAAGTACCTCTTGAGTCTCTGTCCTTCTCAGTTCCTTACACTTCCTTACACTAGTTATGTGATCAGTGTGTTTCAGGATAATCCCCACATGTGATTTTTGCTATTTCCTACTAGTCCTATCTGTTTCTCATCTTCTTCTTTTATGATAGGGGTTGGGAAGCAACCTGTGTGGTGGAGGAAGGGGTGTGGTAGTTGTCTGCCTTCAGAGGACCGAATGATGCCTAGAAATTGTACTGTAGTTTGAGGTCAATTGTCCATCCATCCTCTGAGTGTCAGGAATTCCATCACTTTACTTTGATGCTAGTCTGTTCTTCAAGCTGTCCTCAGAAATAAGGACGTCATCCATCTAGGGAATACTGGTTTCTGTGTATGTTTTCATTTTAGGAAAGGCCTTGCAGTTCCTGAAAATAATACTGTAGAGCACCCTTTCCTGTTCATATTGGCCATCAGTCGATCTTTTGTGAAGTATTTGTTTATAAATAGACTTTTTATGGTTGATGAGCAGGAATTCTTTATTGACAAGTCTTTGTCAGTGTGTGTATTGCAAATCTGTACTTCCCAGCCTGCGGTTCACCTTTTCATTTTCTTGTGGTCATAAGATAAGGAGAAATGTCACATTTTTATGAAGTCCCACTGAATTCTTTTAAATGGTTAGTGCACCCTATGTCCTACCCCAAGATTGACAGGTTCTACATTTTCTTTCAGAAACTGTCCAATGGGAAGCACAATCCATCTCAAATTTATAAATTGCATTTTAAATTCTAATAGGGTATATAGACTGTTTTGGATTTTCTATGTATACAATCGTATTATCTGTGAATAGTCACAATTATCCCCTCAATTCTTATACTTTTTGTTTCTCTTGCCTTCTAACACTGGTAGACTCTCCGATGCCACGATGAATAGAGCAGCATTGTTTGAAGATTTTAATATACCTTTGTCAATATCTGACAGAAAAAGCAGACAAAACATTGGTAACAAATGTGACCTAATTGACATATAGGGAACATTCCATTATAAGTGCAGAATATATTATTTTCAAGTGGTCATAGACTCTTTACCCAAATAGATGATAGGTGGGGCCATGAATCAAGTCTACAAATGTTAAACCCTGAAATTAACTAGGTTCTATTCCTAGACCACAGGGGAATTGAGCCACAGTCTTAGCGAAAAGAAAACCAGGAAGTCTTTCAATGTTTAAAAATTAAATGGAACTTTGCTACATATCCTAAAGGTCAGAGAGGGAATCTCAATGGAATTTCTGAACCTTTTCTACATGAGGGCTCACACACAATGGCACTTTCTTTGTGAAGAGCATAATAATAACCTAGACAGGAGTTGAGCCTTAAGTCAGAGTTCTGCCTGCCCCAGCCACACCTGGCAGCCTTGGCCTGTGGTCCCCCTCAGCTGTCCTTTCTGGTGGCCCTGAGCTAAGGGGGTCAACATGGCCATATGGAAATGGGAAGCTCCCCACTCATAGTGATGGCAGTGCCCCCTCCCCAGCTGCCCTTTCTGGTGGCTCTGAGCTAATGGGGTCAACATGGCCGTATGGAAATTAGAAGCTCCCCACTCTTAGTGATGACGTTGCTATTGTATCGTCCTCACCAGTCCAACAACATGATTTCTGAGTGAACTATGACACAAGAGCGACTTCTTGGCCTTCCTTCAGGTTTGAAAATCATCTGGTGAGTCATCTATTAGAAATATGGATTCAACATGTGTTCTTTCTTCTGGAAAAGAAATAGACCCAATAGCAATTATGGCTTCCTGAGCACCTGTTCTTGAGAGACATCATACTGGCTCTCTGTATCATTCTACCTCTTAAACTTCTCAACTAGGGTGTAGATATTTTTAGGCACATTTTCAGGTGGTTAGACAGGGACTCGGATGATATGAGTCACAGAGGATTTTAGTGTCAGAAACCTAAGTGGGATCCCCAAATTGACTCCAAATCCCTTGTTGTTCCATACAGGGTACTATTTCCCTCTTATCTCTGGTCTTCTCGATCTGGAAACCTATCAAGTATCAGGATTTTCTTGTCATGTGGACAACTGGAACGAATTCAGCGGGCCTTTTCACCTCTGCCCATGGTGATCATTAAGATCATTATCTCAGTGGAGGACCTCTGGGTAAGATACTCAAAGATCCTTAGGAATAGAGACAGTATAATATTTTTCTGGTATTAAAGTTACTGAAACCAACTATCTTTCTTAGTCCGTTCAGGCTCTGGTATGTTCAGAGGGTGCTGTAAAACAGGTCTGAAATAGTATTTAAAAACACTCAGCTCAGCCTCTTCTACAACGTGAGCCAATGCTTATAAACATGGCTAAAATATTCCCTTACCTACGATGACTTCCCAGCCATCCTAGTGTTTATATGGTATGACTGTGACTTACATTAGTCAACATTTGCAGAGAAAGAACTTAGTGCATCCAGGGGGCACTTCATATTGAAATTAGTTTGTGACAACGAGCTACTGTGTTTTCTTCTGCAGTCCAAGGGAATGGTGCCAGACATCTCTAAGGTGTCTAGCAGTTCTACAATTCCGATTTTAAGTGGTCTATGTGCTTCAGAGATTTGGGCAGGAAAAGGGCAGGAGTCCAGAGACTGTGAACACTTCTGTTACCTGTGCTGACCATGGAGCAGGTAGCCTTCTGTGGGCATCATTTTGATTTCTTGGTACTCTTGTGAAAGGTGCTTTTGTCTCAAATTCCTCCTTTTTAGGAGTAATTATAATGATGAAAGTAATTTTTATCTTATATCATCTGTGGGCCCTGATCCTGGGATCCCAGGGAAGCTGTCCTTTAACATTTTACCTGGCTCAAAATGACTAGGCAACACCTCAAAGCATGGGCCTTGTTTCTGCCCCAAGCACGTTGTACATCTGCTTTGAGAAGAAAACAATAACCAAAAATGCCAACATAAAGATAAGAAAAAATAAAGAACCTCTCTGGCTCCCATAAGATTAAAGTCATACTGACATGTACATAGTGAAAACATAAGAAAGAGTCTGTCACTTTCTGGAATCTAAGAAGATCCTCATTGTGGTGTGTAACTCTGTATGTAAAACAAAACAGAAAAAAATATATAAGCCTGCCCCAAAAGTTCCTTCCCCGGAGCACTCCCTTCTTGGTGAAGATTGTGTCTGCCAGGCAGCTGTCCTGACTTGGGTTTGAATAAAGGTCTCTTCCTTTCTCTCTAAAATGTTTTTAAAAGTTCATTCACGCAATGTCGACAATAACAGTGGTTTCTATTTAAGTGAGAAATAAATGTTCCACTCTAGTTGCATTGGGAATAGATGAATTGAGGGTTTCTTTAGAAGAGTAAGTCTGCTTTCCAGAAAAGGCAAGGTCATTGGTCTATTGAGAATGAAGATAATTACTGCTAAACAACATATATGTGTTACCCCTTCGCCCAGAAACCGAAGCAGATGTGCAGGCTTTAGGTCAGAGGTGCCTTCTTCTCCCAACCTGACAGCAATTCTCTGCTCTGGCTCCAAGAAACCCGAGGTTTTGAACATCACCATCTGAGTCAGTGAGGCAGCTTGTCACAGGACGCCAGTGTTCAGAGAAAGCGCAGGTATGTTTGGCAAAATGTCCTAACTATGTCAGGGCTGGAGGTAAAACCTCTCATTATCCCAAAACCTCCTGGGCTTTTCTCTTTTCTCTAGTTGAGCCACAAAGTAAAATTGAAGTAGCTGTCAGCATTCTGGGTTTGGTGCAAGAATTACTTAGTTTCCCTGCAGGTAGAACTTTGCAGGGGATCACAATTTCTCTGTCCATTTATTGCTTACAAATGTATTTTGACCATCTGTTTCCTAGGAACCCTCTTTTATTAGAAAGGGAAGGTGAGATTCACTCTGTGCCTGTTTGTAACATCTAATTTGTTCCTTCATCTAACAGTGTTTATTCAATTGGGCCTACGATATGGTTGAGTGGCCAGCATCTAGAGTTATGTGGCTTTATTCATCTGATACAGACTTGGGTGATGTCCTTTGACAAAGGTGATGTTTCATCATTGATTAGTTTATCCATCAGAAGAGTTAAAATTAGGGTGGAGGGAAAATTCAAAATTATCCAAAGCGGCCTGTTCCTGTTTAAAAGTTGAGCTTGTCTTTCTAGTTTTACTAAATGTATTATCTCGATATTTTGAGGTGCCATATTCTCTCTGTAGTTTCTTTGGTGGTGGAGTAAGAAGAAGAGTCTGGGAATTCTTTGGGATAGTTAAATGCTGGTGGCTTCAAGGGGCTTGGCGTCAGGATCCTTGGGGTGAAGTCTGCAACTGCTTGCCTGACCCTGGGTGCATCTCCCAGAGGTTTTGTTTCCTCTTATGAAATTGTCGGCAGGTAATGTTCTGCTTGAAGGGGAACCCTCCCATCCTGTTGGTGGGAATGCAATGTGGTGCAGCCAGTCTGGGAACCAGTTGGGGGTTCCTCAAAAAGTTAAACATTGAACAACCCCATGATCCAGCAATTGCTCTCCTAGGTATTTACCCAAAGGATACTAAATTGCAGATTCAAAGGGGGAACATGCACCATGATGTTTATAGCAGCAATGTCCACAGTAGCCAAACTATGGAGAGAATCCCAAAGTCCATGCACTGATGAATGGATAAAGCAAATGTGGGATACATATATATATATATATATATATATATATATATATATATATATATATATATATATATATATATATATATATATATATATATATATAATGGAATATGACCCAGCTTCAAAAAGAATGAAATCTTACCATTTGCAAGGATGTGGATGGATCTAGAGTGTATTAAGCTAAGCAAAATCACTGAGGAAGGACAAATATCCTATGCTCTCACGCTTGTGGAATTTCAGAAAGAAAACAGAGGAACAGAGTTGAAGCGTGATGAGAGAGGCAAACAAGGCAATAGACTCAACCTTGGAGAACAAACTGAGTGTTGCTGCAGGACAGGGGCATAGGGTAAGAGTTAAATGGGTGAGGGGTATTAAGGAGGGCACTTGTGATGAGCACCGGGTACTCGATGCAGGTGAGGAATCACTAAATCCTACCCCTGAAGCGAATATTCCATCGCATGTGAACTAACTGGAATTTAATAAAAGAAGAATGGAAAAAGTGTTCTGCTTCATGAAGAGTGAGGTAAAATTGTAGTGATTTGGGCTGTAGTCTTCTCTAGATGATGGTTGTAAAACACCCTGTTGTAGGATACACTAGTTGCTTATCACATAAGGAGTCCTCAGAAAGCTGCAATGAAAGATTCAGGTCTCAGAGCATGTTCATGTTCCACTGATATGTTGCAGTTTGCACAGGTAGGAAAGAAGGTGGAGAGAAAGGCAACAGAAGGGGAAAGGAGGTGTGAACCTTTCATTAGTTAGTGTTATAGCTTTCTCATGAAAGCCTTGCGCCAGTGTGATTTTGGAAGCAGAGAGGTAATCCGGGAGCTTTGCAGGAGACGGGGGAGTTCCAGGTCTGGGTAAAGCTGACAGGGGTCCCAGAGGAGAGATGAAAGCATTCTACAGTAGGGTGTGGGCAGGGTGGGCTCCAGGGGTGGCTGTGGGTCTCCTGGGTGAGAGTTGTGACAGGTGAGGGCTGTGTGCAAGTTCCTGGCTGAGGACAAGTGAGGCACAGGCGGAGAGCTGGCAGAGAACCCTCTTCTGGGCCACCAGCCTCACCCAACACACACAGCCTCAACTTCTGTCTCTGTCACTCCAATTCAGACTTCTCCGAAGGTGAGTGAGAACACATCAAGAGCATTCTGAACAGAAGGGAAAGCATGTGCAAAGGCTCTGGGGCAGGAGAATTCCAGGTATGTCCAGGAGCAGCAAGAAGGCCCTGTGGCCACAGGAGACAGCTTAGGACATGAGCTCAGAGAGGTGACAGAGGGTGACAGAAAGCCATTCCAGGGCTATAACCCCATAAGACCCTGTTTCACTGGGCCATCCTGGCGACAGTGTTGAGAACAGATGACAGAGGGTTGAAGATGGCAAGGCAGGTCAATGATGAAGGTTTTCCAGGTACTCAGGCACTGTGGACCAGACAGGTGGCCTTGGATGGAGTAGTTAGACCTATTCTGGGTCCATTTTGAAGATACAGCTCACAGGATTTGCTGATGGGTTAGCTATTAGTTTCAGGAGAATGGAGGAATTGGGGTAACTCCCAGCTGTTGTGGGTTGTCCTGATCTAGGGGAAGGAGAGGGTTTCTCGGGGGGTAGGAGGTAGTCCGTGTTCCACATGCTGAGGAAGGTGCCTTTCCCGGTGGGTCAGCTGAGATTTGTGTCTGGGAGAACCTTTCACATCTCCTCCCTCAGCAATGCTTAAGTACAAGTATCCCCCACTTTATAAACGTTTACAGTAAGACACTGGGCATTCTTGAAAGAACTATATTTATTACCCAGCGTCAGTAAGAGGAAGATACCTGAAGAGGATTTCCCTCTTATGAAAAAAGGTGAACAGTGAGAATCGCGTTCAGCATCTGTTTGGGGGAGAAGCAGGACAGAGGAGGCGTGCACCCTAACCAGCTCCTTCCGCTTGGAACCGCACTCCGCATTCAGCCACCAGCACTTTGAATTGTGTCTGTGAGCCTCTGCTGTGCCTTATCTTCATTTATGCTGGTCCTCCATTAGAAACTTGTGTCGTGAGGCCTAAGAAAAGCCAAAGAGAAGGAATTTTGGAGTCTGAGGACACTGTCTAATTGTTCCGTGTAAATTAATGGCCATTCCTTCTTGACACCATTTCTGCTGTGCAAGGTTTCTCAGAAGCCCTGTACTTTCAAAGAGCAGGGAAACCTATACCCCATGCTGCGGGGTTAGTTTTAGTCTCCATGCTGGACAGAACATTTCATGACTGTCAGATTTTCTCACTCAAACATTGAGACTTTGACCGCCTTCACCCGTTTCTACCACCCCATCCCCGAATCTGGCACCTACAAATCTGCTCTCAGTATCCATGTGTTCAGTATTTGTTTATTCCATGTGGAATGTACATGAGAGCATCCGGTATTGGTCTTTCTGTGTCTGAGTTACTTGGCATAAGGCCCCCAAGGTCTTTGTTTCCATGTCTGGTTCTTGTGAATAATGCTGCAGTGAATGTGGGAGTGCATCTGTCTTTTTGAGGCAGTATTTTTGTGTTCTCTGAATCAATACTCAATAGAGCCATTACTGGGTCATGGGGTAGTTGTATTTATTTTTTCAGGAACCTCCATACCGTTTGTCACAATGCCTGCACCAATTTCTATTCCCACCAACAGTGCACAGTGTCTCTTCGTCTGCACACCCATGACCCCACTTTTTGTCTGTCTCTGGGACAATTGGTGTTCCAGCAGTTGTGAGGGGATAGCTTATTTTGGGTTTGACTGATGTTTCCCTGACGTTGATTAGTGATGTCGAACAACTTTTTCTGTCTGTTGGCACCTGTGTGCCATCTTTGGAAAGTATCTATTCACATATTCCCCCCATTTCTTATACCGTTTTTTTTTTATTGTTTTGATTTGTATGAGTGTTGTGTGTATTTTGGATATTAGCGTCTTCTCACACATGATTCACAGATATTTTTTTCTTATTGGGTCAGTGGCCTTTTAAGTTTTTGCTGGTTTCTTTTGCCATGTGGAAGATTTCAGTTTGATGTTGTTCCACTTGTTTATTTTTGCTTTTGTTGCCTTTGCATTTGGTGTCTGATCTGAAGACTCTTTGCCAAAACTAATGTCGAGAGACTTAGTACCTGTGTCTTCTTGGAGGTTTATGGATTCAGGTCTTATGTTCAAATCATTCATCCATTAAAAATTTTGTGTGTGGTGTAAGAAAGTGACCCAGTTATATTCTTCTGCATTTAGTGTCCAGTTTGTCTGTTACCGCTCACTGAAGGGACAGTCCTTCCCTCATGGCATATCTTCTGCTGCTGTGTTGTAAGTTAGGATCATCTACGTGTGGGTAAGTTTCTGAGCTTTCTGTTCTGTTCCACTGACCTGGTGTCTGTGTTTATGCCAGTACCATCCTGTTTTGACGACAACAGCTTTGTAATCTAGCTTGAAATCCAGGAGTGTGTTGACTGCACCTTTCTTTCTCCAGGTTGCATTGGGTATTTGGGGTCTTTAGTGACTCCATACAATTTTAAGGACTATTTTCTATTTCCTCGAATAATGCCACTGGAATTCAGATAGGGATTTCATCACATCTGTCGATTGCTTTGGGTACGATGGACATGTTCACATAATTAACTCTTCCAGTTAAGGAACATGGTGTATGCTTCCATTTGTTTGTGTTGCCTTCCAAATCTTTGACCCATACATTCCGCCCCCCTCGACACACATGTTTTTCGTTTCTTTTCTGCCATGTGTTGAGTGTACTATGTCTTTCTCATTTCTGGTTTCTTTTATTCCTAGATTATTTTTGATGCAATTGTAAATGGCATTGCTTTTTAAATTTCTCTTTGCGATAGTGTGTCATCAGTATACAGAAATGCAAGAAGTTGGGTCATCTCGGTGGCCCCATAGGTGAAGCGTCTGCCTTCAGGTCAGGTCATGATCTCAGAGTTATGGGATTGAGCCCCGTGTTGGGCCCCCGCTTAGCAAGGGTCTGCTTCTCCCTCTTTCTGACACTCTCCCTGCTCGTGCTTTTTCTCTTCCTCTCAAATAAATAAATAAAATCTGAAAAGAAATAAAGACAATAGGTCTCTGTATATTGACATTATATCCTGCAGCTTTCTTGAATTTGTTTATTCTAACAGTTTTTTTTGTGTGTGTGTGTGTGTGTGTGTGGAATCTTTCGGGATTTCATGTCATTTGCAAATAGTGACAGTTTTCCTGTATGGATTTCACATCTTTCTCTTTCTTTAAAATGATGTTAGTCACCCTACAGTACTTCATTTGTTTTTGATGTAGTGTTCCATGATTCATTGTTTGCATATAACACCTAGTGCTCATTATGACACGTGCCCTCCTTAATACCCATCACCAGGATAACCCATTCCCCTACCCTCCCTTTCTACAACCTTCAGTTTGTTTCCCAGTGTCAGTAGTCTCTCATAGTTCATGCCCCCCTCTCATTCCCCCTCTTCACTTTTCCTCTCCTTCTCCTAATGTCCTCCATGCTATTCCTTCCATTCCACATAGGAGTGAAACCATATGATAATTGTCTTTCTCTGCTTGACTTAATTTCACTTAGCATAATCCCCTCCTGGTCCATCCACGTTGGTGCAAATGGTGGGTATTCATCCTTTCTGATGACTGGGTAATATTCCATTGGACAGATGAACCACATCATCTTTGTCCATTCATCTGCTGAAGGACATCTTGGCTCCTTCCACAGTTTGGATATTATGGACATTGCTGCTATGAACATTGGGATACTGGTGCCCCTTCTTTTCATTACTGTGTGTCTATGGGGTAAATACCCAGTAGTGCAATTTGTGGGTCGTAGGATAGCTCTGTGTTTAACGTCTTGAGGATCCTCCATATTGTTTTCAAAAGTGGCTGTACTAGCTTGAATTCTCATGAGTAGTGTAAGAGGGTTCCCCTTTCTCCACATCACCTCTGACTTTCTTTTATTTCCTGTCTTGTTAATTTTTTTTCAAGATTTTATTTATTTATTCCACAGAGATAGAGAAAGCCAGCGAGAGAGGGAACACAAGCATGGGGAGTGGGAGAGGAAGAAGCAGGCTCATAACAGAGGAGCCTGATGTGGGGCTCGATCGCATAATGCCAGGATCACGCCCTTAGCCGAAGGCAGACACTTAACCTCTGTGCCACCCAGGTGCCCCCTGCCCTGTTAATTTTAACCATTCTAACTGGTGTAAGGTGGTATCTCATTGTCGTTTTATTTGTATTTGCCTGATGGCAAGTGATGTGATGCATTTTTTCATGTGTCTGTTGGCCATTTGTATGTCTTCTCTGGAGAAGTATCTCTTTGTGTCTTCTGCCCATTTTTTGGGCGTTGAGTTAGAGAAGTTCTTTATAGATCTTGGATACCAGCCCTTTCTCTGTAATATCATTTGCAGATATCTTCTTCGATTCCATAGGTTGCCTTTTTCTTTCGTTGATCGTTTGCTTTGCCGAGCAGAAGCTTTTTATCCTGATGAAGTGCCAATAGTTCATTTTTGCTTTTATTTCCTTTGCCTATAGAGACGTGGCTTGCAAGAAGTTGTTGTGTCCAAGGTTGAAGAGTTCTTTTGATTTTGATATGAGACAGGAATCCAGTATCTTATTTTCCTGATTGTATTCGAGTCCTCTATCTTTGTTGGTGAGTCTAGCTAAGTTTGTCAGTTTTGTTTATCTTTCCAAAAAGGCAGGTTTCATTTTCATTGTTTATTTTTTTGTCTTTTTAGTCTCCATTGGATTTCTTTATGCATTCCTTTTTCTTATTTCCTTATTTCTACTAATTTGGGGCTTTGTTTGTTGTTTTTTTTTTCTACTTCTTTACCATATAAATCAGGTTGTTTATTGGAGAGCATTCTCATGGATTGATGAAGACTTGAATTTCTATGAATGTCCCCCATAAAGCTACTTTTGCTGCATCCCATAAGTTTTTGTAGTTTGTCTTTTGCATCAGTGTCAAGGTACTTCTAAAAATTTTTTTGATTTCTTCTTTGACTGTTGGTTGTTCAGTAGCATGTTGTTAAGTCTCCACATATTTTTTTTAAGATTATTTGAGTATCTGACAGAGAGTGAGACAGCGAGAGGGAACGCAAGCAGGGGGTAGGGAGAGGGAGAAGCGGGCTTCCCACTGAGCAAGGAGCCTGCTTCGGGGCTAGATCTCAGGATCCTGGAATCACGACCTGAGCTGAAAGCAGATCCTTAACGACTGAGCCACCCAGGCCCCCCAATCTCCACCTATTTTTGACTGTCCCATTTTTTTCTTGAGACTGATGTCTAGTTTCATATCATTGTGTTTGGACAAGATTTGAAGCAGAAGGTGAAGAGTACATTCAGATGAAAGGTTTGTTTCCTGGAGGGTTTTCTGAGGGCAGACCATGAGTTCACTGGGGATGGAGGATGGTTTTGTGAGACGGGGGTTGGGGTTAACCCTTGTTAGAATTACTGACTACTACCATGCAGGCTGTGTGCTACTGTTCACACCATAGTCCTGATGGACTTGTACTTCATTAGAAATATTTTCTAGGAGGTGTAGGCATAGCCTTCTCTAAAAGAAAGGTGCCATGTGGGTTTATGGAATGACCCCAGGTCAGCAGCCAGGATGTATGGTATTGTGGGGGATCAGAAACAGGCTTTCTGTGGGAAGTGACAGAAATGGGGTATGGTGAGCTCCATGACCATAGGTGAGGTCCCGAGTGACCCACTGGGTGTTGGGTTCTGTGGATCTGTCTCATCAGGTGCTGTGGAATTCAGGGACACCCTCCTGTCTGTGGATTTGTATGGAGACAGGTAGGCATCAGTGTCTGGCCAGGCACGAGGGTCGCACTGGACCACCACCAGAGGTGCAGCATGCGGTGGAGCCACTGCTTGGTTTCCACGAAAGCTGACCAGGGTCTGTGACCGTGATTCCTAGCAGCTGCAAGGGGAGAGGAGGCCGGAGGTGGTGCACACTTCCTAGAGTTGTGGTCAGGACTAGTCTGGAACCGACTGAAGTCAGCCACACCTGGCACAGAAGGCACCCAGTCAGTGTAGCTGTGGGCACTGCTCCGATGGTACTTCAGGCTGGCTCAATGCTGCCACCTCCTGCTTTTCATCATCATCTTCAAGGTCATGTGCCTCTGCTCTTGCCCCATGGCCTCCGGGGTATTGTCCGTCCTCCATCTGGCCCTCGTCCCTGGTGCCCTGTGCAGTCCGATGCCAGGGTAGCCTTCTCGAGACAAACATCTGGCCCTGATGGAATACTTCCATGGATCTCGTGTGATGCGAGGTTGACGCCCTGCCCTGGAAGAGGGCTGCAGTTTCCCAATCAGGAGAGCCATGTCTCCCTTTTCAGCATGGCCTCCCCTCCCCTCAGTCTTCTTCAGGGAAACTCTCCCAATTCCTGAGACAACAGCTCTGAACTTAAAAATGAATGTTATTTTACATATCTCTATGGCTTAGTTCATCTATGGCATGTCTTTCAACCCCGTTAGTGGTTTTTTTTTTAGCAGTTCTGAAGGGCTGTCTGCTCAAGGAGGGGATAACCTGGGTGGGGCAGCTTTCCCTCTCATCTCCCTCAGCATGTCTCTGAGCCCTGGGGACAGCTGTCCCACTGAGGATTGAGGGACCCGAGACAGCCCATCCTGAGCCCAGGCTGTGTCAGCTCATAGACTGATGTGTGTCGGAGCGGTGGGCAGATGGCATGGGCCAGGGGCAGGCAGTGTCTCCTTCTCATTCCTTCCCTCCCTTCCTCCCAGAGGTAGCTCAGAGCAGCCTTCAACCCCTGCATCTCCAGATCCTTTGACCTGTGCCTCCTGTGTTCAGCTGGTGACCTTGGAGTTTCGCATGGATTCTACCTCCCGTACCCTCTCCTGTAGCAGTTCCTGGATCAGGGGAGGGTTCCGACCCTTGTCTGTTTTTTATCTTCTTCCTGTCCCGCACCAAGCCCACCCACCTTTGCATCTTCCATGTATGTGCTTGGAAGCAAGCCCATCCACAGGGAACCTATTAGCCAAATGGATCCAGGCAATGAACATTGAAGTAGAGATCCAGGATCCATAATAAACCTGCTCTGAAACCTGTCCCAAAGTCTGTGACTCTCTCACACTGAAACAGAAACAATAATAGCTTTCTGGACTGTGATGTGACATGTGTCTCTACTTCCAATCTCTTATGCATAGGTGGTGAGCCTGGACAGAAAAGGACCATGGCTCCCGTGGGCTGGGATCCACGGTAAGAGCTCAGTGAAATATGAATTTGAGGCATGGAGTGAATAATTATTGTAGAGTGAATCCTCCCAAGTAGGGCTTATGCACATTGCACAGGAAAAGTTTTTTCAAAGAGGTTCCTGAAAGAGAAATATTTTTAAAAATTTTATTTTAATTCCAGTAGAGCTAACATACAGGGTTACATTCGCTTCAGGTGTACAATAGAGTGATTCAGTAATTCTATATATTACTCAGTGGTCATCAAGAAAAGTGTCCTCTTAATCCCCTTCATCTATTTCACTCATCCCTCTATCCACCTCCTCTCTGGTAACCATCCGTTTGTTCTCTATTGTTAAGAGTTTGTATTTTGGTGCGTCTCCTTTTTCTCTTTTAGTTATTCATTTTTGTTTGTTTCTTCAATTCCCCATAAGAGTGACATCGTATGGGATTTGTCTTTCTCTGACTGACTGATTTTAGTTAGGATAATACTGTCTAGCTCCATCCATGTGTCTGCAAATGGCAAGGTTTCATTCTTTTTCAAGCCGAGTAATACTCCATTGTATGTGTGTATGTGTGTGTGTGTGTGTGTGTGTGTGTGTGTGTGTGTGTGAGTACACACATCTATCATCTCATTTGTCTATTTTTCTACAGACACTTGGGTTGCTTCCATATTGTGATATTGTAAATAATGGTGCAAGAAACATAGGGGTGCACGTATCCTTTTAAGATACTGTTTTCCTATTCTTTGGGTAAATACGAGTAGTGTGATTGTTGGATCCTAGGGTAGTTCTATATTTAATTTTTTGAGGAACCTTCATACTGTTTTCCACAGTGGCCACCACAGTTTGCATTCCCACCCACAGTTCGCTAGGATTCCCCTTTATCCACATCCTCCCAACACCTGCTCTTTGTTGTGCTTTTGATGTTAGCCATTCTGACAGGTTTGAGGTATTACCTCATTTTCCTTTGGATTTACATTTTCCTGATGATGGGTGATGGTGAACATCTTTTCACGGGACTGTTGGCCATTTGTATTTCTTCTTTGGAGAAATGTCTGTCCATGTCTTCTGCCTATTTTTTAACTGGAGTATTTGTTTTTTGGGGGGTCGAGTAGTATCAGTTGTATATGTTTTGGACACTATCCCTTCATTGCATATGATCTTTGCAAATATCTTCTCCCTTTGAGTAGGTTCTCTTATTATTTTTACATTTTCATTGTTCTTCTGCCATGTGGAAACTTTTTATTTTGCTGTATTCCCAATAGTTTATTTTTGCTTTCATTTCCTTTGCCTCAGGACACAGTCTAGAAAAACGTTGGTATGCTCCATGTCAAGAAGTTACTGTCTTCCCTCCTGTAGGATTTTTATGGATTCAGGTCTCATATTGAGGTCTTGAAACTGTTTTGTGTTTGTCTTTATTGTGTAAGAAAGCAGTCTAATTTCATTCTTTTTTGCGTAGCTGTGTAGTTTTCCCAACACCATTTGTTGTAGAGACCGTCCTTTTCCCTTTTGATATCGTTGCTTGCTTTGTGGAAGATTCATGGACCATATAATTGTGGGTTTCTGTCTGAACTTGTATCCTGTTCCTTTGGTCGCTGTGTCTATTTTTGTGCTGTACTCTCTTGTTAGGATGACTGCAGCTTTGTAGTATAACCTGAAATCTGAAATTGTGAGTCCTCCAGCTTTGTTTTTCTTTCCACATTGCACTGGCTGTTTGGAATCTTTAGTGGTTCCATATAAATGTTTAGGATTGTTTATTCGAGGTCTTTTGTTCTTTAATTTAAATTCAATTAGCCAACTTACAGTACACCATTAGTTTCAGATGTAGTCTTCAATAAATTTTCAGTCGTGTGTAACACCCAGTGCTCATTGTATCGTGTGACCTCCTTAATGCTACTCACCCAGTTACCCCCCCCCAACTTCTCCTCCAACAATCATCAGTTTCTTATGATAGTAAAGAGTCCATCATGGGTTTTCTCCCTCTCTGATGACTTCCCATTCTATTTTCCCTTCCTTCCCCTATGGTCTTCTTCCTTGTTTCTGATATTCCACATAGGAGTGAAAGCATATGATCATTGTCTTTCTTTCATTGGCTTATTCCACTCAGCATAATACCCTCCAGCTCCACCCAGGTCAGTGTGATGGTAAGTATTCATCCTTTCTGATGGCTGAGTAATATTCCATTATATATATGATCCACATCTTCTTTATCCATTCATCTATCCATGGTCATCTGCACTCCTTCCACAGCTTGTCTATTATGGATATTGCTGCTATGAACTCTGTGGTGCATGTGTCCCGTCTTCACTACCTGTCTCTGGGGGTAAATACCCAGTAGTGCAATTGCTGGGATATAGGGTAGCTTTATTTATAACTTCTTGAGGAAACTCCGTACCATTTTCAAGAGTGGCTTCACTGGACTGCATTCGTACAGGGGTGTAATAGGGTTCCCGTTTCTCCACATCCTCTCCAACATGTATAGTTTCATGTCTTCTTTTTTTTAGATATTCGGCCTCGTGTGATATGGCATGTATAGGGGTTTAGATTTGCATTTCCCTTAAGCGAAGTGATATGAAGCATTTATGCATGTATATTTTGGTCACCAGTACTTCGTCATCAGTGAAGTGACTTCACATTTTAATCCATCTCAAGACCTAAAGCTGGGTAAGGCACTGAACCTGGATAATGCCATCAGTTGGAAGTGTGGAGAATTTCAAAAGATCTCCGTGAAGAGCAAGTTCCAAGTTCAGTGTGAAGCTACTAATTGGATCCAGGGACATCTCTGAAAGTGGGGGTTGCCTGGGATGGGCTGAAGGGGGACCCTCTGATTTTACTATGAATCCTTGCTGCAGCCCCAAATGACAGTTTCCTGCTGTGGGGCAGGCTGAGTCCTCTAGTCCTGCAGAGGTGAGCCCAATGCCTGGTGCCTTGGAGGCAGGCAAACGGGGAGGGACCCTCAGCAGAAGACCCAGGGTTAGGTTAGGCCTCAAGGACAGCAGGTCTGAACTGCCCAGTGCTCAGAGAACTCTCATGCCGAGTGAGATGAGGGCACAAGGGCGGGTGAGTGTGAGCCTTGGGTTTCATCCGGAAGGGCCCACAAAGGTCGGGGTTCACCAGAAAGGGCTCTCAGGGTATGCCCCAATTCTCTTGCCCTGACTGCTCTTTGTGCACCAAAATGGTACAGTTTACTGTGGGCTGCAGGCTGAGTCCTACGGTGGGGCTTGGGTGTCCCCAATCCCCCGGAGTGTGGTGCCAGGACCCTGGGGAGGGGCCCCTCTCTGCCCAACCTAGGGTAAGGGTTAGGGTCCAGGAGCCCGGCAGGGACAATCTGCAGGCTGTGCGTGAGCTTTGTGGAGGGCTGAGAGGAGGCCATGGGGGTGGGTGAGCATGGGCCTCAGGGTTGGGGCACGGGGGGCTGCCAAAGGTGGGGACGGGCTCCGAGGGCCTCCCCAAGTTCTTGTGCCCTGGAGGCTCCATAGAGCCCCAAGGGGCAATGTTTCCTGTCGGGTGGCAAGCTGAGCCCCCGGTGGGGTATAGGTATCCCAATTCCCTGGGGCTGCGGTGTAAGGCTCCTGGGGAGACCCCCACACCCGCGGCCGACCTAGGGCTAGGTTTAGGCCCCAGGAGCCCCTCAGGCCCGATCTGCTGGCTGTATGTCGAGCTACATGGGCTGAGGTGAGGGTGTGTGGAGGGTGAGCATGGACCTCAGGGTTGGGGTGTGGGAGGCCGCCGAAGGTCGCTGGTGGCTCAGGAGTGCCCTCATGGTTCTCCCACCCTGAATGCTCTATGGCCTCCCAAGGCACACGGTTTCCTGTGGGGTGGCAGACTGAGTCCTGCGGTGGGGCTCAGGTGTCCTGAATCCCCGTGGCTGTGGCTCCAGACTCCTGGGGAGGGGCCCCTCCACAGATGAACTAGGGTTAGGGTTGGGGCCCAGGAACCTCGCAGGCCAGATCTGCCCACTATGTGGCAAGCTCCACCGCGGGCTGAGGTGAGGGTGCAGGGTGGGGTGAGCATGGGCTTCAAGGTTGGGTTTAGGGATCACTGAAGTTCGCCGGGGGCTCTGGGGGCCCTCCTGGTTCTCCCGCCCTGAATGCTCTACAGCCTCCCAAGGGGCACGGTTTCCTGCGGGCTGGCAGGCTTTGTCCTGCAGTGGGGCTCAGGTGTCCCCAGTCCCTGGGGCTGCGGCACCGGGCCCCAGGGGAGGGGCCGTACCCAGCCGACCTAGGGTCAGGTCTAGGCCCCAGGAACCCGGCAGGCCTGATCTGCCGGCTCTGCGATGAGCTCGGTGGCAAGCTGAAGGGAAAGCGTGGGGCAGGATGAGCGTGGGCCTCAGGGTTGGGGTGTAGGGGGCCGCCGAGGATCGCTGGGGGCTCAGGGGGCCCTACCAATTCTCCTGCATGGGATGCTCTGTGGCGCCGCAAGGGGCATGGTTTCCTGAGGGGTGGCAGGCTGAGTCCCGTGGTGGGGCTCAGGTGTACCCAACCCCGGGGGTTAGGGTACGGATTAGGGTATGGGTTAAGGTTAGGGTATGGGTTACGGTTAGGGTATGGGTGAGGGTAGGGGTTAGAGTTAGGGGAAAGAGAGGGTACGGGTTAGGGTTGGGTTTAGGGGTTACAGGTTAGAGGTTATGCGTTAGGGTACAGATAAGGGTTTAGGGTACGGGTTAGGGTTTAGGGTTTGGGGTTAGGGTGGGGTTAGGGTTGGAGTATGGGTTACGTTTAGGGTATGGGTTAGGGTTAGGGTACGCATTAGGGTACGGTTTAGGGTACGTGTTAGGGTACGGCTTAGGGTAAGTGTTGGCGTACGGATTTGGGTATGGTTTAGGGTATGGGTTAGGGTTAGGTTATGGGTTAGGGTTAGGGTACAGTTTAGGGTTATGGTACAGGTTGGGTTACGGTTTAGGGTTGGGGTTAGGGTACGGGTTAGGGAACGGGTTAGGGATAGGTATAGGGTATGGTTTAGGGTTAGGGCATGGGTTAGGGTACGGGTTAGGGTACAGGTTAGGGTTAGGTATGGGTTAGGGTATGGGTTAGGGTCCGGGTTTGGGATAGTGTACGGGTTATGGTATGGGTTAGTGTACGGGTTAGGGTATGGGTTAACGTTAAGGGAAGGATACTGGTTAGGGTTAGGGTACGGGTTACGGTTTAGGGTTTAGGGTTACAGTTAGGGTACGGGTTAGGGTTAGGTTACGGGTTGGGTTAGGGTATGGGTTATGGTATGAATTAGGGTATGGGTTAGGGTCAGGGTTTAGGGTTTAGGGTTAAGGTTAGGGTTCAGGTTAGGGTACGGGTTAGGTTTAGGTTTAGGGTTAGTTTACGGGTTAGGGGTAGGGTTAGCTGAAGGGGTAGCATTAAGGGGAGGGTTAGGGTTTGGGGTTTGGGGTTAGTGGTTAAGGTTAGGGTTTATTGTTTAGGGCTTCGGGATTAGGGTTAAGGTTTATGGTTTAGTGTTAATGTTAGGGTTTAGGGTTTAAGGATTAGGGTTTAGGGTTAGATTTAGGGTAGGGTTAGGGTTAGGGCAAGGGTTAGGGGTTATGGTTAGGGTTAGGGTTAGGGGTTAAGGTTTAGGGTTTAAGGTTAGGGGTTAGGGTTAGACCTCAGTAGGCCAGCAGGCCCAATGCACCGTCTGTGCGACAAGCAGAGGAGTGGGCCTAGGTGAGGGTCCCGGCGAGCGGGAATATGGTATCCAGCGTTTTGGAGTAGGGGCCTTTGAACGTTGCTAGAGGCTCGGAGGGCCCTGCCCGTTCTCCCGCCCTGAATTACCGGCGATGCCCCTAGCGGCTCCATTCACGGTTGGGCAGCAGGGTGAGTCCCACGCTGCGGCTCGGTGATCCCCAATCCCCGGCGTTGCAGTGCCAGGCCCCTTGGGAAGGGCTCCTTGTGGGCCGACCTAGGGTTAGATTTAGCCCCCATGAGGCCGGCAGGCGTGATCCTCTGGCTAGGCGGCTAGAGGTGGGCGGGCCAAGGTGGAGGTGCTGGGGAGCGTGATGGTGGGCCCCAGCATTTTGGGGTGGGAGGCTTCAAATGTCGCCGGTTTCTCCACGGCCCTGTCCATTCTCCCACCCTGAATGACCGGTGGTGCCCCTAGCGGCCCGGGTGGCTGCGCTGTGGAGGGTGAGTCCAGCTCTGGGGCTTGGGGTACCACATCCCCGGCGTAGTGGCACCAGGACCCTTGGGAGGGGCCCCTGGGGCGACGACCTAGGGTTAAGGTTAGCCCCAAAAAGACCGTCAGGCCCAATCCGCACACTGTGCGGCGAGTGGAGGTGCGGGCCGAGGTGAGGGCGCTGGGGAGAGGAAAAGTGGGCCCAAGCATTTTAGCGCAGGAGTTCTTCGAAGGTCGCCGGGGGCTCAGAGGGCCCTGCCCCTTCTCCCTCCTTGAATGATCGGCGGCGCCCCTACTGGCCCAGTTGGCGGCAGGGCGGCAGGGAGAGTCTGGCGCTGGGGCTCAGGTGTCCCCAATCCCCAGTGTTGCAGTGCAAGGCCCCTTGGGAGGGGCCCCTCGTGGGCCGACCAAGTGTTAGAGTTAGCCCCCAGGATGCCAGCAGGCCTGATCTTCCAGGTGTGCGGCAAGCGGAGGGGCGGGCTGAGATGTGGGTGCTAGTGAGCAGGAGTGTGGGCCCAAGCGTATTTGCAAGTTGGCCTTCGAAGGTCGCCAGGGGCTCGAAGGGCCCTGCCTGTTCTCCCGCACTGAATGACCGGCAGCGCCCCTAGCAGCTCGGGTGGCGTCGGGGCAGCAGGGTGAGTCCGGCGCTGGAGCTCAGGGGTCCCCAGTCCCTGGCATTGCTGCGCCAGGCCCCTTGGGAGGTTCCCCTCGGGGGCCAACCTAGGGTTAGGGTTAGCCCCCAGGAGGCTGGCAGGCCCAATCCGCTGGCTGTGCAGCCAGCAGAGGGGCTGGCTGAGGTGAGGGCGCTGGTCAGCGGGAGCATGGGCCCAAGCATTCTGGCTCCTGGGGCCTTAGAAGGTCACTGGGACTGGGAGGGCCCTGTCCATTCTCCCGCCCTGAATGACCGGTGGTGCCCTAGCGGCCTGGGTGCCGGCGGGGATGCAGGGTGAGTCCGGCGCTGGGGCTGGGGGTCATCAATCCCCGGTGTTGTGGCGACAGGCCCCTTGGGAGGGGCCCTTTGGGGGCCAACCTAGGGTTAGGGTTAGCCCCCAGGAGGCCGGTAGGCCTGATCCGACAGCTGTGTGTTGAGCAGAGGGCGGGCCAAGGTGAGCAAGCTGGCGAGCAGGAACATGGGCCCAAGCGATTTGGTACGGGGGGCCTTCGAAGGTCGCCGGGGGCTCAGAGGGCCCTGCTCATTCTACCGACCTGAATGAGTGGCAGCGTCCCTAGCGGCCGGGTTGGCAGCAAGGCGGCAGGGTTTGTCTGGCGCTGGTGCTGGGGGTCCCCAAGCACCGGTGTGGCGGTGCCAGGTCCCTTGGGAGGAGCCCCCAGGAGGCCGACATGCGCAATCCGCCGGCTGTGCAGTTTGCAGAGGTGCAGGACGAGGTGATGGCGCTGGCGAGCGGGAGCGTCGGCCCAGGAGTTTTGGCGCGGGGTCCTTCAAAGGTCGACGGAGGCTTGGACGGCCCTGCATGTTCTCCCTCCGTGAATGACCGGCGGAGCCCCTAGCGGCCCGGGTGGTGCCGGGGCGGCAGGGTGAGTCCGGCGCTGGGGCTCGGGTGTCCTCAATCCCTGGCGAGGCGATGCCAGGCCCCTTGGGAGGGGCCCCTCGGGGGCCGACCTGGAATAGGTTTAGCCCCCAGGAGGCAGGCAGGCCTGATCCCCCGGCTGAGCGGGGTGTGGAGCGGTGGGCCAAGGTGAGGGTGCTGGGGAGCGGGTGCGTGCACCCAAGCGTTTTGGCGCAGGGTAACTTCGAATGTTGCCGAGGTCTCTGAGGGCCCTGCTCATTCTCCCGCGCTGAATGACCGGTGGTGCCGATAGCAGCCCAGATGGACGCAGGGCGGCAGGGTTAGTCCAGACCTGGGGCTCGGGGGTCCCCAATCCGTGGCGTGGTGACGCCAGGCCCCTTGGGAGGGGCCCCTCAGGGGTTGACCTAGGGTTAGGGTTAGCCCTCAGGAGGCCGGCAGGCCCAATCCGCCAGCTGTGCAGCGAGCAGTGGGGTGGGCCGAGGTGAGGGCGCTGGGGAGCAAGAGCATGGGCCTAAGCCTTTTGGTGCGGGGGGCCTTCGAATGTCGCCGATGTTTCGGAAGGCCCTACCCGTTCTCCCAACCTGAATAACCGGCGGCACCCCTAGTGTCCCGGTTGGCGGCGGGGCGGCAGTGTGAGTGTGGCGAAGGGGCTCCGGGGACCCCAGTCCCCAGCGAGGCGGCACCAGGCACCTTGGGAGGGGGCCCACCGGGGCTGACCTAGGTGTAGAGTTAGCCCCAAGGGGGCCGGCAGGCCAGATCTGCCAGCTGTGCGGTGAGCGGAGGGGTGGGCCGAGGTGAGGGCACTGGCGAGTGGGAGCGTGGGCCCAAGAGTTTTGGCAAGGGGGCTTTCGAAGTTTGCTGGGGGCTCGGAGGGCACTGCACGTTCTCCCGCACTGAATGACCGGCGGCACCCTAGAGTCCAGGGTGGAGGCGGGGCTGCAGGGTGAGTCTGGCGCTAGGGCTAGGGCATCCCCAATCCCTGGCGTGGCGACATCAGGCCCCTTGGGAGGGGCCCCTTGGGGGCCGACGTAGGGTTTGGAGTTAGTTCCCAGGAGGCCGACAGGCCCAATCCACCAGCTGTGTGGAGAGCGGAGTGGCGGGCCAAGGTGAGACACAGCGGCAGGGTGAGTCCACAGCTGGGGCTTGGGGGTCTCAATCACTGGCGTGATGGCGCCAGGCACTTGGGAGGGGTCCCTCGGGGGCTGACCTAGGGTTAGTGTTAGCTCAAAGGAG
The DNA here is from genome assembly GCF_024610735.1 of Ursus americanus. Taxonomy (NCBI): domain Eukaryota; kingdom Metazoa; phylum Chordata; class Mammalia; order Carnivora; family Ursidae; genus Ursus; species Ursus americanus. Next base: position 161,908 of record NW_028273659.1, read on the forward strand.
GCCAGCAGGCCCGATACGCCGGCTGTGTGGAGAGCGGAGTGGCGGGCCAAGGTGAGGGCTCTGGGGAGCGGGATCGTTGGCTGAAGCGTTTTTGCACGGGGGGCCTTCCAATGTCATCAGGGGCTCGGAGATCCCAGCCCGTTCTCCCGCCCTGAATGACCGGCGCCGCCCCTAGCAGCCTGGGTGGTGGCATGGTGGCAGGGTGAGTCTGGCGCTGCTGCTGAGCGTGCCCAAGCACAGGAGTGGCGGCTCCAGGACCCTTGTGAGGGGCCCCTCGGGGGCTGACACAGGGTTTGTGTTAGCCCCCAGGATTTCAGCAGGCCTGATCTGCCAGCTTTGCGGCGTGCAGAGGGGCAGGCCGAGGTGAGAGTGCTGGCAAGCGGGAGCGTGGGCCCAGGCGTTTTGGCGTGGGGGCCTTCGAAGATCGAGGGTGGCTCAGAAGGCCCTGTACATTCTCCAGCCCAGAATGACCAGCAGCGCCCCTAGTGGCCCGGGTGGTGGCAGGGCAGCAGGCTGCATCTGGCGTTGTGCCTCAGGAGTCCCCAATCCTTGGTGTGGCAGCGCCAGGCCCCTCGGACGGGCCCCTCTGGGGCCGACCTAGGGTTAGTGTTAGCTCCTAGGAGGCCGACAGGCCCGATCCGCCAGTGGTGCGGCGAGCGGAGGGGTGGGCCGAAGTGAAGGCGCTGGCGAGCGGGAGCGTGGGCCCAAGCGTTTGGCACGGGGGGCCTTTAAAGATCGCCAGGAGCTCATAGAGCCCTGCCCTTTCTCCCGCCCTGAATGATCTGCGGCGCCCCAGGCGGCCCGCAAGGCGGCGGGGCAGCTGGGTGAGTCTGGCACTGGGGCTCAGGGGTCCTCAATCCCCGGTGTTGCGGCGCCAGGCCGCTATGGAGGGGCCCCTCGGGGGCCGACCTAGGGTTAGGGTTAGCCCCCAGGAGGCCTGCAGGCCCAATCCGCCGGCTGTGCAGTGAGCAGAAGGGCGGGCCGAGGTGAGGGCGCTGGGCAGCAGGAGTGTGGGCCCAAGCGTTTTGGCGCAGGGGGATTTCAAATGTCGCCAGGAGCTCGGAGGGCCCTGCCCGTTCTCCCATCCTGAATGACTGGTGGCGCCCCTAGAGGCCTGGGTGGCGGCGGGGCGGCAGGGTAAGTCCTGCGCTGGGGCTCGAGGGTTTCCAATCGCCGGCGTGGCGGCGCCAGTCCCCTTCGTAGGGGCCCCTCGGGCCCGATGTAGGGTTAGGGTTAGCCCCCAGGAGGCCGGCAGGACCGATCTGCCAGCTGAGTGGCAAGCGGAGGGGAGGGCCAAGGTGAGGGTAATGGCAAGCGGGAGCGTGGGCCCTAGCATTTTGGCACAGGGGGCCTTCAAAGGTCGCCAGGGGCTCGGAGGGCCCTTCCCGTTCTCCAATCCTGAATGACCTGAGGCGCCCCTAGCGGCCTGGGTGGTGGCGTGGCGGCAGAGTGAGTCCGGCACTGGGGCTCGGGCATCCCCAATCCCTGGCGTGGCGACGCCAGGCCCCTTGGGAGGGACTCCTCTGGGGCCGACCTAGGTTTAGGGTTAGCCCAAAGGATGCTGGCAGGCCCGATCTGCTGGCTGTGCAGTAAGCGTAGGGGCGGGCCGACGTGAATGCGCTGGCGAGCGGGAGCGTAGGCCCAAGCGTTTTGGACCGGGGGTCCTTCGAAGGTCACCGGGCCTTGGATGGCCCTTCCCGTTCTTCCGCTCTGAATGAGGACGGCGCCCCTAGTGGGCCGGGTCATGGAGGGGCGGCAGGGTGAGTCCGGCGATGGTGCTCGGGGGACCCCAATCCCCGGCGTGGCTGCGCCAGGCACCTTGGGTGGAGGCCCTCGTGGGCCGACCTAGGGTTAGGTTTAGACCCTAGGAGGCCGGCAGGCCCGATTCGTCGGCTGTGCGGTGAGCGGTGGGGCAGGCCAAGGTGAGGGTGCTGGAGAGTGGGAGCGTGGGCCCAAGCGTTTTGGCACGGGGGGCCTTCGAAAGTCGTCGGGGGCTCAGAGGGCCCTGCCCATTCTCCCGCCCTGAATGATCGGCGGCACCACTAGCAGCCCGGTGGGGGCGGGGTGGAAGGGTGAGCCTGGCACTGGGGCTCGGGGTTCCCCAATCCCCAGCGTTGTGGCGATAGGACCCTTGGGATGGGCCCCTCGGGGGCTGACCTTTGGATAGGGTTAGCCCCCAGTTGGCTGGCAGGCCCTATCTGCCGGCTGTGCAGCGATCGAGGGGCGGGCTGAGGTGAGCACGCTGGCAAGCGGGAGCGTGGGCGCAAGCATTTTGGCGCAGGGGGTCTTCGAATGTCACCGGGGGCTCAGAAGGCCCTGCCCGTTCTCCCGCCCTGAATGACCGGTGGCACCCCTAGTGGCCGGTGTGATGGCAGGCCGGCAGGGTGAGTCTGGAGCTGGGGCTCGGGGGTCCCCAATCCCCGGCGTGGCAGCGCCAGGCACTTGGGAGTGGTTCCTCGGGGGCCGACATATGGTTAGTGTTAGCCCAAAGGAGGCCGGCCGGCCTGATCCGCCGGCTGTGCAGCGAGCAGAGGGGTGGGCTGACGTTAATGCGCTGGCAAGCGGGAGCGTGGGCCCAAGCGTTTTGGCATGGGGGGCCTTCGAAGCTCACTGGGGGCTCGGAGAGCCCAGCAAGTTCTCCGGCCCTGAATGCCCGGCGGCGCACTAGCGGCCAGGGTGGTGGCGGGGAGGCAGGGTGAGTCCAGAGCTTAGGCTCAGGGGTCCCCAATACCCGGCGTGGCATTGCCAGGCCCCTTGGGAGGGGTCCCTCGGGGGCCGAGCTAGGGTTTTCGTTAGCCCCAAGGAGGCTGGCAGGCCCGATCCGCCGCCTCTACGGCGTGCAGAGGGGCTGGCCGAGGTGAGGGCACTGGCGAGCGGGACCGTGGACCCTAGGGTTTTGGCGCCAGGAGACTTCGAATATCGGCGGGGGCTCAGAAGGCCTTGCCCGTTCTCCCTCCCTGAATGAACGGCGGCGCTCCTAGCAGCCTGGGTGGCGCCGGGGTGGCAGGGTGTGTCCGGCGGTGGGGCTTGGGGATCCCAAATCCCTGGCGTGGTGGCGCCAGGCCCCTTGGGAGGGGCCCCTCTGGGGCCGACCTAGCATTAGGGTTAGCCCCCAGGAGGCTGGCAGACCTGATCCGCCAGCTCTGCCGCATGCGGAGGGGCTAGCCGAGGTGAGGGCGCTGGCGAGCGGGAGCATGGGCCCAAGCGTTTTGTCGCGGGGGACCTTCGAAGGTTGCCGGGGGCTCCGCAGGCCCTGCCCGTTCTAACGCCCTGAATGAGGACGGCGCCCCTAGCGGGCCGGGTGGTGAGGAGCGGCAGCGTGCATCCGGCGGTGGGGTTCAGGTGTCCCCAATCCCCAGCATGGCGGCGCCAGGCCCCTTGGGAGGGGCTCCTCTGGGGCCGACCTAGGTTTAGGGTTAGCCCAAAGGAGGCCAGCAGGCCCGAACCGCCGGCTGTGCGGTGAGCAGAGGGGCGGGCCAAGGTGAGGGCGCTGGCAAGCGGGAGCGTGGGCCCAGGCGTTTTGGCATGGAGGGCCTTCCTTTTTAGCTGGGGGGCTTGTAGGGCCCTGCCCATTCTCACACCCTGAATGACCGGTGGCGCCCCTAGCATCCCGGGTGGCGGCGTGTCAGCAGGATGAGTCTGGAGTAGGGCTCAGTGGTCCCCGATCCCCGGCGTGGTGGCGACTGGCCCCTTGGGAGGGGTCCCTCGGGGGCCGACCTAGGGTTAGGGTTAGCCCAAAGGAGGCCGGGGCCCGATCCGCCGGCTGTGCAGAGAACGGACGGGTGGGGCGAGGTGAGGGCGCTGGCGAGCGGGAGCATGAGCCCAAGCGTTTTGGCGTGTCGGGCCTTCGAATGTCACCGGGGGCTCAGAGGGCCCTGCCCGTTCCCCAGCCCCGAATGAGGACGGTGCCCCTAGCGAGCCGGGTCGCAGTGGGGCAGCAGGGTGAGTTCAGCCCTGGTGCTTGGGGGTCCCCAATCACCCACGTGGCGGTGCCAGGCCCCTTGGGATGGGCCCCTCGGGATCCGACCTCGGGTTAGGGTTAGCCCCAGGAGGCCGGCAGTCCCCATCTGCCAGCTGTGCAGTGAGCGGAGGGGCGGGCTGAGGAGAGGGTGCTGGCGAGCAGGAGCGTAGGCCCAAGTGTTTTGGCGCGGGGGGCCTTTGAAGGTCACTGGGGGCTTGGAGGGCCCTGCCCGTTCTCCCGCCCTAAATAACTGGTGGCATCCCTAGCAGCCCGGGTGGCGGCAGGGCGGCAGGGTAAGTAATGCGCTGGGGCTCGAGGGTCCCCAATCCCCGGCATGGCATCGCCAGGCCCCTTGGGAGGGGCCCCTCGTGAGCAGACTTAGAGTTAGGGTCAGTTCCCAGGAGGCTGGAAGGCCCGATCCGCTGTCTGTGCGGCAAGAGGGGGGGTGGGCTGAGGTGAGCACGCTGGCATGCGGGACCGTGGGCCCAAGCGTTTGGGCGCAGGGGGCCTTCGCAGGTCGCCGGGGGCTCACAGGGCCCTGGCCGCTTTCCCGCCCTGAATGACCGGCAGCGCCCCTAGCGCCCCGGGTCGTGGTGGGGCGGCAGGGTGAGTCCGGCGCTGGTGCTCGAGGGTCCCCATGCCCCAGCGTGGCGGAGCCAGGACCTTGGGAGGGGCCCCTCGGGGGCTGATGTAGGGTTTGGTTTAGCCCCCAGGAGGCTGGCAGGCCTGATCCGCTGGCTGTGTGGCATGCGGAGGGGCTAGTCTAGGTGAGGGCGCTGGCGAGCGGTTCTGTGGGTCCAAGCGTTTTGGCGCGGGGGTCTTCAAATGTCGCCCAGGGCTCTGAGGGCCCTGCCCGTTCTCCCGCCCTGAATGAGGACAGCGCCCCTAGCGGGCCGGGTCACAGCGCGGAGGCAGGGTGAGACTGCCGCTGGTGCTCGGGGGTCCCCAAGCCCTGGCGTGGCGGAGCCAGGCCCCTTGGGAGGGGCCCCTCGGGCGCCGACGTAGGGTTTGTGTTAGCTCCAGGAGGCCGGCAGGACCTATCCGTCGGCTGTACTGTGAGCGGAGGGTGGGTCGATGTGAATGCAATGGCGAGTGGGAGCATGGGCCCAAGCATTTTGGCGAGCGGGCATTCGAAGCTTGCCGGGGGCTCGGAGAGCCCTGCCCGTTCTAACGCCCTGAATGACCGGCGGCGCCCCTAGCAGCCCGGGTGGTGGCGGGGCGGCAGGGTGAGTCAGTCGATGGGCCTCAGGGGACCCCAATCCCAGGTGTGGTGGCGCCAGGCACCTTGGGAGGGGCCCCTTGGGGGCCAACCTAGGTTTAGGGTTAGCCCCCAGGAGGCCTGCAGGTCCGATCCGCCAGCTGTGTGGCAAGTGGAGGGATGGGCCGAGGTGAGGGCGCTTGCGAACGGGAGCTTGGGCCCAAGCGTTTTGGCGCGGTGGGCCTTCAAAAGTCGCCGGGGCCTCGGAGGGCCCTACAGGTTCCCCAGCCCCGAATGAGGACGGTGCCCCTAGTGAGCCGGGTCGCAGCAGGGCGGCAGGGTGACTTCGGCCCTGGTGCTCGGGGGTCCCCAATCACCCGCGTGGCGGCACCAGGCCCCTTGGGATGGGCCCCTCGGGAGCTGACCTAGGCTTAGGGTTAGCCCCAGGAGGCCGGCAGTCCCGATCTGCCGGCTGTGCAGCGAGCGGAGGGGCGGGCTGAGGAGAGGGTGCTGGCGAGCAGGAGCATAGGCCCAAGCGTTTTGGCGCGGGGGTCTTCGAAGGTCGCCGGGGCTCGGAGAGCCCTGCGCGTTCTCCCACCCTAAATAACTGGCAGCGCCCCTAGCAGCCTGGGTGGTGGCAGTGCAGCAGGGTAAGTAATGCACTGGGCTCGAGGGTCCCCAATCCCCGGCGTGACATTGCCAGGCCCCTTGGGAGGGACCCCTCGTGAGCAGACCTAGAGTTAGGGTTAGTTCCCAGGAGGCTGGCAGGCACAATCCGCTGTCTGTGCGGCGAGAGGGGGGGCGGACCGAGGTGAGGGCGCTTACTAGCAAGAAGCGTGGGCCCAAGCGTTTTGGTGTGGGGGCCTTCAAAGGTCACCAGGGGCTCGGAGGACCCTGCCCGTTCTCCCGCCCTGGATGACCGGCGGTGCCCCTAGAGGCCCAGGTGGCAGCGGGGCGGGAGGGTGAGTCCGGCACTGGGGCTTGTTGGTCCCAAATCCCTGGCGTTGCGGCACCAGGCCCCTTGGGAGGGGCCCCTCAAGGGCCGACCTAGGGTTAGGGTTAGCCCCCAGGAGACCATCAGGCCCAATCCGCCAGCTGTGCAGCGAGCGGAGGGTGGGCCGAAGTGATGGTGCTGGCGAGCGGGAGCATGGGCCCAAGGGTTTTGGTGCAGAGGGCCTTCAAATGGCGCCGGGGGCTCGGAGGGCCCTGTCCGTTGTTCTGCCCTGAATGACCGACGGCTCTCCTACCGGCCCGGGTGGCGGCGGGGCGGCACGGTGAGTCCGGCGCTGGGACTCGGGGGTCACCAATCCCAGGCATTGCAGCGATAGGCCCCTTGGGAGGGGCCCCTTGGGGGCCCACCTGGTGTTTGGGTTAGCCCCCAGAAGCCCGGCAGGCCCGATCCGCCAGCTCGCGGCGAGCGGAGGGGCGGCTGAGGTAAGGCGCTAGCGAGCAGGAGCATGGGCCCAAGCTTTTTGGCACGGGGGGCCTACTAAGGTCGCAGGGGCCTCGGAGGACCCTGCCCGTTCTCCAGCCCTGAATGATGGGCGACGCCCCTAGTGGCCCAGGTGGTGGCGGGGCAGCAGGGTGAGTCCGGAGTTGGGGCTGTGGGGGCCCAATCCCTGGTGTTGCAGTGCCAGGTCCCTTGGGAGGGGCCCCTCGGGGGCCGACCCAGGGTTAGCGTTAGCCCCCAGGAGGCCAGCCGACCAGATCCGCCAGCTTGTGGTGAGCGGACGGGGGGTCGAGGTACGGGCGCTGCGAGCGGAAGCGTGGACCCAAGTTCCTTGGTGCGGGGGGCCTTCGAAGGTCGCCGGGGGCTCGGAGGGCCCTGCCCGTTCTCCCGCCCTTAATGTCCGGTGTTGCCCCTACCGACCCAGTTGGCAGAAGGGCGGCAGGGTGAATCCGGCGCTGGGGCTGGGAGGTACCCTATCCCCGGCGTTGTGGGTCCAGGCCACTTAGGAGGGGACCTTAGGGGGCCGACCTATGTTTAGGGTTAGCCCCCAGGTGGCTGACAGGCACTATCCGCCACCTGTGCGGCAAGCAGAGGGCCTGGCCGAAGTGAGGGTGCTGGCGAACGGGAGCATGGGCCCAAGCGTTTTGGCTCTGGGGGCCTTCAAAAGTCACCGATAGCTCGGAGGGCCCTACATGTCCTCCCGCACTGAATGACCAGCGGCGCCCCTACCGGCCCGGTTGGCGGTGGGGCAGCAGGGTGAATCCGGCGCTGGGGCTCAGGGATCCCCAACCCCCGGCGTTGTGGTGCTAGGCCCCTGGGGAGGGGCCCCTAAGGGGCCGACCTAGGGTTACGGTTAGCCCCAAGGAGGCCGGCAGGCCGATCTGCTGGCTGTGCAGAGCGGAGGGGCGAACCGAGGTGAGGGCTCTGGCGAGCGGGTGCGTGAGCCCAAGCGTTTTGGCGAGGGGGTCTTCGAAGTTCGCCGGGGGCTCGAGGGCCCTGCCCATTCTCCCGCCCTCAATGACCTGCGGCGCCCCTAGCTGCCCGGATGTCGGAAGGGTGGCAGGGTGAGTCCGGCGCTGGGGCTTGGGGGTCCCCCATCCCCAGCTTGCGGCGCCAGGCCCCTTGGGTGGGGGCCCTCGGGGACAGACCTAGGGATAGGGTTAGCCCCCAGTAGGCCGGCAGGCCCGATCCACCCGCTGTGTGGTGAGCGGAGGGGCGGGCTGAGGTGAGGGCGCTGGCGAGCAAGAGCTTGGGCCCAAGCGTTTTTTCGCGGAGGGCTTCGAAGGTCGCTGGGGCCTCGGAGGGCGCTGCCCGTTTTCCTGCCCTTAATGAACGACGGCGCCCCTAGTCGCCACGGTGGTGGCAGGGGGGCAGGTTAAGTCCAGCGCTGGGGATCGGGGGTCCCCCATCCCCGGCGTTGCGGCGCCAGGGCCCTTGGGAGGGGTCCGTCGATGGCCGACCTAGGCTTAGGGAGATTCCCCAGGAGGACGGCAGGCCCGATCCGCCAGCTCTGCGGCAAGCGGAGGGGCAAGCTGAGGTGAGGGCGCTGGGGAGCGGGAGCGTGGGCCCAAGCGTTTTGGCGCGGGGGGCCTTCGATGGTCGCCGTGAGCTCTGATGGCCCTGCCCGTTCCCCCGCCCTTAATGACCGGCGGCACCCTAGCGGCCAGGGTGGCGGTGGGGAGGCAGCGTGAGTCCGGAGCTGGGGCTCAGGATTCCCCAAGCCCCGGCGTGGCGGTGCCAGGCCCCTTGGTGGGGCCCCTCGGGGGCCGAAGTAGGGTTTGGGGTTATCTCCCAGGAGTCCGGCAGGCCCGATCTGCCCACTGTGCGATGGGCGGAGGTGCGGGTTGAGTTGAGGGCGATGGCGAGCGGGAGCGTGGGCCCCAGTGTTTTGGTGCCCTGAGCCTTTGAATGTTGCCATGGCTCAGAGGGCCCTGCCCGTTCTCCCGCCCTGAATGACCAGCGGCGCCCCTAGGGGCCAGTAGGGGAGGGGCGGTAGAGTGAGTCTGGCACTGTGGCTCAGGGGTCCCCAATCCCCGACGTTGTGGCACCAGGCCTTTGGAAGGGGCCCCTCGGGGTCCGACCTAGGGTTAGGGTTAGCCCCCAGGAAGCAGGCTGGCCCGATCCGCTAGATGTTCGGTGAGCGGAAGGGCGACCTGAGAAGAGGGCGCTGGCGAACGGGAGCGTGGGCCCAAATGTTTTGGTGCGGGAGGCCTTCTAAGGTCAGCGGGGGCTCAGAGGGCCCTGCCCTTTCTTCCGCCCTGAAATTCCGGCAACGCCCCTAGCGGCCTGGGTGGTGGTGGGGCAGCAGGGTGAGTCCGGCGCTGGGCCTGGGGTTCCCCAATCCCCGGCATTGCGATGCCAGGCCCATTAGGAGGGGCCCCATGGGGACAGACCTAGGGTTAGGGTTACACCCAGAAGCCCGGCAGGCGGGATCTGCCAGCTGTGTGGCGAGAGGAGGGGTGGGTCGAAGTGAGTGCGCTGACAAACAGGAGCGTGAGCCCAAGCGTTTTGGCGCGGGGGGCCTTCAAAGGTTGCTGGGGGCTCGGAGGGGCCTGCCAGTTCTGCCGCCCTGAATGACCGAGGGTGCCCCTAGCAGCCCGGGTGATGGCGCGGGGGCAGGGTGAGTTCGCAGCCGGGGCTCGGGTTCCCCGATCCCTGGCGTTGCGGCGCCAGTCCCCTTGGGAGGGGTCCCTCTGGGGCCCAGCTTGGGTTAAGGTTAGCCCCCAGGAGGGTGGCAGGCGCGATCCGCCAGCTCTGCGGCTATTGGAGTGGTGTGCTGAGGTGAGGTCGCTGGCGACCAGGAGCGTCGGCCCAAGCGTTTTGGCGCGGATGGCCTTCGTAGTCACCAGAGGCTTGGAGGGCGCTGCCCGTTCTCCCGCCCTGAATGACCGGCGGTGCCCGTAGCGGCCCGGTTGGCGACGGGATGGCAAGGTGAGTCCAGCACTGGGGGGGGTCCCCAATCCCCGGCGTGGCTGCACCGGACACTTGGAAGTGGTCCCTCGGGGGCCGACCTAGGGTAGGGTTAGCCCAAAGGAGGCCGGCAGGCCCGATCCTCCAGCTGTGCGGCGAGCAGAGGGGCAGGTTGAGATGAGCGATTTGTCGAGTGGGAACATGGGCCCAAAGTTTCGGCGTGAGGGGCCTTCGAATTTTGCAAGGGACTCAGAGGGTCCTGCCCGTTCTTCCGTCCTGAATGACCGATGGCGCTCCTCACGGCACTGGTGGCAGCGGGGCGGCAGGTTGAGTCCGGTGCTGGGTCTCGGGGGTCCCCAATGCCCGGCTTTGCGGCGCCAGGCCCCTTGGGAAGGGCCATTTGGGGGCAGACCTAGGGTTAGGGTTAGCCCCCAGGAGGCCCACAGGCCCGATCCACCGGCTGTGCAGTGAGCGGAGGGGTGGTCCGAGGTGAGGGCGCAGGTGAGCAGGAGCTTGGGCCCAATCGTTTTGGCGCGGGGGGGTCTTCGAAGGTCGCCAGGGGCTCGGAGGGCCCTGCCCATTTTCCCGCCCTGAATGACTGACGGCACTCCTAGCAGCCCAGTTGGCGGTGGGGCGGCAAGGTGAATCCCGCGCTGGGGCTCGGGGTCAGCAATCCCAGGCGATGTGGCGCCAGGCCCCATCCATCGGAGGGGCCCCTCGGTGGCCGACCTACGGTTAGGTTTAGCCACCAGAAGGCAGGCTGGCCCGATCCGCCAGCTATCCGGTGAGCGGAGGGGCAGGCCAAGGTGAGGGCGCTGGCGAGCGGGAGCCTGGGCTCAAGCGTTTTGGCGCAGGGGCCCTTTGAAGGTCGCCGGGGGCTCCAAGGGCCCTGCCCGTTTTCCAGCCTTGAATATCCGGCCGCACCCCTAGCGGCCCAGGTGGCGGCAGGACGGCAGGGTGAGTCCGGCGCTGGGGCATGGGGGTCCCCAATCCCCGGCGTTGTGGTGCCAGGCCCCTTTGGAGGGGCCCTTTGGGGACCGAACTAGTGTTAGGGTTAGCCCCCGGGAGGCCGGCAGACCCTATCCGCCAGGTGTGCGTCGAGTGGAGTGGCGGGCCGAGGTGAAGGAGCTGGCAAGCGGGAGTGAGGGCCCAAGCGTTTTGGCGTGGGGGGACTTCGATGGTCGGCAGGGGCTCGGAGGGCCCTGCCCGTTTTCCCGCCCTGAATGATCGGCGGCGCCCCTACCAGCCCGGGTGGCAGCGGGGCAGTAGGGTGAGTCCAGCGCTGGGGATCGTGGATTCCCAATCCCCAGCGTTGCGGCGCCAGGCCCCTTGGGAAGGGCCCCTAGTGGGCTGAACTAGGGATACCAATAGTCCCCAGGAGGCCAGCAGGCCCAATCCGCTGGCTATGCGACTAGTGGAGGGGGGGGGGCCGAGGTGAGGGTGCTGGCGAGCGGGAGCATGGGCCCAAGCGTTTTGGCGAGGGGGGCCTTCGAAAGTCGCAGGGGGCTCAGAGGGCCCTGCCCATTCTCCCGCCCTGAATGACTGACAGCGCTCCTAGCGGCCAGGGTGGCGGTGGGTCAGCAGGGTGAGTCCAGTGCTGAGGCTTGGGCGTCCTGAATCCCTGGCTTGCGGCACCAGGCCCCTTGGGAGGGGCCCCTCGGGCGCCGACCTAGCGTTAGGGTTAGCTCCCAGGAGTCGGCAGGCCCGTATGCCGGCTGTGCAGCGAGCGGAGGGGTGGGCCGAGGCAAGGGTGCTGGCGAGCAGGAACATGGGCCCAGGCGTTTGGCGCAGGGGGCCTTCTATGGTCGCTGTGGGCTCGGAGGGTCCTGCCCGTTCTCCCGTCCTGACTGACTGGCAGCGGCCCTAGAAGCCCGGGTGGCAGTGGGGTGGCAATGTGAGTCCGGCGCTGCGGCTCGGGGGTCACCAATCTCCGGCATTGTGGCACCAAGCGCCTTGGGAGGTACGCCTTGGGGGCTGACCTAGGGTTAGAGTTAGACCTCAGGAGGCCGGCAGGCCCAAAACGCCAGCTGTGTGGCGAGCAGATGGGCGAGCCGAGGAGAGGGCGCTGGCGAACGGGAGCGTGGGCCCAAGCGTTTTGGCGCGGGGGGCCTACGAAGGCCCCAGGGGCCTCGGAGGTCCCTGCCTGTTCTCCCTCCCTGAATGACCGGCGGCACCTGTAGCGGCCCGGGTGGTGGCGGGGCTGCAGGGTGAGTCTGGCGCTGGGGCTCGGGGGTCCCTAATACCCGGCGTTGCCCCGCCAGGCCCTTTGGGACGGGCCCCTCGGTGGCCAACCTAGGGTTAGGGTTAGCCCCCAGGAGGCTGGCAGGCTCGATCAGCCCATGTGCAGTGAATGGAGGTGTGGGTCGAGGTGAGATAGCTGGCGAGCGGGAGCGTGGGCCAGAGCATTTTGGCTTTGCCTTGGGGTGCCTTCGAAAGTCACAGGTGGCTCGGAGGGCCCTGCCCGTTCTGTCGCCCTGAAGGACTGGCAACGCCCCTAGCTCCCCATGTGGCGGTGGGGCGGCAGGGTGCATCCGGCGCTGGGACTTGGGGGTCCCCAATCAATGGCATGCGGCACCAGGCCACGTGGGAGGGGCCCCTCGGTGGTGACCTAGGGTTAGGGTTAGACCCCAGGAAGCCAGCAGGCCCGATCCGCCAGCTCTGCACCGAGCGTAGGGGTGGGCCGAGGTTAGGGCGCTGGCAAGCAGAAGCGAGGGAGCCAGAGTTTTTGCGCAGGGGGCCTTCGAAGGTCACGGGGGGATCGGAGGGCCCTGCCCGTTCTCCCTTCCTGAATGACTGGCAACGCCCCTAGCGCCATGGGTGCTTGCGGGGTGGCAGAGTGAGTCCAGCACTGGGGCTCGGATTCCCAAATCCCCGGCATTGTGGTGCCAGGCTCCTTGGGAGGGGGCCCTCGGGGGCCGACCTAGGGTAAGTGTTAGCCCCCAGGACTCCAGCAGGCCCGTTCCGCCAGCTCTGAGGCAGGTGGAAGGGCAGGCCGAGGTGAGGGCGCTGGCTAGAGGGAGTGTGGGCCCAAGCGTTTTGGCACGGGGGGCCTTCGAAGGTCACTGGGGACTTGGAGGGCCCTGCCTGTTCTCTCGCCCTGAAAGACTGGCGGCGCCCCTAGCCGCCCGCGTTGTTGCGGGGCAGCAGGGTGACTCCGGCACTGGGCTCAGGGGTCCCCAATCCCCGGCGTTGTGGCACCAGGCCCCTTGGGAGGGGCCCCTCAGGAGGCCGGCAAACCCGGCGCTAAGTGGCTCTGGTAATATAACAAAAATGCCATACACTTATCTGTAAGAAATAACAGTGTACAGGAACCCTCTTAGCCCTAACATCATCCTTTGTGAATATGGAAGCCAGCCCCAAAGTGGTCGTGGAAGTCTGACGAACGCGCTAAGCACTTTTCTCTGAGTCACCACAATATACAGGGAAAGACCAATGTACATTATCTTTCACGAGTACGAAGCATTAATGAAAAGGTTCTGGAATTTCGAGGACTCTGACCCATCCTTATTGGTAATAAACCACCGTGTACAGGAAAACACCTTCAACTCTCATCAGCCTCCTCAATCCTGATTCCAATTCAACTTTGGGTGTGTAGGACTAGGGAAATGTCCACATCTTATTGCTAAGAAAAACGATGTCAGGGTAATGCCCTTCAAGTCACCTCAGCCTTCCTGAAGATGGAATCAAGAATCAAGGTGGTTATGATACCATGAGGTAAGGAAGATGAGCATATAAGTGAGAAACAACAGTGGGCAGGACCTCTCTTCCAACGAACAGTATCTTTGCTTAATGTTGAATCCCTATGGTAAATGGTTGTGGGCATTTGTGAGGTCAAAATCTGAAGTGATTTGTAAAACCTCTTGGCCATTCATAGATGAGACTAAGGTAGTTGGGGACCACTAGGCAGTGATTTGTCCACTGTCAAAAATATGAAAAGATATAAGAGACAGATGAGGTCTCCTCAGGCATTGTCCTTTATCCTCATCCTCCGTGCGGATGGCCATCTCTGGACAGTTCAGTGGCAGGGTCTCATTCACAGTGGGGGCATCTGTTCCTCACAGATATCAGGCAGGGAAAAGGATTTTGTTCTCTGTGCCAGCCCAGCCACAGCTGAGTGTCACAGCACCCTCTCATGGGCTCATAAGAGTTTCACAGTCACCAGGCAGGTCATTGTATTTGATAAACCACTGTGAGAGTTTGCAATTGCCTTCATCTGCAACCTCCAAGAAGCAAATGCAGGTCTCTGGTACCACGTGAAGTCATGTGAAGGCATCATGAGAAAGTGTCCTTTTGCTTAAGAAAAATATGGCTGGGGCTCCTGGCTGGCTCAGCCAGTTAAGCATGTGCCTTTGGCTCAGGTTATGATCCCAGGGTTCTGGGATCGAGCCGAGGCTCCCTGCTCAGCAGGAAAGGAGGTAGGGAAATAGAACCCACAGAGAATGTGAATAAAGGGGAGTGAAATGGAACTTGGTCTGTGTTTTGCTTTAGGGATTGGAAGTTAGTTTTTTCTCAATTGTGATTGTTCTTGAAACAAAAAAGCTATATTGTTTTTTTTTACCTTTAATTTTTTTCTAATAATAATTTTTTATTATGATATGTTAGTCACTATACAGTATTTCCTTAGTTTTTGATGTAGTGTTCCGTGATTCATTATTTGCATACAACACCCAGTGCTCCACGCAATATGTACCTTCCTTAATACCCATCACTGGCCCATCCCAATCCCCCACCCGTCTCCTCTCTGAAGCCCTCAGTTTGTTTCCCAGAGTCCATAGTCTCTCGTGGTTCATTCCCCCTTCTGTTTAGGGTCCATTGTCTAAAGGGACAGACAGTGGAAGTTCACCGAATATAAGATCGAAATTTCATTGTTCATGATAGATGCCGCCAAGTAGTTCCCAGACAATTCATTCTACTGCAGTAATTCATTACACCTGTGCAGGTGCACGTGGAAAACAATTGATGCATTCATAGTGGTAATAAAACACGCCCCTCAGTAGTAGAATAAGAGAGGATGCATATGTGTAAAATTATTCGACTACAGCTTCCATGCTTTCCCTTTGGTTCCTTATTATCTATGAAATTGGACAATTTTTGTTCTCTAGGCTTAAAACTCATTGTCAGTATTTAGAGTTTTTCAATGCTGATCTTCTCCTGTATAAGTTACCAAAAACCTAAAATATGTATGAACTTTAAAAAACGCTATATTGAAAATGACAGCAGGGAAGTTCCATTTTGTGAATATTGTGTCAATGGATCTCTATTTTGACATCAGTGTTCATTAGAAATGATGACATTTCATATGAGTATAAATATCAATGTGAAAAAGAAATGGTAGGAAGAACCTTGAATGTTTAAGTAATTGGTGAAATGACAGGTGTCTGTGTGTGTGTGTGTGTGTGTGTGTGTGTGTGTGTGTGTGTGTGTAATTGATTTTCAGTGAATGGTTCGGCTTCTTGTAGGGCCTCCGAGAGAGCCCAGGTGAACCTTTCAATGAGTTGGTATCTGTTTTCAGAACATGGGAATCTCTTAGTCCAATAGTCAATCAGGCAAGCTTTGAGGTCTTGAAGTCCTCAGCGATGGTGTTGCAGACCCTTTTGAGCAAACCTTAGGGTATTCTCAGAGCCCTCATTAACAGGTACCAAAGTGTGAAGATTTCAGACATCATTTCCCAAAGAAGTACCTCTTGAGTCTCTGTCCTTGTCAGTTCCCTACACTTCCTTACACTAGTTATGTGATCAGTGAGTTTCAGGATAATCCCCACATGTGATTTTTGCTATTTCCTACTAGTCCTATCTGTTTCTCATCTTCTTCTTTTATGGTAGGGGTTGGGAAGCAACCTGTGTGGTGGAGGAAGGGGTGTGGTAGTTGTCTGCCTTCAGAGGACCGAATGATGCCTAGAAATTGTACTGTAGTTTCAGGTCAATTGTCCATCCTCTGAGTGTCAGGAATTCCATCACTTTACTTTGATGCTAGTCTGTTCTTCAAGCTTTCCTCAGAAATAAGGACGTCAACCATCTAGGGAATAATGGTTTGTGTGTATGTTTTCATTTTAGGAAAGGCCTTGCTGTTCCTGAAAATAATACTGTAGAGCACCCTTTCCTGTTCTTATTGGCCATCAGTCAATCTTTTGTGAATTATTCGTTTATAAATAGACTTTTTATGGTTGATGAGCAGGAATTCTTTATTGACAAGTCTTGTCAGTGTGTGTATTGCAAATCTTTACTTCCCAGCCTGCGGTTCACTTTTTCATTTTCTTATGGTCATAAGATAAGGAGAAATGTCACATTTTTATGAAGTCCCACTGAATTCTTTTAAATGGTTAGTGCACCCTATGTCCTACCCCAAGATTGACAGGTTCTACGTTTTCTTTCAGAAACTGTCCAATGGGAAGCTACAATCCATCTCAAATTTATAAATTGCATTTTTAATTCTAATAGGGTATTTATAGACTGTTTTGGATTTTCTATGTACACAATCGTATTATCTGTGAATAGTCACAATTATCCCCTCAATTCGTTATACTTTTTGTTTCTCTTGCCTTCTAACACTGGTAGATTCTCTGATGCAACGTTGAATAGAGCAGCGTTGTTTGAAGATTTTAATATACCTTTCTCAATATCTGACAGAAAAAGCAGACAAAACATTAGTAAAAATGAGACCTAATTGACATATAGGGAACATTCCATAATAAGTGCAGAATACATTATTTCAAGTGGTCATAGACTCTTTACCCAAATAGATGATAGGTGGGGCCACGAATCAAGTCTACAAATGTTAAACCCTGAAATTAACTAGATTCTATTCTTAGACCACAGGGGAATTGAGCCACAGTCATAGCGAAAATAAAACTAGGAAGTCCTTCAATGTTTAAAAATTAAATGGAACTTTGCTACATATCCTAAAGGTCAGAGAAGGAATCTCAATGGAAATTCTGAACCTTTTCTACATGAGGGCTCACACACAATGGCACTTTCTTTGTGAAGAGCATTATAATAACCTAGACAGGAGTTGAGCCTTAAGTCAGAGTTCTGCCTACCCCAGCCACACCTGGCAGCCTTGGCCTGTGGTCCCCCTCAGCTGTTCTTTCTGGTGGCCCTGAGCTAAGGGGGTCAACATGGCCATATGGAAATGGGAAGCTCCCCTCTCATAGTGATGACGGTGCCCCCTCCCCAGCTGCCCTTTCTGGTGGCTCTGAGCTAAGGGGGTCAACATGGCCGTATCGAAATTAGAAGCTCCCCACTCTTAGTGATGACGTTGCTATGGTATCGTCCTCACCAGTCCAACAACATGATTTCTGAGTGAAATATGACACAAGAGCGACTTCTTGGCCTTCCTTCAGGTTTGAAAATCATCTGGTGAGTCATCTATTAGGAATATGGATTCAACATGTGTTCTTTCTTCTGGAAAAGAAATAGACCCAATAGCAATTATGGCTTCCTGAGCCCCTGTTCCTGAGAGACATCATACTGGCTCTTTGTAGCATTCTGCCTCTTAAACTTCTCAACTAGGGTGTAGATATTTTTAGGCACATTTTCAGGTGGTTAGACAGGGACTCAGATGATATGAGTCACAGAGGATTTTAGTGTCAGAAACCTAAGTGGGATCCCCAAATTGACTCCAAATCCCTTGTTGTTCCATACAGGGTACTATTTCCCTCTTATCTCTGGTCTTCCCGATCTGGAAACCTATCAAGTATCAGGATTTTCTTGTCATGTGGAAAACTGGAATGAATTCAGCGGGCCTTTTCACCTCTGCCCATGGTGATCATTAAGATCATTATCTCAGTGGAGGACTCTGGGTAAGATACTCAAAGATCCTTAGGAATAGAGACAGTATAATATTTTTCTGGTATTGAAGTCACTGAAACCAACTATCTTTTTTAGTCCATTCAGGCTCTGGTATGTTCAGAGGGTGCTGTAAAACAGGTCTGAAATAGTATTTAAAAACACTCAGCTCAGCCTCTTCTACAACGTGAGCCAATGCTTATAAACATAGCTAAAATATTCCCTTACCTACGATGACTTCCCAGCCATCGTAGTGTTTATATGGTATGACTGTGACTTACATTAGTCAACATTTGCAGAGAAAGAACTTAGTGCATCCAGGGGGCACTTCATGTTGAAATTAGTTTGTGACAATGAGCTACTGTGTTTTATTCTGCAGTCCAAGGGAATGGTGCCAGACATCTCTAAGGTGTCTAGCAGTTCTACAATTCTGATTTTAAGTGGTCTGTGTGCTTCAGCGATTTGGGCTGGAGAAGGGCAGGAGTCCAGAGACTGTGAACACTTCTGTTACCTGTGCTGACCATGGAGCAGGTAGCCTTCTGTGGGCATCATTTTGATTTCTTGGTACTCTTGTGAAAGGTGCTTTTGTCTCAAATTCCTCCATTTAGGAGTAATTATAATGATGAAAGTAATTTTTATCCTATATCATCTGTGGGCCCTGATCCTGGGATCCCAGGGAAGCTATCCTTTAACATTTTACCCGGCTCAAAATGATTGGGCAAAAACTCAAAGCATGGGCCCTATTTCTGCCCCAAGCACATGTTGTACATCTGCTTCGAGAAGAAAACAATAACCAAAATGCCAACATGAAGTTAAGAAAATATAAAGAACCTCTTTGGCTCCCATAAAATTAAAGTCATACTGACATGTACATACTGAAAATGCATGAAATCATTGCATTTCCTAAAGCCCAAGCCTTGGATGTTGGGAGAGCCACTGACCTTGCCCAGAACCAGGCACACCCCAGCAGGGAGGGCTGGTGCAGAAAGGGAAGGGGCAGGACTCTGAGGGTGGTCTGCAGCCAGAGGGGTTCCTGGAAGGGGCCAGGTGTGTGGAGGGAGCCCGGCCCAGAACCCCACCCATGCCTGAGCTGGGTGTTGGGTAGAGGAGGCGCCTTTTGGACCCCCTGCACGTTCAGCGTTCCAGGGGCTTGAGGGAAGGTTGCCTGGCATCCCAGGGGCTGGGGTACCACTTTGCCTGACCAATCACCGCTTGGGGGTGGAGCTACGTCTCTGTGGGCTGTTCCAGAGTTGCAGTGGGGTACAGACCTGGGGCAGAAGAAGGGGCACTGGGAGAGAGAGAGTAGCCCTGCGGAAGTCACTGCTGGTTAGTGAGCAGCGTGCACCGTGGGTGGGGGGGGGTCTAGGGGTAGGGTGCGCCCCAGGTGGGAGGCAGGGTTCTGGAAGGGCACCTGGAGAGGGTTCATTGTGGGAACTCAGGTGAGTTTTCTTTATCCCTTTAAAGTCTCTTCTGCCCCATGTCCTCAACTGGCCTTATTCCCCATACCTGTGAACTCCAGGGCGCCCACTCACCTGAGCTTTTTTGGGATTGGTTGCAGAATTTCAGGGTTTCCCCTGTTCCCCGGGAAGAGTGCGGGTAAGGACCTCACAGAGTCCCCACCTTCAGTGATGTGTCCCCCTGTTCTCTGACACAGTGCAGGTGATGCATCTTGAGCAGTACCCCAAGTTCAGCGGGGTGTGCCCTGGTCCCCCAGGCACAGGTGTGGCAGTAGCAAGCCCCAGAGCCATCCCCCAACTTCAGCATTATGGCCCGTGTGCCCGCAGGTTAGTGGTAATTGGCTGTTAGAATCATGCAGGAAAATCCTCCAATTCGGGGCCTGAAGGAGGGCGTAAACCAGACCCCACTCTAATTGCATTGGGAATAGATGAATTGAGGGTTTCTTTAGAAGAGTAAGTCTGCTTTCCAGAAAAGGCAAGGTCATTGCTCTATTGAGAATGAAGATAATTACTGATAAACAACAAGTATGTGTTGCCCCTTCACCCAGAAACCGAAGCAGGTGTGCAGGCTTTAGGTCAAAGGTGCCTTCTTCTCCCCACCTGACAGCACTTCTCTGCTCTGGCTCCAAGAAACATGAGGTTTTGAACGTCAGCATCTGAGTCAGGGAGGCAGCTTGTCACAGGACGCCAGTGTTCAGAGAAAGCACAGGTATGTTTGGCAAAATGTCCTATCTATATCAGGGCTGGAGGTAAAACCTCTCATTATCGCAAAACCTCCTGGGCTTTTCTCTTTTCTCTAGTTGAGCCACAAAGAAAAATTGAAGTAGCTGTCAGCATTCTGGGTTTGGTGCAAGAATTACTTAATTTCCCTGCAGGTAGAACTTTGCAGGGGATCACAATTTCTCTGTCCATTTATTGCTTACAAATGTATTTTGACCATCTGTTTCCTAGGAACCCTCTTTTATTAGAAAGGGAAGGTGAGATTCACTCTGTGCCTGTTTGTAACATCTAATTTGTTCCTTCATCTAACAGTGTTTATTCAATTGGGCCTAAGATATGGTTGAGTGGCCAGCATCTAGAGTTGGGTGGCTTTTTTCATCTGATACAAACTTGGATGATGTCATTTGACAAAGGTGATGTTTCATCATTGATTAGTTTATTCATCAGAAGAGTTAAAATTAGGGTGGAGGGGAAATTCAAAATTATCCAAACCGGCCTGTTCCTGTTTAAAAGTTCAGTTTGACTTTCTAGTTTTACTAAATGTATTATCTCGATATTTTGAGGTGCCATATTCTCTCTGTAGTTTCTTTGGTGGTGGAGTCAGAAGGAGAGTCTGGGAATTCTTTTTGGATAGTGGCATGCTGGTGGCTTCAAGGGGCTTGGCGTTAGGAGCCTTGGGGTGAAGTCTGCAACTGCCTGCCTGACCCTGGGTGCATCTCCCAGAGGTTTTGTTTCCTCTTATGAAATTGCCGGCAGATAATGTTCTGCTTAAAGGGGAACCCTCCCATCCTGTTGGTGGCAATGCAAAGTGGTGCAGCCAGTCTAGGAACCAGTGTGGGGGTTCCTCAACAAGTTAAACATCGAACAACCACATGATCCAGGAATTGCTGTACTAGGTATTTACCCAAAGGATACAAAAATGCAGATTCAAAGGGGGTACATGCACCATGATGTTTATAGCAGCAATGTCCACAGTAGCCAAACTATGGAGAGAATCCCAACGTCCATGCACTGATGAATGGATAAAGCAGATGTGGGATACATATATATACTGGAATATGACCCAGCTTCAAAAAGAATGAAATCTTACCATTTGCAAGGATGTGCATGGATCTAGAGTGTATTAAGCTAAGCAAAATCATTGAGGAAAGACAAATATCCTATGCTCTCACACTTGTGGAATTTCAGAAAGAAAACAGATGAACAGAGTGGAGGGGTGATGAGAGGCAAACAAGGAAATAGACTCAACCTTGGAGAACAAACTGAGTGTTGCTGCAGGACAGGGGCGTAGGCGATGAGTTAAATGGGTGAGGGGTATTAAGGAGGGCACTTGTGATGAGCACCGGGTACTGTATGCAGGTGAGGAATCACTAAATCCTACCCCTGGAGCAAATATTCCATGGCATGTGAACTAACTGGAATTTAAGTAAGAGGAGAAAGGAAAAAGTGTTCTGCTTCATGAAGAGTGAGGTAAAATTGTAGTGAATTGGGCTGTAGTCTTCTATAGATGATATTTGTAAAACACCCTGTTGTAGGATACACTAGTTGCTTATCACATAAGGAGTCCTCAGAAAGCTGCAATGAAAGATTCAGGTCTCAGAGCATGTTCATGTTCCACTGATATGTTACAGTTTGCCCAGGTAGGAAAGAAGGTGGAGAGAAAGGCAACAGAAGGGGAAAGTAGGTGTGAACCTTTCAGTAGTTAGCGTTATAGCTTTCTCATGAAAGCCTTGCGCCATGTGATTTTGGAAGAAGAGGGGAATCCGGGAGCTTTGCAGGAGACGGGGGAGTTCCAGGTCTGGGTAAAGCTGACAGGGGTCCCAGATGAGAGCTGAATGCATTCTGAAGCAGGGTGTGGGCAGGGTGGGCTCCAGGGGTGGCTGTGGGTCTCCTGGATGAGAGTTGTGACAGGTGAGGGCTGTCTGCAAATTCCTGGCTGAGGACAAGTGAGGCACAGGCAGAGAGCTGGCAGAGAACCTTCTTCTGAGCCACCAGCCTCACCCAACACACACAGCCTCAACTTCTGTCCCTGTCACTCCAATTCAGACTTCTCAGAAGGTGAGTTAGAACACATCAAGAGCATTCAAAACAGAAGGGAAAGCATGTGCAAAGGCTCTGGGGCAGGAGAATTCCAGGTATGTCCAGGAGCAGCTAGAAGCCCCTGTGGCCACAGGAGACAGCTTAGGACATGAGCTCAGAGAGGTGAAAGAGGGTGACAGAAAGCCATTCCAGGGCTATAACCCCATGAGACGCTGTTTCACTAGGCCATCTTGGCTACAGTGTTGAGAACAGATGACAGAGAGTTGAAGATGGCAAGGCAGGTCAATGATGAAGCTTTTCCAGGAACTCAGGCACTGTGGACCAGACAGGTGGCCTTGAATGGTGTGGTTAGACTTATTTTGGGTCCATTTTGAAGATGAAGCTCACAGGATTTGCTGATGAGTTAGATATTAGGAGCAGGAGAACGGAGGAGTTTGGGTAACTCCCAGCTGTTGTGGGTTGTCCTGATCGAGGGGAAGGAGAGGGTTTCTCGGGGCGTAGGAGGTAGTCCGTGTTCCGCATGCTGAGGAATGTGCCTTTCCAGGTGGATCTGCTGAGGTTTGTGTCTGGGAGAACCTTTCACATCTCCTCCCTCATCAATGCTCAAGTAAAAGTATCCCCCACTTTTTAAACGTTCACAGTAAGACACTGGGCTTTCTTGAAAGAACTACGTTATTACCCAGCTTCAGTAAGAGGAAGAGACCTGAAGAGGATTTTCCTCTTATGAAAAAAGGTGAACAGTGAGAATCAAAGTCAGCATCTGTTTTGGGGAGAAGCACGACAGAGGCGGCGTGCACCCCAACCAGCTCCTTCCTCTGTCAACCGCTCTCTGCATCCAGCCACCAGCACTTTGAATGGTGTCCGTGATCCTCTGCTGCGCTTTATCTTCATTTATGCCGGGCCTCCCTTAGAAACTTGTGTGCTGAGGCCTAAGAAAAGCCAAAGAGAAGGAATTTTGGAGTCTGAGCACACTGTCTACTTGTTCCATGTAAATTAACGGCCATTCCTTCTTTACACCATTTCTGCTGTGCAAGGTTTCTCAGAAGCCCTGTACTTTCAAAGAGCAGGGAAACCTATACCCCATGCTGCGGGGTTAGTTTTAGTCTCCATGCTGGACAGAACATTTCATGACTGTCAGATTTTCTCACTCAAACATTGAGAGTTTGAACACCTTCACCCGTTTCTACCACCCCATCCCTGAATCTGGAACCTACCAATCTGCTCTCAGTATCTATGCGTTCAGTATTTGTGTATTCCACGTGGAATGTACATGACAGCATCTGGTATTGGTCTTTCTTTGTCTGAGTTACTTGGAATAAGGCCCCCAAGGTCTGTGTTTCCATGCCTGGTTATTGTGAATAATGCTGCAGTGAACGTGGGAGTGCTTCTGTCTTTTTGAGGCAGTATTTTTCTGTTCTCCAAATCAATACTCAGTAGAGCCATACATGTGGTAGTTGTATTTATTTTTTCAGGAACCTCCATATCGTTTGTCACAGTGGCTGCACCAATTTCCATTCCCACCAACAGTGCACAGTGTCTCCTCGTCTGCACACCCATGACCCCACATGGTGTCTGTCTCTGGGACAATTTCTGTTCCAACAGTTGTGAGGGGATAGCTGATTGTGGGTTTGACTGATGTTTCCCTGACGAAGATTAGTGATGTCGAACATCTTTTTCTGTCTGTTGACACCTGTGTGCCATCTTTGGATTGTTTCTATTCACATATTCCCCCCATTTTTTTAAATATATTTTTTATTTATTCATTTGACAGAGATAGAGACAGCCAGCGAGAGAGGGAACACAAGCAGGGGGAGTGGGAGAGGAAGAAGCAGGCTCCCAGTGGAGGAGCCTGATGTGGGGCTCGATCCCAAAACTGGGATCACGCCCTGAGCTGAAGGCAGACGCTTAATGACTGCACCATCCAGGCGCCCCTCCCCCCATTTTTTATACAGTTTTTTTTATTTGTATGAGTGTTGTGTGTATTTTGGATATTAGCGTCTTCTAACACATATGATTCGCAGATACTTTTTTCTTATTCAGTCAGTGGCCTTTTAAGTTTTTGCTGGTTTCTTTTGCCGTGTGGAAGATTTCAGTTTGATGTTGTTCCACTTGTTTATTTTTGCTTTTGTTGCCTTTGCATTTGGTGTCCGATCTGAAGACTCTTTGCCAAAACCAATGTCGAGAGACTTAGTACCTGTGTCTTCTTGGAGGTTTATGGATTCAGGTCTTATGTTCAAATCATTCATCCATTAAAAATTTTGTGTGTGGTGTAAGAAAGTGACCCAGTTATATTCTTCTGCATTTAGTGTCCAGTTTGCCTGTTACCACTCACTGAAGAGACAGTCCTTCCCTCATGGCATATCTTCTGCTGCTGTGTCGTAAGTTAGGATCATCTACGTGTGGGTAAGTTTCTGAACTTTTTGTTCTGTTCCACTGACCTGGTGTCTGTGTTTATGCCAGTACCATCCTGTTTTGATGACAAGAGCTTTGTAATCTACCTTGAAATCCAGGAGTGTGTTGACTGCACCTTTCTTTCTCCACGTTGCATTGGGTATTTGGGGTCTTTTGTGATTCCATACAAGTCTGAGGACTGTTTTCTATTTGCTTGAATAATGCCACTGGAATTCAGATAGGCATTTCATCACATCTGTCAATTGCTTTGGGTACGATGGACATGTTCACATAATTAACTCTTCCAGTTAAGGAGCATGTCGTATGCTTCCATTTGTTTGTGTTGCCTTCCAAATCTTTGACCCATACATTCTTCCCCCTCGACACACATGTTTTTCATTTCTTTTCTGCCATGTGTTGAGTGTACTATGTCTTTCTCATTCTTGGTTACTTTTATTCCTAGATTTTTTTTATGCAATTGTAAATGGCATTGCTTTCTTAATTTCTCTTTGCGAAAGTGTGTCATCAGTATACAGAAATGCAAGAAGTTGGTTCATCTGGGTGGCCCCATAGGTGAAGCGTCTGCCTTCAGCTCAGGTCATGATCCCAGAGTTCTGGGATTGAGCCCCGTGTTGGGCTGCCCGCTTAGCGAGGGTCTGCTTCTCCCTCTTTCTGACACTCCCCCTGCTTGTGCTTTTTCTCTTCCTGTCAAATAAATAAATAAAATCTGAAAAAAAATAAAGAAAACAGGTCTCTGTATATTATATCCTGCAGCTTTCTTAAATTTGTTTATTCTAACATTATTTTTGTGGAATCTTTCGGGATTTCGTGTCAGTTGCAAATAGTGACAGTTTTCCTGTATGGATTTCATATCTTTCTCTTTTTTTAAAATTATGTTAGTCACCCTACAGTACTTCTTTTGTTTTTGATGTAGTGTTCCATGATTCATTGTTTGCATATAACACCTAGTGCTCATTATGACACGTGCCCTCCTTAATACCCATCACCAGGATAACCCATTCCCCTACCCCTCCCTTTCTGCAACCTTCATTTTGTTTCCGAGTGTCAGTAGTCTCTCATGGTTCATGTCCCCCTCTCATTCCCCCTCTTCATTTTTCCCTTCCTTCTTCTAATGTCCTCCATGCTATTCCTTCCATTCCACATAGGAGTGAAACCATATGATAATTGTCTTTCTCTGCTTGACTTAATTTCACTTAGCATAATCCCCTCCTGTCCATCCACCTTGGTGCAAATGGTGGGTATTCATCCTTTCTGATGACTGAGTAACATTCCATTGTATAGATGAACCACATCTTCTTTGTCCATTCATCTGCTGAAGGACATCTTGGCTCCTTCCACAGTTTGGCTATTATGGACATTGCTGCTATGAACATTGGGATACAGGTGCCCCTTCTTTTCATTACTCTGTGTCTATGGGGTAAATACCCAGTAGTGCAATAGGTGGGTCGTAGGATAGCTCTGTGTTTAATGTCTTGAGGAACGTCCATATTGTTTTCAAAAGTGGCTGTACCAGCTTGAATTCTCACAAGTAGTGTAAGAGGGTTCCCCTTTCTCCACATCCTCTCTGACTTTTTTAAATTTCCTGCCTTGTTAATTTTCTTTTCAAAATTTTATTTATTTATTCCACAGAGATGGAGACAGGCAGCAAGAGAGGGAACACAAGCAGGGGGAGTGGGAGAGGAAGAAGCAGGCTCATAGTGGAGGAGCCTGATGTGGGGCTCGATCCCATAACGCTGGGATCACTCCCTGAGCTGAAGGCAGATGCTTAACTGCTGTGCCACCCAGGCACCCCATCTTTGTGTCTTCTGCCCATTTTTTGGGTGTCGAATTTGAGGAGTTCTTTATAGATCTTGGATACCAGCCCTTTATCTGTAATATCATTTGCAGATATCTTCTTCGATTCCAAAGGTTGCCTTTTTGTTTTGTTGATCGTTTGCTTTGCCGAGCAGAAGCTTCTTATCTTGATGAAGTGCCAATAGTTCATTTTTGCTTTTATTTCCTTTGCCTTTAGAGACGTGGCTTGCAAGAAGTTGTTTGTCCAAGGTTGAAGAGTTCTTTTGATTTTGATATGAGACAGGAATCCATTATCTTCCTTTCCTCATTGTGTTGGAGTCCTCTGTCTTTCTTGGTGAGTCTAGCTAAGTTTGTCAGTTTTTTTTATCTTTCCAAAAAAGGCAACTCTCATTTTTATTGGTTTTTTTTTTGTCTTTTTAGTCTCCTTTGGATTTATTTATGTATTCATTTTTGTTATTTCCTTATTTCTACTAATTTGGTGCTTTGTTTTTTGTTTTATTTTCTACTTCTTTACCACATAAATCAGGTTGTTTATTGGAGAGCATTCTCATGGATTGATGAAGACTTGAATTTCTATGAATGTCCCCATAGAGCTACTTTTGCTGCATCCCATAAGTTTTTGTAGGTTGACTTTTTCATCAGTGTCAAGGTACTTCCAAAAAATTTTTTTTATTTCTTCTTTGACTGATGGTTGTTCAGTAGCATGTTGTTAAATCTCCACATATTTTTTAAGATTATTTAATTATCTGACAGAGAGTGAGACAGCGAGAGAGGGAATGCAAGCAGAGGGTGGGAGAGGGAGAAGCGGGCTTCCCACTGAGCAAGGAGCCTGATTCGGGGCTAGATTCTAGGATCCTGGGATCACGACCTGAGCTGAAGGCAGATCCTTAAGACTGAGCCACCCAGGCCCCCCAATCTCCACCTATTTTTGACTGTCCTATTTTTTTTTCTTGAGACTGATTTCTAGTTTCATATCATTGTGTTTGGACAAGATTTGAAGCAGAAGGTGAAGAGTACATTCAGATGAAAGGTTTGTTTCCTGGAGGGATTTCTGAGGGCAGACCATGAGTTCTGTGGGGACGGAGGAAGGTTTTGTGAGTCGGGGGATGGGGTTAACCCTTGTTGGAATTACTGACTACTACCATGCAGGCTGTGTGCTACCGTTCACAGTGTAATCCTGATGGACTTGTACTTCATTAGAAATATTTTCTAGGAGGTGTAGGCATAGCCTTCTCTTTAAAGAAAGGTGCCATATGAGTTCATGGCATGACCCCAGGTCAGCAACCAGGATGTATGGTATTGTGGGGGATCAGAACCAGGCTTTCTGTGCGAATTGACAGAAATTGGGTACGGGGAGCTCCATGACCATAGGTGAAGTCCCAAGTGACCCACTGGGTGTTGGGTTCTGTGGATCTCTCTCATCAGGTGCTGTGGAATTCAGGGACACCCTCCTGTCTGTGGATTTGTGTGGAGACAGGTAGACATCACTGGCCAGGCACGAGGGTCGCACTGGACCACCACCAGAGGTGCAGCGTGCGGTGGGGGGGGGGGCACTGCTTGGATTCCATGAAAGCTGACCAGGGTCTGTGACCATGATTCCTAACAGCTGCAAGGGGAGAGGAGGCTGGGGGTGGTGCACACTTCCTAGACTTGTGGTCAGGACTAGTCTGGAACCCACTGAAGTCAGCCACACCGGGCACAAAAGGCACCCAGTCAGTGTAGCTGTGGGCACTGCTCCCATGGCACTTTCGGGCCGGCTCCATGCTGCCACCTACTGCTTTTCATCATCATCTTCAAGGTCCTGTGCCTCTGCTCTTGCCCCATGGCCTCCGGGGTATTGTCCGTCCTCCATCTGGCCCTCGTCCCTGGTGCCCTGTGCAGTCCGATGCCAGGGTAGCCTTCTCGAGACAAACATCTGGCCCTGATTGAACACTTCCATGGATCTTGTGTGATGCGAGGATGATGCCCTGCCCTGGAAGGGGGCTGCAGGTCCCCAATCAGGAGAGCCATGTCTCCCTTTTCAGCATGGCCTGCCCTCCCCTCAGTCTTCTTCAGGGAAGCTCTCCCCACTTCCTGAGATGACAGCTCTGAACTTAAAAATGAATGTTATTTTACATATCTCTATGCTTTAGTTCATCCATGGCAAGTCTTTCAACCCCGTTAGTGGGTTTTTTTTAGCAGTTCTGAAGGGCTGTCTGCTCAAAGAGGGGGTGACCAGGGTGGGGCAGCTTTCCCTCTCATCTCCCTCAGCATGTCTCTGAGCCCTGGGGCCAGCTGTCCCACTGAGGATTGAGGGACCCGAGACAGCCCATCATGAGACCAAGCTGTGTCAGCTGTGTAGACTGATGCGTGTCGGAGCGGTGTTCAGCTGGCATGGGCCAGGGGCAGGCAGTGTCTCCTTCTCATTCCTTCCCTCCCTTCCTCCCAGAGGTAGCTCAGAGCAGCCTTCAACCCCTGCATCTCCAGATCCCTTGACCTGTGCCTCCTGTGTTCAGCTGGTGACCTTGGAGTTTCGCATGGATTCTACCTCCGGTACCCTCTCCTGTGGCAGTTCCTGGATCAGGGGAGGGGTCGGACCCTTGTCTGCTTTTGGTCTTCTTCCTGTCCCGCACCAAGCCCACCCACCTTTGCATCTTCCATGTATGTGCTTGGAAGTAAGCCCATCCACAGGGAAACTATTAGCAAAATGGATCCAGGCAATAAACATTGAAGTAGAGATCCAGGATGCATAATAAACCTGCTCTGAAACCTGTCCCAAAATCTGTGACTATAGCACACTGAAACAGAAATAATAATAGCTTTCTGGACTGTGAAGTGACATGTGTCTTTACTTCCAATCTTGAATGCATAGGTGCTGAGCCTGGACAGAAAAGGACCATGGCTCCCGTGGGCTGGGATCCACAGTAAGAACTCAATGAAATCTGAATTCGAGACATAGAGTGAATAATTATTGTAGAGTGAACCCTCCCAAGTAGGGCTTATGCTCATTGCACAGGAAAAGCTTTTTCAAAGAGGTTCCTGAAAGAACAATCTTTTTAAAAATTTATTTTAATTCCAGTAGAGCTAACATACAGTGTTATATTCGTTTCAGATGTACAATAGAGTGATTCAGTGATTCTATATGAATCTATAATTCAGTATATTCTATATTACTCAGTGGTCATCAAGAAAAGTGTCCTCTTAATCCGCTTCATCTATTTCACTCATCCCTCTATCCACCTCCTCTCTGGTATCCATCCGTTTGTTCTCTCTTGTTAAGAGTTTGTATTTTGGTGTGTCTCCTTTTTCTATTTTATTGATTTATTTTTGTTTGTTTCTCAAATTCCCCATCAGAGTGACATCGTATGGAATTTGTCTTTCTCTGACTGACTGATTTTAGTTAGGATAATATTCTCTAGCTCCATCCATGTGGCTGCAAATGGCAAGGATTCATTCTTTTTCAAGCCGAGTAATACTCCATCTTGTGTGTGTGTGTGTGTGTGTGTGTGTGTGTGTGTGTGTGTGTGCATGTGTGTGTGAATACACACATCTATCATCTCATTTGTCAATTTTTCTACAGACACTTGGTTTGCTTCCATATTGTGATATTGTAAATAATGGTGCAAGAAACATAGGGGCGCACGTATCCTTTTAAGTTACTGCTTTCCTAGTCTTTGGAGAAATACTAGTAGAGTGATTGTTGGATCGTAGCTTAGTTCTATATTTAATTTTTTGAGGAACCTTCATACTGTTTTCCACGGTGGCCACCACAGTTTGCATTCCCACCCACAGTTCGCGAGGAATCCCCTTTATCCACATCCTCCTAACACCTGCTCTTTGTTGTGCTTTTGATGTTAGCCATTCTGACAGGTTTGAGGTATTACCTCATTGTCCTTTGGATTTACATTTTCCTGATGATGGGTGATGGTGAACATCTTTTCACGGGACTGTTGGCCATTTGTATTTCTTCTTTGGAGAAATGTGTGTCCATGTCTTCTGCCTATTTTTTAACTGGATTATTTGTTTATTTGGGGTCGAGTAGTATCAGTTCTATATGTTTTGGACACTATCTCTTTATTGCATATGATCATTGCAAATATCTTCTCCCTTTGAGTAGGTTGTCTTATTACTTTTACGTTTTCATTGTTCTTCTGCCGTGTGGAAACTTTTTATTTTGCTGTATTCCCAATAGTTTATTTTTGCTTTCATTTCCTTTGCCTCAGGAGACAGTCCAGAAAAACGTTGGTATGGTCCATGTCAGGAAGTTACTGTCTTCCCTCCTGTAGGATTTTTATGGATTCAGGTCTCATATTGAGGTCTTGAAACTGTTTTGTGTTTGTCTGTATTGTGTAAGAAAGCAGTCTAATTTCATTCTTTTGTGCGTAGCTGTGTAGTTTTCCCAACACCATTTGTTGTAGAGACTGTCCTTTTCCCTTTTGATATCGTTGCTTGCTTTGTGGAAGATTCATGGACCACATAATTGTGGGTTTCTGTCTGAACTTGTATCCTGTTCCTTTGGTCGCTGTGTCTATTTTTGTGCCATACTGTCTTGTTAGGATGACTGCAGCTTTGTAGTATAACCTGAAATCTGAAATTGTGAGTCCTCCAGCCTTGTTTTTCTTTTCCACATTGCACTGGCTGTTCAGTATCTTTAGTGGTTCCATACAAATGTTTAGGATTGTTTATTCGAGGTCTTTTATTCTTTAATTTAAATTCAATTTGCCAACTTGCAGTACACCATTAGTTTCAGATGTAGTCTTCAATAAATTATCAGTCGTGTGTAACACCCAGTGCTCATTGTATCGTGTGGCCTCCTTAATGTCACTCACCCAGTTACCCCCCCCCCAACTTCTCCTCCAGCAATCATCAGTTTGTTGCAATACTTAAGAGTCTATCATGGGTTTTCTCCCTCTCTGATGACTTCCCATTCTATTTCCCCTCCCTTCCCCTATGGTCTTCTTCCCTTTTTCTGATATTCCACATAGGAGTGAAAGCATATGATCATTGCCTTTCTTTCATTGGCTTATTCCACTCACTATAATACCCTCCAGCTCCACCCAGGTCGGTGTGATGGTAAGTGTTCATGCTTTCTGATGGCTGAGTAATATTCCATTATATATATGATCCACATCTTCTTTATCCATTCATCTGTCCATGTTCATCTGCACTCTTTCCACAGTTTGTCTATTATGGATATTGCTGCTATGAACACTGGGGTGCATGTGTCCCATCTTCACTACCTGTCTCTTTGGGGTAAATACCCAGTAGTGCAATTGCTGGGATATAGGGTAGCTTTATTTATAACTTTTTGAGGAAACTCCGTACCATTTTCAAGAGTGGCTGTACCGGACTGCATTCGCACAGGGGTGTAAGAGGGTTCCCGTTTCTCCACATCTTCTCCACATGTATAGTTTCATGTCTTCTTATTTTTAGATATTCGGCCTCGTGTGATATGGCATCTATAGGGGTTTAGATTTGCATTTCCCTGAAGCCAAGTGATATGAAGCATTTATGCATGTATCTTTTGGTCCCTAGTGCGTCGTCATCAGTGAAATGACTTCCCATTTTAATCCATCTCAAGACCTAAAGCTGGGTAAGGCACTGAAGCTCGATGATGCCATCGGTTGGAAGTGTGGAGAATTTCAAAAGATCTCTGTGGAGAGTAAGTTTAAAGGTCAGTGTGAAGATAGTATTTGGATCCAGGGCGATCTCTGAAAGTGGGGGTTCCGTGGGATGGGCTGAGGGGGGCCCTCCGATTTTCCTGCTATGAATCCGTGCGGTAGCTCCAAACGGACATTTTCCTGCTGTGGGGCAGGCTGAGTCCTCTAGTCGTGCAGAGGTGATCCCAATGACTGGTACCTTGGAGGCAGGCAAACGGGGAGGGGACCCTCAGCAGAAGACCCAGGGTTAGGTTAGGCCTCAAGAGACAGCAGGTCCGAACTGCCCAGTGCTCAGAGAACTCCCAGGCCGACTGAGATGAGGGCACAAGGGCGGGTGAATGTGAGCCTTGGGGTTTCATCCAGAAAGGCACACAAAGGTCAGAGGTCATCAGCAGGTGCTCTCAGGGGGTGCCCCAATTCTCTTGCCCTGAATGCTCTGTTGTTCCCCCAAACGGTACAGTTTCCTGTGTGCTGCAGGCTGAGTCCTATGGTGGGGCTTGGGTGTCCCCAATCCCCCGGAGTGGGGTGCCAGGACCCTGGGGAGGGGCCCCTCTCTGCCCAACCTAGGGTAAGGGTTACGGTCCAGGAGCCCGGCAGGGACAATCTGCAGGCTGTGCGGCGAGCTCCGTGGAGGGCTGAGAGGAGGCCATGGGGGAGGGTGAGCATGGGCCTCAGGGTTGGGGCATGGGGGGCTGCCAAATGTGGGGATGGGCTCCGGGGGCCTCCCCAAGTTCTCGTGCCCTGTAGGCTCCGTAGAGCCCCAAGGGGCATGGTTTCCTGTCGGGTGGCAAGCTGAGTCCTGCGGTGGGGCACAGGTATCCCAATTCCCCAGGCCTGCAGTATAAGGCTCCTGGGGAGGCCCCCACACCCGCGGCCGACCTAGGGTTAGGGTTAGGTCTCAGGGGCCCTGCAGGCCCGATCTGCTGGCTGTATGTCGAGCTACATGGACTGAGGTGAGGGTGTGGGGAGGGTGAGCGTGGGCCTTAGGGTTGGGGTGCGGGAGGCTGCCGAAGTTCGCTGGTGGCTCAGGAGTGCCCTCCTGGTTCTCCCGCCCTGAATACTCTATGGCCTCCCAAGGCACACGGTTTCCTGTGGGGTGGCAGACTGAGTCCTGCTGTGGGGCTCAGGTGTCCCCAATCCCTGGGGCTGCAGCTCCAGGCTCCTGGGGAGGGGCCCCTCCACAGATGAACTAGGGTTAGGGTTGGGGTCCAGGAACCCCGCAGGCCAGATCTGCCCACTATGTCGCGAGCTCTGCCACGGGCTGAGGTGAGGGTGCGGGGTGGGGTGAGCATGGGCTTCAAGGTTGGGTTTAGGGATCGCCAAGTTCGCCGGGGGCTCTGGGGGCCCTCCTGGTTCTCCCCCCCTGAATGCTCTACAGCCTCCCAAGGGGCCTGGTTTCCTGCGGGCTGGCAGGTTTTGTCCTGCAATGGGCCTCAGGTGTCCCCAGTCCCTGGGGCTGCGGCACCGGGCCCCAGCGGAGGGGCCCTACCCAGCCAACCTAGGGTCAGGTCTAGGCCCCAGGAACCTGGCAGGCCTGATCTTCCGGCTCTGCGTCGAGCTCGGTGGCAAGCTGAAGGGAAGGTGTGGGGTGGGATGAGCGTGGGCCTCAGGGTTGGGGTGTAGGGGGCTGCCGAGAATCGCTGGGGCTCAGGGGGGCCCTACCAGTTCTCCTGCACGGGATGCCTGCGGCGCCCCAAGGGGCATGGTTTCCTGAGGGGTGGCAGGCTGAGTCCTGTGCTGGGGCTCAGGTGTACCCAATCCCTGGGTTTAAGGTACGGATTAGGGTACGGGTTAAGGTTAGGGTATGGGTTAGGGTTAGGGTATGGGTGAGTGTAGGGGTTAGGGTTAGGGTAAGGAGAGGGTACGGGTTAGGGTTGGGTTTAGGGGTTACAGGTAAGAGGTTAGAGGTTATGGGTTAGGGTACGGATGCGGGTTTAGGGTACGGGTTAGAGTTTAGGGTTTGGGTTTAGGGTTAGGGTTAGGGTTGGAGTACGGGTTAGGTTTAGGGTATGGGTTAGGGTTAGGGTACGGGTTAGGGTATGCATTAGGGTATGGTTTAGGGTACGGGTTAGGGTACTGTTTAGGGTAAGTGTTGGCGTACGGATTAGGGTACGCTTTAGGTTACGGGTTAGGGTTAGGGTAAGGGTTAGGGTTAGGGTACAGTTTTTGGGTTATGGTACAGGTTAGGTTACGGTTTAGGGTTAGGGTTAGGGTACGGGTTAGGGAACGGGTTTGGGATAAGGATAGGGTACGGTTTAGGGTTAGGGTATGGGTTAGGGTATGGGTTAGGGTACAGGTTAGGGTTAGGTATGGGTTAGGGTATGGTATAGGGTCCGGGTTAGAGATAGGGTATGGATTAGGGTATGGGTTAGGGTACGGGATAGGGTACGGGTTAAGGTTAAGGTAAGGGTACTGGTTAGGGTTAGGGTACGGGTTACGGTTTAGGGTTTAGGGTTATGGTTAGGGTACAGGTTCGGGTTAGGGTATGGGTAGGGTTAGGGTACAGGTTATGTTACGAGTTAGGGTATGGGTTAGGGTCAGGGTTTAGGGTTTAGGGTTAAGGTTAGGGTACGGGTTAGGGTACTTGTTAGGGCTACAGTTAGGTTTAGGGTACGGTTTAAGTTATGGGTTAGGGTACCGTTTATGGTTAGGGTAGGGTACGTGTTAGAGTATGGGTTAGAGTACGTGTTAGGGTTGCGGTTAGGGTTAGGGTACATGTTAGAGTTAGTGTTAGGGTATGGGTTAGAGTTAGGGTTAGAGTATGGGTTAGTGTATGGGTTAGGGTTAGGTTTAGGGTTAGGTTACGGGTTAGGGCTAGGGTTAGCTGAAGGGGTAGGGATGGGGGTTAGGGGTATGGTAGGGGTCGGGGTAGGGTTAGGGTTTAGGGTTAGGGTTTGGGGTTTGGCGTTAGTGGTTAAGGTTAGGGTTTAGTGTTTAGGGTATCCGGTTTAGGGTTAGGGTTTAGGGTTTAGGGTTAAGGTTAGGGTTTAGGGTTTAAGGATTAGGGTTTAGGGTTAGGTTTAGGGTAGGTATAGGGTTAGGGTAAGGTTTAGGGGTTAGGGTTAGGGTAGGGTTAGGGGTTAAGGTTTAGGTTTTAAGGTTATGGGTTAGGGTTTAGGGTTAGGGTTACACCCCAGTATTCCAGCAGGACCATTCCACCAGCTGTGCGGTAGCGGAGGGCTGGGCCGAGGTGAAGGTGCTGGCAAGCTGGAGTGTGGGCCCAAGCATTTTGGCGCGGGGGGCCTTGAAAAGTCGCCAGGGGATCGGAGGGCCCTGCCGGTTCTCCCGCCCTGAATGGCCAGCTGTACCCCTAGCGGCCTGGGTGGCAGCGGGGCGGCACAGTGATTACGGTGCTGGGGCTCGGGGGTCCCCAGCGTTTCAGCCCCAGGCCCCTTGGGAGGGGCCCCTTGGGGGCCAACCTAGGGTAGAGGTTAGCTCCTGGAGGCCGGCAGGCACAATCCGCCGTCTGGGGCGAATGGAGGTGCAGTGAAGATCAGGGCGCTGGTGAGCGGGAGAGTGGGCCCCAGCGTTTTGGCGCTGGGAGCCTTCGAAGTCACCAGGGCAAGGAGGGTCCTGCCCATTCTCCCGCCCTGAATGATCGGCTGTGCCCTAGCGGCCTGCGTATGGTCGGGGCGGAAGGGTGAGTCCAGCGTTGCGACTCAGGGGTCCCCAATCCCTGGCGTTCGGCGGCAGTCGCTTTGGGAGGGGCCCCTTGGGGGCTAACCTAGGGTTAGGGTTAGCCCTCGGGAGGCCGGCAGGCTCGATTCACTGGCTCTGCGGCGAATGGAGGGGTGGGCCAAGGTGAGGTCGCTGACAAGCGGAAGCGTGGGCCCCAACATTTTGGCTCAGTGGGCCTTCGAATGTCACAGGGGGCTCGGAGGGCCCTGCTTGTTCTCCCGCCATGAAGGACCGGCAATCCCCTAGCGCCCCGGGTGGCGGCGGAGTGGCAGGGTCAGTCCGGCAGTGTTGCTCGGTTTTCCCCAATCCCCAGCGTTGCAGCGCCAGGCCCCTTGGGAGGGGCCCCTCGGGGACTGTCCTAGGGTTAGGTTAACCCCCAGGAGGCCAGCAGTCCCGATTTGCCGGATGTGCAGTGAGGGGAGGGATTGACCGTGGTAGGGCGCAGTCGAGCGGTAGCGTGGTACCCAGCATTTTGGCGTGTCGGGGGCCTTCGTATTTGACCGGAGGCTTGGAGGGCCCTGCCGGTTATCCCGCCCTGAATGCCCGGTGGCGCCGCTAGTGGCCCGCATGGCAGCGGGACGGCAGGGTGAGCCTGGCGCTGGGGCTTGCGGGTCCCCAATCCCTGCCATTGCAGCACGAAGCCTCTTGGGAGGGGCCACTCTGGGGCCCACCTAGGGTTATGGTTAGCCCCAAGGAGCCCGGGAGGCCGGATCCGCCAGCTGTGTGGCTAGAGGGGGGGTGGGCCGAGGTGAGGGCCTGTAGAGCGGGAGTGTGGGCCTCAGCGTTTTGGCGCAGGGGACCTACGAATGTCGCCTGGGGCTCGGAGGGCCCTGCCTGTTCCCCCACCCTGAATGACAGGTGACACCCCAAGTGACTCGGGTGGCGGCGGAGGGGCAGGTTGAGTACATCGCTGGGGCTTGGGGGTCCCCAATCTCCGGCGTCGTGGTGCCAGGCCCTTTGGTAGGGCCCTTCGGGGGCCGACCTAGGGTTAGAGTTAGCCCCCAGGAGGCCGGCAGGCCCGATAAGATGGCTGTGGGGCGAGTGGAGGTGTGGGCCGAGGTAAGGGTGCTGGCTAGTGGAATCGTGGTACCCAACATTTTGGCACGGGGGGCCTCCGAAGGTCGCCAGGGGTCTGAGGATCCTGCCCTTTCTCCCGCCTTGAATGACTGGCGGCACCCTTAGCGGCCTGGGTGGTGACGGGGAGGCATGGTGACTCTGTCGCTGCGGCTCAGGAATCCCCAATCCCAGGCGTTGCAGCACCAGGCCCCTAGGATGGGCCCCTTGGGGCTGACCTAGGGTTAGGTTTAGCCCCTAGGAGGCCTGCAGGCCTGATTCACCGGCTGTTGGAGAAGCGGAGGGTGGACTGAGGTGAGGGCCCAGGTGAGTGGGAGCATGGGCCCCAGCGTTTTGGCATGGATGGCCTTCGAAAGTTTCTGGGTTCTTGAGAGCCCTGCCCGTTTTCCCACCCTGAATGACCTGCGATGCCCCAGTGGGTCCGGTGTCGGCGGGGTGGCAGGGTGAGTCCAGTGCTGCAGCTAGGGTGTCCCCAATCCCAGGCGTTGCTGCTCCAGTCCCCTTGAGAGTGGCCCCTTGGGGGCTGTCCTAGGGTAGCGTCAGCCCCCAGGAGGCCGGCAGGACCGATACGCCACTGTGGGGCAGCAGAGGGGCGGGCTGAGTTGAGGGTGCTGGTCAGTGGGAGCGTGGCCGCGGTGGTTTGGCTCGGGGGGGCCTTCGAATGTCCCGGGGCTCCGAAAGCCCTGCCCCTTCAACCGACCTGAATGACCGGCGGCGCCCCTAGTGGCCCGGGTGATGTGGGACGGCAGGGTGAGTCAGGCGTTAGGAATCGGGAGTCCCCAATCCCCGGCATTGCGGGATCAAGACCCTTAGGATAGGCCCCTCATGGGCCAATCTAGGGTTAGGGTTAGCTCCCAGGAGGCCGGCAGGCCTGATATGCCAGCTAGACTGCGAGAGGAGGGGCGGGCGGAAGTAAAGGTGCTGGCGAGCGGGAACATGGGCACCAGCGTTTTGACTTGGGGCTTTCAAAGGTCGCTGGGGTCTCGCGGGCCCTGCCCGTTCTCCCACCCTGAATGAACAGCGACGCCCCAGCGTGCCTGGTGTCAGCAGGGAGGCAGAGTGAGTCTGGCGCTGGGGCTCGGGGGTCCCCAATCCCCGGCGTTGTGGCCCAGGCCCCTTGGGAAGCACCCCTCGTGTGCCGACCTAGGGTTAGGGATAGCCCCCAGGAGTCCTGCAGGCCTGATCCACCAGCTGTGTGGCAAACGGAGGGGGGGGGTGGGCAGAGGTGAGGACGCTGGCGAGCGGGAGCGTGGGCACAAGCGTTTTGGCGCGGGGGGCCTTCGAGTGTCACCGGGGGCTCGGAGGGCCATGCCCGTTCTCCCGCCCTGAATGACCGGCGGTGCCTCTAGCGGCCCGGGTGGTGGAGGGGCGGCAGGTGAATCCGGCGCTGGGGCTCAGGGGTCCCCAATCCACTGTTTTGCAGCGCCAGGCCCCTTGGGAGGGGCCCCTCAGGGAATGACCTAGGGTTAGGCTTAGCCCCCAGGACGCCGGCAGGCTCAATCCGCCAGCTGTGTAGCGAATTGAGGGGTGGGTCGAGGTGAGGTCTCTGTGGAGTGGGAGCGTGGGCTCAAGCGTTTTGGCACCGGGGGCCTTCGAATGTTTCCGGGGACTCGACAGGCCCTGCCCATTCTCCTCCCTGAGTGACCGGCAGCGCCCCTAGCAGCCCAGGTGGCGGCGGGGCGGCAGGGTGAGTCAGGCACTGTGGCTCGGGTATCCCCAATCCCTGGCATTGTGGCGCCAGGCCCCTTGGGAGGGGCCCCTCGGGGGCCAAACTAGGGTTAGGTTTAGCCCCTAGGAGTCCGGCAGGCCCTATTCCCCAGCTGTGTGGAGACTGGAGTGACGGACCGAGGTTAGGGCGCTGGTGAGCAGGACTGTGGGCCCAGGTGTTGTGGCGCGGGGGGCCTTTGAAGGTCTCCGTGTCTCTGAGGGCCCTGCCCGTTCTCACGCCCTGAATAACGGCAGCACCCCAAGCCCCCGGGTGGCAGCTGGGGGGCAGGGTGAGTCCAGTGCTGAAGCTCGGGGGTCCACAATCCCTGGCGTTGTGGCGCCAGGCCCCTTGGAAGGGGCCCCTCGGGGGTCAATCTAGGGTTACGGTTAGCCCCCAGAAGGCCAGTGGACCCGATCAGCGGCTGTGCAACACGCTGAGGGTTGGGCCGAGGTGAGGGCACTGGCGAGACTGAGCATGAGCCCAAGTGTTTTAGCGCGGGGGGCCTTCAAAGGTCGGCGGGGGCTCGGAGGGCCCTGCTGGTTCTGTAGCCCTGAATGACCGGCGGTGCCCCTAGCGGCCCGGGTGGGGACAGTGCATCAGGGTGAGTCCAGCTCTGGGGCTCTGCGTCACCAATCCCCAGCGTTGCAGAGCCAGGCCCCTTGGGATGTGCCCCTCGGGCTCGACCTAGGGTTTCGGTAGGCCCCCAGGAGCCTGGCAGGCCCTATCCACCGGCTCTGAATCAAGCAGAGGCGTGGGCCAATGTGAGGGCACTGGCGAGCAGGAGCATGGGGCCAACGTTTTTGCGCGGGGGGCCTTCGAAGGTCAGCGGGGGCTTGGAAGGCCCTGCCTGTTCTCCCGCCCTGAATGACCGGCGGCGCCCCTGTGGCCCGGGTGGCGGCGGGACGGCTGGGTGAGTCCAGAGCTAGGGCTCGGGGGATCCCAAGCCCTGGCGTGGCGGCGCCAAGCCCTTTGGGAGGAGCCCCTTGGGCGCTTATGTAGGGTTTGGTTTAACCCCCAGGAGGCAGGTGGGCCTGATCCACCGGCTATGCGGTGTGTGGAAGGGCTCGCTGAGTTGAGGGTGCTGGTGAGTGGGAACGTGAACACAAGCGTTTTGGCGTGGGGTGCCTTCGAAGGTCACCGGGGGCTCAGAGGGCCCAGCAAGTTCTCCCGTCCTGAATGACCGCCGGTGCCCTAGCAGCCTGGGTGGCGGCGGGGCGGTAGGGTGAGCCCGGAGCTGGGGCTCGGGGATCCCCAATCCCCAGCGTGGCATCACCAGGCCCCTTGGGAGGGGTCCCTCTCGGCTGACGTACGGTTATAATTAGCTCAAAGGAGGCCGGCAGGCTGGATCTGCCAGCTGTGCGGCGAGCAGAGTGGTGGGCCGAGGTGAGGGCGCTGGTGATCTGGAGCGTGGGCCCAAGCATTTTGGCGTGGGGGGCCTTCGAAGGTCGCCAGGGGCTCGGAGGCCCTGCCCCTTCTCCCGCCCTGAGGGACCGGCGGTGCCCCTAGCAACCCAGTTGGCGGTGGTGTGGCAGTGTAAGTCCGGCGCTGGGACTCGAGGGTCCCCAATCTCCGGCATGGCGGTGCCAGTCCCCTTGGGAGGGGCTCCTCAGGGGCCGACCTAGGGTTAGGGTTAGACCCCAGGAGGCCAGCAGGCCCGATCCGGCGGTTGTGCAGCTTGCGGAGGGGCTGGCCGAGGGGAGGGCGCTGGTGAGCAGAAGCGTGGGCCAAAGCATTTTGGCGCGGGAGGCCTTGGAATGTCGCCGGAGGCTCGGAGGGCCCTGCCCATTCTCCAACCCAGATGACCGGTGGCGCCCCTAGCGGCCCGGGTGGTGGCGGGGTGCGAGGGTGCGTCCCGCAGTTTGCTCTGGGGGTCCCCAATCCCCAGTGTGGCAGCGCCAGGCCCCTTGGGATGGGCCCCTCAGGAGCTAACCTAGGGTTAGGGTTAGCCCTCAGGAGGCCGGCAGTCCCGATCTGCCAGCTGTGCGGCGAGCGGAGGGGTGGCCTGAGGAGAGGGTGCTGGTGAGCAGGAGCGTAGGCCCAAGCGTTTTGGCGTGGGGGGCCTTAGAAGGTCTCCAGGGGCTCGGAGGCCCTGCCCCTTCTCCCGCCCTGAGGGACCGGCGGTGCCCCTAGCAACCCAGTTGGCGGTGGTGTGGCAGTGTAAGTCCGGCACTGGGGCTCGAGGGTCCCCAATCTCCGGCATGGCGGTGCCAGTCCCCTTGGGAGGGGCTCCTCAGGGGCCGACCTAGGGTTAGGGTTAGACCCCAGGAGGCCAGCAGGCCCGATCCGGCGGTTGTGCAGCTTGCGGAGGGGCTGGCCTAGGGGAGGGCGCTGGTGAGCGGAAGCGTGGGCCAAAGCATTTTGGCGCGGGAGGCCTTGGAATGTCGCCGGAGGCTCGGAGGGCCCTGCCCATTCTCCAACCCAGATGACCGGTGGCGCCCCTAGCGGCCCGGGTGGCGGCGGGGCGCCAGGGTGCGTCCCGCAGTTTGCTCTGGGGGTCCCCAATCCCCAGTGTGGCAGCGCCAGGCCCCTTGGGATGGGCCCCTCAGGAGCTAACCTAGGGTTAGGATTAGCCCCCAGGAGTCCGGCAGTCCCAATCTGCCAGCTGTGCGGCGAGCGGAGGGATGGCCTGAGGAGAGGGTGCTGGTGAGCAGGAGCGTAGGCCCAAGCGTTTTGGCGTGGGGGGGGCTTCGAAGGTCTCCAGGGGCTCGGAAGACCCTGTCCGTTCTCCCGCCCTAAATGACCGGCGGCGCCCCTAGCTGCCCGGGTGGCGGCGGGGTGGCAGGGTAAGTCCTGCGCTGAGGCTCGAGGGTCCCCAATCATCAGCTTCGCGGTGCCAGGCCCCTTGGGAGGGGCCCCTCGTGAGCAGACCTAGGGTTAGGGTTAGTCCCCAGGAGGCCGAGAGGCCCAATCTGCCTGCCTGTGGTGAGCGGAGGGACGGGCCGAGGTGAGGGCATTGGTGAATGTGAGCTTGGGCCCAAGCGTTATGGCGTGGGGGGCCATGGAAGGTCGACAGGGGCTCGGAAGGCCCTGCCCGATCTCCCGCCCTGAATGAGGACGGCATCCCTAGCGGGCCAGGTCATGGCGGGGCGGCAGGGTGAGTTCGGCGCTGGTGCTCGGGGGTCCCCAATCCCCAGCGTGGCAACGCCAGGCACTTGGGAGTGGTCCCTCGGGGACCGACCTAGGGTTATGGTTAGCTCCAGGCGGCTGGCAGGCCCGATCCGCAGGCTGTGCAGCGAGCAGAGGGGTGGGCCGAGGTGGGGGCGCTGGGGAGTGGGAGCGTGGGCCCAAGCATTTTGGTGTGGGGGGTCTTCAAAAGTCGGTGGGGGCTTGGAGGGCCCTGCCCGTTCTCCCGCCCTGAATAACCGGCGGCACCCCTAGAGCCCCGGGTTGCAGTGGGGCGGCCGTATGAGTCCACTGCTGGGGCTCGAGGGTCCCCAATCCCAGGCCTTGCAGCTCCAGGCTCCTTGGGAGGGGCCCATCAGGGGCCGACCTAGGTTTAGGGTTAGCCCCCAGGAAGCTGGCAGGCCCGATCCGCATGCTGTGTAGTGAGCAGAGGGGCAGGCCGAGGTGAGGGCACTGTCAAGTGGGAGCGTGGGCCCAAGCGTTTTGGCGCGGGGGGCCTTCGAAAGTCATCGGGGGTTCGGAGGGCCCTTCCCGTTCTCACGCCCTGAATGACCGGCGGCTCCCTTAGCGGCCCGGGTGGCGGCAGGTTGGCAGGTTGAGTCCGGCGCAGGGGCTCAGGTGTCCTCAATCCCCGGCGTTGTGGCGCTAGGACCCTTGAAAGGGGTCCCTCCGGGGGGACCTGGTTTTAGGGTTAGCCCCAGGAGGCCAGCAGGCCCAATCCACAGGCTGTGCGGCATACGATGGGGCGGGCCTAGGTGAGGCCGCTGGCGAGTGGGAGCATGGCTCCAAGAATTTTTTAAAGTGGGCCTTCGAAGGTCATCGAAGTCTCAGAGGGCCCTGCCCGTTCTACTGCCCTGAATAACCGGCAGCGCCCCTAACACCCCGGGTGGCGGTGGGGCCCCAGGTGACTTCGGTGCTGGAGCTTGGGGGTCCCCAATCCCAGGCGTTGCTGCTCCAGGCCCCTTGGGATGGGCCCCTCGAGGACCGACCTAGGGTTACGGTTAGTCCCAGGTGGCCGGCAGGCCCGATCCGCCGGCTGTGTGGGGAGCGGAGGGGCGGGCCAAGTTGAGGGCGCTGGCAAGCGGGAACGTGAGCCCAAGCGTTTTGGCGTGGCGGGCCTTCGAAGGTCGCCGGGGGCTCGGAGGGCTATGCCCATTCTCCCGTCCTGAATGAGGATGGCGCCCCTATCGGGCGGGGTCGCGGCAGGGCGGCAGGGTGAATCCGGTGCTGGTGCTCAGGGGTCCCCAATCCCCGGCGTGGTGGTGCCAGGCCCCTTGGGAAGGGCCCCTTGGGTGCCGAAGTAGGGTTTGGGTTAGCCCCAGGAGGCCGGCAGGCATACGGAGGTGCTGGCCGAGGTGAGGATGCTGACGAGCAGGAGCGTGGGCCCAAGAGTTTTCGCACGTGGGCCTTCGAAGTTCGCTGGGGGCTCGGAGGGCACTGCACGTTCTCCCGCCCTGAATGACCAGCGGTACCCCTAGCGGCCAGTGTGGCGGTGGGGTTGCAGGGTGATTCCGGCGCTGGGGTTG
This sequence comes from Ursus americanus, assembly GCF_024610735.1. Lineage (NCBI taxonomy): Eukaryota > Metazoa > Chordata > Mammalia > Carnivora > Ursidae > Ursus > Ursus americanus. The sequence goes on from NW_028273659.1 coordinate 204,382, forward strand.
GGGGTCCCCAAACCCCGGCGTGTTTTGCGCCAGGCACCTTGGGAGGGGCCTTCGGGGGCCGACCTAGTGTTAGGGTTAGACCAAAGGAGGTCGGCAGGCCCGATCTGCCGGGTGTGCGGCGAGCGAAGTGGTGGGCTGAGGTGAGGGCACTGGCGACAGGGATCGTGGGCCCAAGCGTTTTGGCACTGGGGGCCTTCGAAGGTCGCCAGGAGCTCTGAGGGCCCTGCCCGTTCTACCACCCTGAATGATCGGCGGCGCACCTAGCGGCCCGGGTGGTGGCGGGTCGGCAGGGTGAGTCTGGCGCTGGGGCTCTAGAGTCCCCAATCCCTGGCGTGGCAAAGCCAGGCCCCTTTGGAGGGGCCCTCGGGGACCGACCTAGGGTTAGGGTTAGCCCCGAGGAGGCCGGCAGGCCAGATCCGTCAGCTGTGTGGGGAGTGGAGAGGTGGGCCGAGGTGAGGGCGCTGGGGAGCGGGTGCGTGGGCCCAAGCATTTTGGCGCTAGGGCCTTCGATGGTCGCTTGGGGATCGGAGGGCTCTGATAGTTCTCCAGCCCTGAATGACCATCGGCGCCCCTAGTGGCCCGGGTTGTGGCAGTACGGCAGGGGGAGTCCGGCCTTGTGGTTGAGGGGTCCCCAATCCCTGGGGTTGCTGCGCCAGGCCCCTTGGGAGGGGCCCCTTGGGGGATGACCTAGGGTTAGGGTTAACCCACAGGACGCCTGCAGGCCCTATCCCCCGGCTGTGCAATGTGCGGAGGGGCGGACCGAGGTGAGGGCGCTGGAGAGCGGGAGCATGGGCCCAAGCGTTTTGTCGAAGGGGGCCTTCGAATGTCATCGATGGCCCGGAGGGCCTTGCCTGTTCTCCCGCCCTGAATGACTGGAGGTGCCCCTAGCGGCCCGGGTGGTGGCGGGGCATCCGGGTGAGTCCGGCGCTGGGGCTCAGGGTTCCCCAATCCCCGGTGTTGCGGCTCTAGGCTCCTTGCTAGGGGCCCCTAGGGGACCGGCCTACGGTTAGATTTAGCCCCCAGGAGGCCGTCAGCCCGATCCGCCAGCTCTGTGGCGAGCGGAGGGCGGGCGGAGGTGAGGCCGCTGGCGAGCTGGAGCGTGGGCCCAGGCGTTTTGGCGCGGGGGTCCTTCAAAAGTCGCCGGGGGCTTTGAGGGCCCTGTAAGTTCTTCTGCACTGAATGATCGGTGGCTCCCCTAGCGGCCTGGATGGAGGAGGGGCGGTAGGGTGAGTCGGGCGCTGGGGCTTGGGGGTCCCCAATTCTCGGCGTTGGGGAGCCAGGCCTCTTTGGAAGGGCTCTAGGGGGCCGACCAAGCGTTACTGTTAGCCCACAGGAGGCCGGCAGACCCGATCTGCTGGCTGTGTGGCGAGCAGAGGGGTGGGTCGAGGTGAGGGCGCTGGTAAGCGGGAGTGTGGGTCGAAGCGTTTTGGCGTGGGGGGCATTCGAATGTCGCTGGGGCTCAGAGCACCCTTCCCGTTAAACCACGCTGAATGCCCGATGGCGCACCTAGCGGTCCGGGTTGCAGAGGGGTAGCAGGGTGAGTCCGGTGCTGGGGCTCGGGGGTGCCCAAACCCTGGCCTTGCGGCACCAGGCCCCTTTGGATGGGCCCCTCGGGGGCCGACCAAGGGTTATTGTTAGCCCCCAGGAGGCCAGCAGGCCCGATCCGCCGGCTGTGAGGCGAGCAGAGGGGTGGACCCAGGTGAGGGCGCTTGAAAGCAAGAACGTTGACCCACGCGCTTTGGTGCGGGGGGCCTTTGAAGGTCATCGGGGGTTCGGAGGGCCCTACCCGTTCTCCTGCCCTGAATGACCAGCGGCGCCCCTAGCGGCCGGGGGGGGGGCGGGGTGGCAGGGTGAGATTGGCACTGGGGCTCAGGGGTCCCCAATCCATGGCGTTGTGGCGCCAGGCCCCTTGGGAGGGGCCCGTCGGGGGCCTACCTAGGGTTAGGATTAGCCCCCAGGAGGCCGGCAGCCCCAATCACCCAGCTGTGCGGCGAGCAGAGGGGTGGGCCCAGGTGAGAGCGCTTGAGAGCCAGAGCGTGGGCCCAAGCGTTTTGGCGCGGAGGGCCTTTGAATGTCTCCGGGGGCTCGGAAGCCCCTGCCGGTTCTCCCGCCCTGAATGACTGCAGCGCCCCTAGCGGCCCGGGTGGAGGCGGGAAGGCAGGGTGAGTTCGGCGCAGGGGCTCGGGTGTCCTCAATCCCTGGCGTTGTGGCGCTAGGCCCCTTGAGAGGGGCCCCTCAGGGGGGACCTGGGTTTAGGGTTAGCCCCAGGTGGCCGGCAGGCCCGATCCGCAGGCTGTGCGGCATACGGTCGGGTGGGCCGAGGTGAGGCCGCTGGCGAGCGGGAGCATGGCTCCACGCATTTTGCGAAGCGGGCCTTCGAAGGTCGTCGAAGTCTCGGAGGGCCCTGCCCGTTCTACCACCATCAATAATCGGTGGCGCCTCTAGCACCCCGGGTGTCGGCGGGGCTGCCGGGTGTGTCCGGTGCTGGAGCTTGGGGGTCCCCAATCCCAGGCGTTGCTGCTCCAGACCCCTTGGGTTGGGATCCTCGAGGACCGACCTAGGTTTATGGTTAGCCCCAGGCGGCCGGCAGGCCCGATCCGCTGGCTGTGCGGCGAGAGGAGGGGCGTTCCGAGGTGGGGCCACTTGGGAGCGGGAGCATGGGCCCAAGCGTTTTGGCATGGGGGGTCTTCAAAAGTGGGCGGGGGCTCGGAGGGCCCTGCCCATTCTCCCGCCCTGAATAACTGGCGGCGCCCCTAGTGCCCCTGGTTGTGGTGGGGCGGCCAGGTGAGTCCGGCGCTGGGGATCAGGCGTCCCCAATCCCTGGCGTGGTGGCGCCAGGCCCCTTGGGAGGGGCCCCTCGGGGGCCGATCTAGGCTTATGGTTATCCCCCAGGAGGCCAGCAGGTCCGATCTGCCAGCTGTTCGGCGAGTAGTAGGGCAGGCCAGGGGAGGGCGCTGGCGAGCAGGAGCATGGGCGCAGCGTTTTGGCATGGCCAGCCTTCGAAAGTCGCCAGGCGCTTGGAGGGTTCTGCCCGTTCTCCCGCCCTGAATGACCAGCGGCGCCCCTAGTGGCCCGGGTGGTGGCGGGGGTGGCATGGTGAGTCCGGCGCTGGGGCTCGGGCGTCCCCAATCCCTGGCGTGGTGGCGACAGGCCACTTGGGAGGGGCCCCTCGGAAGGGGCCCCTCGTGCGTCGACCTAGGGTTAGGGTTAGCCCCAAGGAGGCTGGCAGGCCGATCTGCCAGCTGTGCGGCGAGCGGAGGGGCGGGCCGATGTGAATGCGCTGGAAGCAGGAGCGTGGGCCCAAGCGTTTTGGCGCAGGGGGCCTTCGATGGTCGCCATGAGCTCTGATGGACTTGCCCGTTCCCCCGCCCTTAATGACCGGCGGCACCCTAGCGGGGCAGCAGGGTGAGTCCAGCGCTGGGGCTCGGGGGTCCCCAATCCCCGGCATTGCGGCGCCAGGCCCCTTAGGATGGGGCACTAGGGGGCTTACCTAGGGTTAGTGTTAGCCCCCAGGAGGCTGGGAGGCCCGATCTGCCGGCTGTGTGGCGTGCAGAGGGGAAGTACGAGGGAGGGCGCTGGCGAGCGGGAGTGTGGGCCCAAGCGTTTTGGCGCGGGAGGCCTTCGAAAGTCGCAGCGGCTTGGAGGGCACTGCCCGTTCTCCCGCTCTGAATGACCGGCAGCACCCCTAGCAGCCCTGGGGGCAGTGTGGCAGCAGTGTGAGCCCGGCGCTAGGGCTTGGGGGTCCCCAATCCCCAGCTTTGTGGCACCAGGGCCCATGGGAGGGGCCCCTTGGGGACGGACCTAGGGTTAGGTTTAGCCCCCATGAGGCCTGCAGGCCCGATCCACTGGCTGTGCGGCGAGCGGTGGGGCGGGCCGAGATGAGGGCACTGGCAAGCTGGAACATGGGCCCAAGCTTTTTGGCGCGAGTGGCCTTCGAAGGTCGCCGGGGGCTAAGAGGGCCCTGCCCCTTCTCCCTCCCTGTTTGACCGGCGGTGCCCCTACCTGCCCGGTTGGCGGCAGGGTTCAGGGTGAGTCCGGCGCTTTGGCTCGGGGGTCCACAATCCCCAGCGTTGCGGCACCAGGTGCCTTGGGAGGGCTGACCTATGGTTAGGGTTAGCCCCCAGGAGGCTGGCAGGCCCGATCGGCCAGCTTTGCGGTGAGCGGAGGGGCGGGACGAGGTGAGGGCGCTGACAAGTGGGAGCGTACGCGCAAGCGTTTTGATGAGGGGTGTCTTCGAGGTCACCTGGGGCTCGGAGGGCCCTGCCTGTTCTCACGCCCTGAATGAATGGCAGCGCCGCTAGCGGCCCGTGTGGCAACGGGGCGACACAGTGGGTCCGGTGCTGTGGCTCGGGGGTCAGCAATCCCAGGCGTTGTGGTGCCAGGCCCCATCGGACGGGCCCCTTGGGGGCCGACCTAGGGTTACGGTTAGTCCCCAGGAGGCCGGCAGGCCGGATCTTCCCACTGTGCGGCGAGTGGAGGGGCGGGCCAAGGTAAGGGCGCTGGCGAGCGGGAGCGTGGGCCGAAGCGTTCTGTCACGGGGGGCCTTCAAAAGTCTCCGGGGGCTCAGAGGGCCCTACCCGTTCTCCTGCCCTGAATGACCGGCGGCTCCCCTAGCGGCCCGGATGGTAGCGGGGGTGGCAGGGTGAGTCTGGCGCTGGGGCTCGGGAGTCCCCAATCCCTGTTGTTGCGGCGCCAGGCCCCTTGGGAGGGGCCACTAGGGGGCCGACCTAAGGTTAAGGTTAGCCCCCAGAAGGCCCACAGGACCAATCCGCCAGCTGTGCGGCGAGCGGAGGGACGGGCCAAGGTAAGGGCGCTGGTGAGCGGGAGCATGGCCCAAGCGTTTTGGTGCGGGGAGCCATCGAAGGTCACTGGTGGCCTGGAGGGCCCTGCCCGTTCTCCCTCCCTGAATGACCGGCGGCACCCCTAGCGGCCCAGGTGGCGGTAGGGCGGGAGGGTGAGTCCGGCCTTGGGGCTCGGGGGTCCCCAGTCCCCGGCATTGCGGCAATAGGAACCTGGGATGGGCCCCTCTGGGGCCCACCAACGATTAGGGTAAAACTCAGGAGGCCGGCAGTCCCGATCCACCAGATGTGCAGTGAGCTGAAGGGCGGATCGAAGTGAGGGTGCAGGCGAGCAGGAGCATGGGCCCAAGCATTTTGGCGCGGGGGGCCTTCGAAGGTCGCCAGTGGCTCAGAGGAATCTACCAGTTCTCCCTCCCTGAATGATCGACGGCGCTCCTAGCGGCCCGGGTTGTGGCAGGGCAGCAGGATGAGTCCGGCGCTGGGGCTCGGGAGACCCCAATCCCTGTTGTTGTGGGGCCAGGCCCTTTGGGAGGGTCCACTAGGGGGCCGACCTAAGGTTAGGGTTAGCCCCCAGAAGGCCCACAGGCCCGATCCACCAGCTGTGCAGTGAGTGGAGGGGCGGGCCGAGGTAAGGGCGCTGGGGAGCAGGAGCGTGGGCCCAAGAGATTTGGTGTGGGGGGCCTTCGAAATTTGCCAGTGGCTCAGAGGGCCCTGCCCGTTCTCCCTGCCTGAATGAACGGCGGTGCCCCTAGCGGCCCAGGTGGCGGTAGGGCGGGAGGGTGAGTCCGTCCTTGGGGCTCGGGGGTCCCCAATCCCTGGCATTGTGGCAATAGGAACCTATGATGGGCCCCTCTGGGGCCCAACAACAATTAGGGTAACACCCAGGAGGCTGGCAATCCCGATCCACCAGCTGTGCAGCGAGCTGAGGGGCAGACCAAAGTGAGGGCGCAGGCGAGCAGGAGCATGGGCCCAAGCGTTTTGGCACGGGAGGCCTTCGAAAGTCACCAGGGCTCGGAAGGCACTGCCTGTTTTTCCGCTCTGAATGACCGGCGGTGCCCCTAGCTGCCCAGGGGGCGGCGTGGCAGCAGTGTGAGTCCAGCGCTGGGCCTCTGGGGTCCTCAATCCCCGTCATTGCGGAGACAGTCCCCTTGGGATGGGCCCCTCGGGGGCAGACCTAGGGTTAGGGTTAGCCACCAGGAGGCCGGATGGCCCGATCCGCCGGCTGTGCGGCGAGCGGAGGGGCGGGCTGAGGTAAGGGTGCTGGCGAGCGGGAGTGTGGGCCCAAGCATTCTGGCACGGGGGGCCTTTGAAGGTGGCCGGGGGCTCGGAGGGCCCTGCCCGTTCTGCACTGAATGACCAGCGGCACCCCTAGCGGCCTGGGTGGTGGTGGGGCAGCAAGTTGAGTCCAGCACTGGGGCTCGGGGGTCCCCAATCCCCGGCATTGCAGCGATAGGCCACTGGGATGGGCCCCTCAGGAGCTGACCTTTGATTAGGGTTAGCCCACAGGAGGCCGGCAGGTCCGATCCGCCAGCTGTGCGGCGAGCAGAGGGGCAGGCTGAGATGAGGGCGCTGGCGAGCGGGAATGTGGGCCCAAGCATTTTGGCGCAAGGGGCCTTTGAAGTTCGCCAGGGGCTCGGAGGGCCCTGCCCATTCTCCTGCCCTGAATGACCAACGGCACCCCTCGCGGCCCGTTTGGCAGCGGGGCAGCAGGGAGAGTCTGGCGCTGGGGCTCGGGGGTCCCCAATCCCCGCCTTTTAGGCGCCTGGGCCCTTGGGAGTTTCCCCTTGTGGACAGACCTAGGTTTAGGTTTAGCCCCCGGGAGCCCAGCAGGCCCGATTCGCCGGCTGTGCGGCAAGCGGAGGGGCAGGCCGAGATGAGGGCACTGGCGAGCTGGAACATAAGCCCAAGCGTTTTGGCGCGAGTGGCCTTCAAAGGTCGCCGGGGGCTAAGAGGGCCCTGCCCGTTCTCCCTCCCTGAATGCCCGGCGGCGCCCCTACTGGCCCAGTTGGCAGCGGGGCAGCAGAGTGAGTCTGGCGCTGGGACTTGGGGGTCCATAATCCCCGGGGTTGTGGCGCCAGGTGCCATGGGAGGGGTCCCTCCTGGGCCGATCTAGGGTTAGGGTTAGCCCCCAGGAGGTCGGCAGACCCGATAGGCCAGCTTTGCGGCGAGCGGAGGGGCGGGCCGAGGCGAGGGTGCTGACAAGCAGGAGTGTGGGCGCAAGCGTTTTGATGTGGGGTGCCTTCGAAGGTCGCCCGTGGCTCAGAGGGCCCTGCCTGTTCTCACGCCCTGAATGACCGGCGGTGCAGCTAGCAGCCCGGGTGGTGGCGGGGCGGCATGGTGAGTCCGGCGCTGGGGCTCAGGTGTCAGCAATCCCAGGTGTTGTGGCGCCAGGCCCCATTAAGGGCCCCTCGGGGGCCGACCTAGGGTTGGGGTTAGCCCCCAGGAGGCCGGCAGGCCGGATCCACCAGCTGTGCGGCGAGTGGAGGGGCAGGCTGAGGTAAGGGCGCTGGCAAGCAGGAGTGTGGGCCGAAGCGTTTTATCGCGGGGGGCCTTCAAATGTCTCTGGGTCTCAGAGGGCCCTACCCGTTCTCCCGCACTGAATGACGGGCGGCTCCCCTAGCGGCCCGGGTGGTGGCGGGGCAGCACAGTGAGTCCAGCACTGGGGCTCAGGAGTCCCCAATCCCAGGCATTGCGGATGCCAGGCCCCTTGGGATGGGCCCTTGGGGGGCCTACCTAGGGTTAGGGTTAACCCCCAGGAGGCTGGGAGGCCCGATCCGCCAGCTGTGTGGCGAGTGGAGAGGCGGGCCGAGGTGAGGGCGCTGGTGAGCGGGAGCGTGGGCCCAAGCGTTTTGGTGCGGTGGGCCTTCGAAGGACGATAGGGGCTCGGAGGGCCCTGCCCGTTCTCCTGCACTGAATGTCCTGCCGCACCCCTAGCGGCCCTTGTGGTGGCGGGGCGGCAAGGTGAGTCCGGCGCTGGTGCTCAGGGGTCCCCAATCCCCAGCGGTGCGACTCCAGGCCCCTTGGGAGCCGACCTAGGTTTAGGGTTAGCCTCAGGAGGCTGGCAGGTCCATTACGCAGGCTGTGCGGCAAGCGGAGGGGCGGGCAAGGTGAGGGCGCTGGCAAGAGGGAACATGGGCCCTAGCGTTTTAGCGTGGTAGGCCTTCGAAGGTCGCCAGGGGCTCAGACGGCCCTGCCCGTTCTCCTGCCCTGAATGACCGACGGCACCCCTCGCAGCCTGGTTGGCAGCGGGGCGGCAGGGAGAGTCTGGTGCTGGGGCTCGGGGCTCCCATCACCGGCATTGCAGCACCAGGCCCTTTGGGATGGGCCCCTAGGGGGCCTACCTAGGGTTAGGGTTAGCCCCCAGGAGGCTAGGGTGCCCGATCCGCCGGCTGTGTGGCGAGAGGAGGGGCAGGCCGAGGTAAGGGTGATGGCGAGCAGGAGCGTGGGACCTAGTGCTTTGGTGCGGGGGGCCTTCGAAGGTCGCTGGGGGCTTGGAGGGCCCTGCCCGTTCTCCCGCCCTGAATGACCGGCGGTGCCCCTAGTGGCTCAGGTGGCAGCGGGGGGCATGGTGAGTCTGGCGCTGGTGCTCGGGAGTCCCCTTTCCCCGTTGTTGTGGCGCCAGGCCCCTTGGGAGGTGCCACTAGGAGGCCGACTTAGGGTTAGTGTTAGCCCCCAGAAGGCCCACAGGCCCGATCCGCCCACTGTGTGGGGAGCAGAGGGGAGGGCCGAGGTAAGGGTGCTGGCGAGCGGGAGCGTGGGCCCAAGCGTTTTGGTGCGGGGGGCCTTCGAATGTTGCAGGTGGCTCGAAGGTCCCTGTCCGTTCTCCCTCCCTGAATGACCAAGGGCGCCTGTAGCGGCCCAGGTGGCGGTAGGGTGGGAGGGTGAGTCCGGCGCTGGGGCTCGGGAGTCCCCAATCCCCGGTGTTGTGGCAATAGGAACCTGGGATGGGCCCCTCAGGTGCCCACCAACGGTTAGGGTAACACCCAGGAGGCCGGCAGTCCCGATCCACCGGCCCTGCAGCGAGCGGAGGGGTGGACCGAGGTGAGGGCCCAGGCGAGAGGGAGCACGGGCAAAAGCGTTTTGGCGCAGGGGGCCTTCGAAGGTCACCAGGGACTCAGAGGGATCTGCCCGTTCTCCCACCCTGAATGACCAACAGTGCTCCTAGCGACCCGGGTGGCGGCGGGGCGAGACTGTGAGTCCGGGCTGGGCCTCGGGGGTCCCCAATCCCAGGCATTGCGGTGCCAGACCCCTTCAGAGGGGCCCCTCAGGGAACAACATAGGGTTATGGGTAGCCCCCAGGATGAGGTCAGGCCTCATCCGCTGGCTCTGTGGCGAGCGGAGGGGCAGGCCGAGGTGAGGGCGCTGAGGAGCGGGAGCATGGGCTCAAGTGTTTGCATGGGGGGGCCTTTGAAGGTCGCCACGGGCTCGGAAGGCCCTGCCCATTCTCCCGCGCTGAATGACCAGCAGCACCTCTAGCGGCCCAGGTGGCGGTGGGGTGGCAGGGCAACTCCGGCGCTGGGGCTCGGGGTCCCTAATACCCGGCGTTGTGGTGCCAGGCCCCTTGGGATGGGCCTCTCGGGGGCCGACCTCCGGTTAGGGTTAGCCCCCAGGAGGCTGGCAGGCTCATTCCGCCCATGTGCAGGTGGGGTAGGTGAGGTAGCTGGAGAGCGGGAGCGTGGGCCAGAGCATTTTGGCTTTGGCTTGGGGTGCCTTCGAAGGTCGCAGGTTGCTCGGAGGGTCCTGCCCGTTCTGTCGCCCTGAAGGACTGGTGACGCCCTTAGCACCCCATGTGGAGGCGGAACGGCAGGGAGCGTCTGGTGCTGGGACTTGGGGGTCCCGAATCCCTGGCATGTGGCGCCAGGCCATGTGGGGGGGGCCCCTCGGGGGCAACCTAGGGATAGGGTTAGCCCCCAGGAAGCCAGCAGGCCTGATCCGCCAGCTCTGCAGCGAGCGGAGGGATGGGCCGAGGTTAGGGCACTGGCGAGCAGGAGCGTGGGAGCCAGAGTTTTTCGCGGGGGGCCTTCGAGGTCACAGGGGGATTGGAGGGCCCTGCCCGTTCTCCCTTCCTGAATGACTGGCAACACCCCTAGCACCCTGGGTGCTTGCGGGGTGGCAGAGTGAGTCCAGCACTGGGGTTCGGGGGTCCCAAATCCCCGGCATTGTGGTGCCAGGCTCCTTGGGAGGGGCCCCTCGGGGGCCGACCTAGGGTAAGTGTTAGCCCCCAGGAGTCCGGCAGGCCCATTCCGCTAGCTCTGCGGCAGGCGGAGGGGCAACCCGAGGTGAGGGCGCTGGTGAGAGGGAATGTGGGCCCAAACGTTTTGGCGCGGGGGGCCTTCGAAGGTCGCCGGGGGCTTGGAGGGCCCTGCCAGTTCTCTCGCCCTGAAAGACTGGTGGCGCCCCAGCAGCCCGGGTTGCTGCGGGGCGGCAGGGTGACTCCGGTGCTAGGCTCAGGGGTCCCCAATCCCCGGCGTTGTGGCGCCAGGCCCCTTGGGAGGGGCCCCTCGTGGGCCGACCTAGGGTTAGTGTTAGTCCCCAGGAGGCCGGCAAGCCCAGCGCTAAGTGGTTCTGGCAATGTAAAAAAATGCCATACACTTATCTGTAAGAAATAACAGTGTACAGGAACCCTCTTAGCCCTAACTTCATCCTTTGTGAATATGGAAGCCAGCCCCAAAGTGGTCGTGGAAGTCTGACGAAAGGGCTAAGCACTTATCTCTGAATCACCACACTATACAGGGAAAGACCAATGTACATCATCTTTCACAAGTAGGAAGCATTAATGAAAAGGTTCTGGAATTTCGAGGACTCTGACCCATCCTTATTGGTAATAAACCACCGTGTACAGGAAAACACCTTCAACTCTCATCAGCCTCCTCAATCCTGATTCCGATTCAACTTTGGGTGTGTAGGACTAGGGAAATGTCCACATCTTATTGCTAAGAAAGAACGATGTCAGGGTAATGCCCTTCAAGTCACCTCAGCCTTCCTGAAGACGGAAGCAGGAATCAAGTTGGTTATGTTACCATGAGGTAAGGAAGATGAGCATATAAGTGAGAAACAACAGTGGGCAGGACCTCTCTTCCAAGGAACAGTATCTTTGCTTAATGTTGAATCCCTATGGTAAGTGGTTGTGGGCATTTGTGAGGTCAAAATCTTGAGTGTTTTGTAAAATCTCTTGGCCATTCACAGATGAGACTAAGGTAGTTGGGGACTCCTAGGCAGTGATTTGTCCACTGTCAAAAATATGAAAAGATAAAAGAGACAGATGAGGTCTCCTCAGGCATTGTCCTTTATCCTCATCCTCCGTGAGGATGGCCATCTCTGGACAGCTCAGTGGCAGGGTCTCATTCACAGTGGGGGCATCTGTTCCTCACAGACATCAGGCAGGGAAATGGATTTGGTTCTCTGTGGCAGCCCAGCCACAGCTGAGTGTCACAGCACCCTCTCGTGGGCTCATAAGAGTTTCACTGTCACCAGGCAGGTCATTGTATTTGATAAACCACTGTGAGAGATTGCAATTGCCTTCATCTGCAACCTCCTAGAGGCAAATGCAGATCTCTGGTACCATGTGAAGTCATGTGAAGGCATCGTGAGAAAGTGTCCTTTTGCTTAAGAAAAACATGGCTGGGGCTCCTGGCTGGCTCAGCTAGTTAAGCATGTGCCTTTGGCTCAGGTTATGATCCCAGGCTTCTGGGATCGAGACCGGGCTCCCTGCTCAGCAGGAAAGGAGGTAGGGAAATCGCTTAGAACCCACAGAGAATGTGAATAAAGGGGAGTGAAATGGAACTTGGTCTGTGATTTGCTTTAGGGATTGGAAGTTAGTTTTTTCTCAATTGTGATTGTTCTTGAAACAGAAAAGCTGTATTGTTTTTTTTTACCTTTAATTTTTTTTCTAATAATAATTTTTATTATGATATGTTAGTCACTATACAGTATTTCCTTAGTTTTTGATGTAGTGTTCCGTGATTCATTATTTGCATATAACACCCAGTGCTCCATGCAATATGTACCTTCCTTAATACCCATCACTGGCCCATCCCAATCCCCCACCCCTCTCCCCTCTGAAGCCCTCAGTTTGTTTCCCAGAGTCCATAGTCTCTCGTGGTATATTCCCCCTTCTGTTTAGGGTCCACTGTTTAAAGGGACAGACAGTGGAAGTTCACCAAATATAAGATCGAAATTTCATTGTTCATTATACATGCCACCAAGTAGTTCCCAGACATTTCATTCTACTGTAGTAATTCATTATACCTGTGCAAGTGCACGTGGAAGACAATTGATGCATGTATAGTGGTAATAAAACATGCCCCTCAGTAGTAGAATAATAGAGGATGCATATGTGTAAAATTATTCGACTACAGCTTCTATGCTTTCCCTTTGGTTCCTTATTATCTATGAAATTGGACAATTTTCGTTCTCTAGGCTTAAAACTCATTGTCAGTATTCAGAGTTTTTCAATGCTGATCTTCTCCTGTATAAGTTACCAAAAACCTAAAATATGTATGAACTTTAAAAAACGCTATATTGAAAATGACAGCAGGGAAGTTCCATTTTGTGAATATTGTGTCAATGGATCTCTATTTTGACATCAGTGTTCATTAGAAATGATGACATTTCATGTGAGTATAAATATCAATGTGAAAAAGAAAAGGTAGGACGATCCTTGAATGTTTAAGTAATTGGGGAAATGACAGGTGTGTGTGTGTGTGTGTGTGTGTGTGTGTGTGTGTGTGTGTGTGTGTGTTTAATTGATTTTCAGTGAATGGTTCAGCTTCTTGTAGGGCCTCCGAGAGAGCCCAGGTGAACCTTTCAGTGAGTTGGTATCTGTTTTCAGAACATGGGAATCTCTTAGTCCAATAGTCAATCCGGCAAGCTTTGAGGTCTTGAAGAGTTTCAGTCCTCAGCGATGGTGTTGCAGACCCTTGTGAGCAAACCCTAGGGTATGCTTAGAGCCCTCATTAGCTGGTACCAACGTGTGACGATTTCAAACAGCATTTCCCAAAGAAGTACCTCTTGAGTCTCTGTCCTTGTCAGTTCCCTACACTTCCTTACACTAGTTATGTGATCAGTGTGTTTCAGGATAATCCCCACATGTGATTTTTGCTATTTCCTACTAGTCCTATCTGTTTCTCATCTTCTTCTTTTATGGTAGGGGTTGGGAAGCAACCTGTGTGGTGTAGGAAGGGGTGTGGTAGTTGTCTGCCTTCAGAGGACCGAATGATGCCTAGAAATTGTACTGTAGTTTGAGGTCAAATGTCCATCCTCTGAGTGTCAGGAATTCCATCACTCTACTTTGATGCTAGTCTGTTCTTCAAGCTGTCCTCAGAAATAAGGATGTCATCCATCTAGGGAATACTGGTTTGTGTGTATGTTTTCATTTTAGGAAAAGCCTTGCTGTTCCTGAAAATAATACTGTAGAGCACCCTTTCCTGTTCTTATTGGCCATGAGTCAATCTTTTGTGAAGTATTCATTTATAAATAGACTTTCTATGGTTGATGAGCAGGAATTCTTTATTGACAAGTCTTTGTCAGTGTGTGTATTGCAAATCTTTACTTCCCAGCCTGCGGTTCACTTTTTCATTTTCTTATGGTCATAAGATAAGGAGAAATGTCACATTTTTATGAAGTCCCACTTAATTCTTTTAAATGGTTAGTGCACCCTATGTCCTACCCCAAGATTGACAGGTTCTACGTTTTCTTTCAGAAATTGTCCAATGGGAAGCACAATCCATCTCAAATTTATAAATTGCATTTTTAATTCTAATAGGGTATTTATAGACTGTTTTGGATTTTCTATGTACACAATCGTATTATCTGTGAATAGTCACAATTATCCCCTCAATTCTTATACTTTTTGTTTCTCTTGCCTTCTAACACTGGTAGTATTCTCTGATGCAACGTTGAATAGAGCAGCATTGTTTGAAGATTTTAATATACCTTTCTCAATATCTGACAGAAAAAGCAGACAAAACATTGGTAACAAATGTGACCTAATTGACATATAGGGAACATTCCATAATAAGTGCAGAATACATTATTTTCAAGTGGTCATAGACTCTTTACCCATATAGATGATAGGTGGGGCCACGAATCAAGTCTACAAATGTTAAACCCTGAAATTAACTAGATTCTATTCTTAGACCACAGGGGAATTGAGCCACAGTCATAGCGAAAAGAAAACCAGGAAGTCCTTCAATGTTTAAAAATTAAATGGAACTTTGCTACATATCCTAAAGGTCAGAGAAGGAATCTCAATGGAAATACTGAACCTTTTCTACATGAGGGCTCACACACAATGGCACTTTCTTTGTGAAGAGCATTATAATAACCTAGACAGGAGTTGAGCCTTAAGTCAGAGTTCTGCCTGCCGCAGCCACACCTGGCAGCCTTGGCCTGTGGTCCCCCTCAGCTGTCCTATCTGGTGGCCCTGAGCTAAGGGGGTCAACATGGCCATATGGAAATGGGAAGCTCCCCACTCATAGTGATGGCAGTGCCCCCTCCCCAGCTGCCCTTTCTGGTGGCTCTGAGCTAAGGGGGTCAACATGGCCATATGGAAATTAGAAGCTCCCCACTCTTAGTGATGACGTCGCTATCGTATCATCCTCACCAGTCCAACAACATGATTTCTGAGTGAAATATGACACAAGAGCGACTTCTTGGCCTTCCTTCAGGTTTGAAAAACATCTGGTGAGTCATCGATTAGGAATATGGATTCAACATGTGTTCTTTCTTCTGGAAAAGAAATAGACCCAATAGCAATTATGGCTTCCTGAGCACCTGTTCCTGAGAGACATCATACTGGCTCTTTGTAGCATTCTGCCTCTTAAACTTCTCAACTAGGGTGTAGATATTTTTAGGCACATGTTCAGGTGGTTAGACAGGGACTCAGATGATATGAGTCACAGAGGATTTTAGTGTCAGAAACCTAAGTGGGATCCCCAAATTGACTCCAAATCCCTTGTTGTTCCATACAGGGTACTATTTCCCTCTTATCTCTGGTCTTCTCGATCTGGAAACCTATCAAGTATCAGGATTTTCTTGTCATGTGGACAACTGGAATGAATTCAGTGGGCCTTTTCACCTCTGCCCATGGTGATCATTAAGATCATTATCTCAGTGGAGGACCTCTGGGTAAGATACTCAAAGATCCTTAGGAATACAGACAGTATAATATTTTCCTGGTATTAAAGTTACTGAAACCAACTATCTCTTTTAGTCGATTCAGGCTCTGGTATGTTCAGAGGGTGCTGTAAAACAGGTCTGAAATAGTATTTAAAAACACTCAGCTCAGCCTCTTCTACAACGTGAGCCAATGCTTATAAACATGGCTAAAATATTCCCTTACCTACGATGACTTCCCAGCCATCGTAGTGTTTATATGTTATGACTGTGACTTACATTAGTCAACATTTGCAGAGAAAGAACTTAGTGCATCCAGGGAGCACTTCATGTTGAAATTAGTTTGTGACAATGAGCTACTGTGTTTTATTCTGCAGTCCAAGGGAATGGTGCCAGACATCTCTAAGGTGTCTAGCAGTTCTACAATTCTGATTTTAAGTGGTCTGTGTGCTTCAGAGATTTGGGCAGGAGAAGGGCAGGAGTTCAGAGACTGTGAACACTTCTGTTACCTGTGCTGACCATGGAGCAGGCCGCCTTCTGTGGACATCATTTTGATTTCTTGGTACTCTTGGGAAAGGTGCTTTTGTCTCACATTCCTCCATTTAGGAGTAATTATAATGATAAAAGTAATTTTTATTTTATATCATCTTTGGGCCCTGATCCTGGGCTCCCAGGGAAGATATCCTTTAACATTGTACCTGGCTCAAAATGACTGGGCAAAACCTCAGTGCATGGGCCCTATTTCTGCCCCAAGCACATGTTGTACATCTGCTTCGAGAAGAAAACAATAACCAAAAATGCCAACATAAAGATAAGAAAAAATAAAGACCCTCTTTGGCTCCCATAAGATTAAAGTCATACTGACATATACATACTGAAAATGCATGAAAACATTGCATTTCCTAAAGCCCAAGTCTTGGAGGGTCTGAGAGTCACTGACCTTGCCCAGAACCAGGCACACCCCAGCAGGGAGGGCTGGTGCAGAAAGGGAAGGGGCAGGTCTTTGAGGGTGGTCTGCAGCTAGAGGGGTCCCTGGAAGGGGCCAGGTGTGTGTGGGGGTCCCAGCCCACGAGCCCACCCATGCCTGTGCCTGGTGTTGAGTAGAGGAGGCTCCTCTTGGGC
The DNA here is from genome assembly GCF_024610735.1 of Ursus americanus. Taxonomy (NCBI): domain Eukaryota; kingdom Metazoa; phylum Chordata; class Mammalia; order Carnivora; family Ursidae; genus Ursus; species Ursus americanus. Next base: position 220,419 of record NW_028273659.1, read on the forward strand.
CCCCTGTACTTTCAGGGTTCCAGGGGCTTGAGGGCAGGTTGCCCAGCATTCAAGGAGCTCAGGCACCACCCACCCAGACCATTCACCACTTGGGGGTGTAGCTCCATCACTGTGGGCGGTCCCAGATTTGCAGTGGGTTGCAGTCCTGGGGCAGAAGAAGGGGCACTGAGAGAGAGAGAGTTGCCCTGTGGAGATCCCTGCTGGTGAGTGAGCAGCTTGCACTGGGGTGATGGTCCGGGGGTAGGGTGCGCCCCAGGTGGGAGGCAGGGTTCTGGAAGGGCACGAGGAGAGGGTTCATTGTGGGGACGCAGATGAGTTTTCTTTTTCCCTTTAAAGTCTGTTCTGTCCCATGTCCTCAACTGGCCTTATCTCCATACCCGTGAACTCCAGGGCGCCCGCTCCCCTGAGCTTTGGTGGGATTGGTTGCAGAATTTCAGGGTTTCCCCTGTTCCCCTGGAAGAGTGCGGGAAAGGACCTCACATAATCCCCACCTTCAGTTCTCTGACACAGTGCAGGTGATGCCTCTTGAGCAGTACCCCGAGTTCAGCAGGGTGTGCCCTGGTCCCCCAGGCACAGGTGTGGCAGTAGCAAGCCCCAGAGCCATCCCCCAACTTCAGCATTATGCCCCCTGTGCCCCCGGGTTAGTGGTAATTGGCTATTAGAATCATGCAGGAAAATCCTCCAGGTGGGGGCCTGGAGGCGTGCGTAAACCAGACCCCACTCTAGTTGCATTGGGAATAGACGAATTGACGGTTTCTTTAGAAGAGTAAGTCTGCTTTCCAGACAAGGTAAGGTCATTGGTCTGTTGAGAATGAAGATAATTACTGCTAAACAACAAGTATGTGTTGCCCCTTGCCCAGAAACCGAAGCAGGTGTGCAGGCTTTAGGTCAGAGGTGCCTTCTTCTCCCCAGCTGACAGCACTTCTCTGCTCTGGCTCCAAGACACCCGAGGTTTTGAACGTTAGCATCGGAGTCAGTGAGGAAGCTTGTCACAGGACGCCAGTGTTCAGAGAAAACACAGGTATGTTTGGCAAAATGTCCTATCTATGTCAGGGCTGGAGGTAAAACCTCTCATTATCCCAAAACCTCCTGGGCTTTTCTCTTTTCTCTAGTTGAGCCACAAAGTAAAATTGAAGTAGCTGTCAGGATTCTGGGTTTGGTGCAAGAATTACTTAGTTTCCCTGCAGGTAGAACTTTGCAGGGGATCACAATTTCTCTCTCCATTTATTGCTTACAGATGTATTTTGACCATCTGTTTCCTAGGAACCCTCTTTTATTAGAAAGGGAAGGTGAGATTCACTCTGTGCCTGTTTGTAACATCTAATTTGTTCCTTCATCTAACACTGTTTATTCAATTATGCCTTAGATATGGTTGAGTGGCCAGCACCTAGAGTTAGGTGGCTTTTTTTCATCTGATACAGACTTGGATGATGTCATTTGACAAAGGTGATGTTTCATCATTGATTAGTTTATTCATCAGAAGAGTTAAAATTAGGATGGAGGGAAAATTGAAAATTATCCAAAGCGGCCTGTTCCTGTTAAAAGTTGAGCTTGACTTTCTAGTTTTACTAAATGTATTATCTCGATATTTTGAGGTGCCATATTATCTCTGTAGTTTCTTTGGTGGTGGAGTCAGAAGGAGAGTCTGGGAATTCTTTTGGATAGTGGCATGCTGGTGGCTTCAAGGGGCTTGGCGTCAGGAGCCTTAGGGTGAAGTCTGCAACTGCTTGCCTGACCCTGGGTGCATCTCCCAGAGGTTTTGTTTCCTCTTATGAAATTGCCGGCAGATAATGTTCTGATTAAAGGGGAACCCTCCCATCCTGTTGGTGGCAATGCAAAGTGGTGCAGCCAGTCTAGGAAACAGTGTGGGGATTCCTTAAAAAGTTAAACATTGAACAACCCCATGATCCAGCAATTGCTCTCCTAGGTATTTACCCAAAGGATTAAAAAATGCGGATTCAAAGGGGGTCCATGCACCATGATGTTTATAGCAGCAATGTCCACAGTAGCCAAACTATGGAGAGAATCCCAAAGTCCATGCACTGATGAATGGATAAAGCAGATGTGCGATACCTATATATAATGGAATATGACCCAGCTTCAAAAAGAATGAAATCTTACCATTTGCAAGGATGTGGATGGACCTAGAGTGTATTAAGCTAAGCAAAATCAGTGAGGAAAGACAAATATCCTATCCTCTCACGCTTGTGGAATTTCAGAAAGAAAACAGATGAACAGAGTTGAGGGGTGATGAGAAAGGCAAACAAGTAAATAGACTCAACTGAGGAGAAAAAACTGAGTGTTGCTGCAGGACAGGGGCGTGGGGGGAAGAGTTAAACGGGTGAGGGGTATTAAGGAGGGTACTTGTGATGAGCACCAGGTACTGTATGCAGGTGAGGAATCACTAAATCCTACCCCTGAAGTGAATATTCCATGGCATGTGAACTAACTGGAATTTAAGTAAAAGAAGAAAGGAAAAAGTGTTCTGCTTCATGAAGAGTGAGGTAAAATTGTAGTGATTTGGGCTCTACTATTCTATAGATGAGAGTTGTAAAACACCCTGTTGTAAGATACACTAGTTTCTTATCACATAAAGAGTCCTCAGAAAACTGCAATGAAAGATTCAGGTCTCAGAGCATGTTCATGTTCCACTGATATGTTACAGTTTGCACAGGTAGGAAAGAAGGTGGAGAGAGAGGCAACAGAAGGGGAAAGTAGGTATGAACCTTTCATTAGTTAGCGTTATAGCTTTCTCATGAAAGCCTTGCGCCAGTGTGATTTTGAAAGAAGAGGGGGAATCCGGGAGCTTTGCAGGAGACGGGGGAGTTCCAGGTCTGGGTAAACTGACAGGGGTCCCACAGGAGAGCTGAATGCATTCTGCAGCAGGGTGTGGACAGGGTGGGCTCCAAGGGTGGCTGTGGGTCTCCTGGGTGAGAGTTGTGACAGGTGAGGGCTGTGTGCAAGTTCCTGGCTGAGGACAAGTGAGGCACAGGCGGAGAGCTGGCAGAGAACCTTCTTCTGGGCTATCAGCCTCACCCAACACACAGAGCCTCATCTTCTGTCCCTGTCACGCCAATTCAGATTTCTCAGAAGGTGAGTGAGAACACATCAAGAGCATTCAAAACAGAAGGGAAAGCATGTGCAATGGCTCTGGGGCAGGAGAATTCCAGGTATGTCCAGGAACAGCAAGAAGGCCCTGTGGCCACAGGAGACAGCTTAGGACATGACCTCAGAGAGGTGAAAGAAAGCCATTCCAGGGCTATAACCCCATGAGACCCTGTATCACTGGGCCATCCTGGCTACAGTGTTGAGAACAGATGACAGAGTGTTGAAGACGGTAAGGCACGTCAATGACGAAGCTTTTCCAGGAACTCAGGCACTGTGGACCAGACAGGTGGCCTTGGATGGAGTGGTTAGAGCTATTCTGGGTCCATTTTGAAGATGGAGCACACAGGATTTGCTGATGGGTTAGCTATTAGGAGCAGGAGAACGGAGGAGTTGGGGTAACTCCCAGCTGTTGTGGGTTGTCCTGATCGAGGTGAAGGAGAGGGTTTCTCGTGGGGTAGGAGGTAGTCCGTGTTCCGCATGCTGAGGAAGGTGCCTTTCCCGGTGGATATGCTGAGATTTGTGTCTGGGAGAAACTTTCACATCTCCTCCCTCAGAAATGCTCAAGTACAAGTATCCCCCACATTTTGAACGTTCACAGTAAGACACTGGGCTTTCTTAAAAGAACTATATTATTACGCATCTTCAGTAAGAAGAAGAGACCTGAAGAGGATTTCCCTCTTATGAAAAAAGGTGAACAGTGAGAATCGCGTTCAGCATCTGTTTTGGGAAGAAGCACAACAGAGGCAGCGTGCACCCCAACCAGCTCCTTCCTCTGGGAACTGCTCTCCGCATCCAGCCAAGAGCACTTTGAATGGTGTCTGTGAGCCTCTGCTGTGCTTTATCTTCATTTATGCTGGGCCTCCCTTAGAAACTTGTGTGCTGAGGCCTAAGAAAAGCCAAAGAGAAGGAATTTTGGAGTCTGAGGACACTGTCTAATTATTCCGTGTAAATTAATGGCCATTCCTTCTTGACACCATTTCTGCTGTGCAAGGTTTCTCAGAAGCCCTGTACTTTCGAAGGGCAGGGAAAACTATACCGCATGCTGCAGCGTTAGTTTTAGTCTCCATGCTGGACAGAACATTTCATGACTGTCGGATTTTCTCACTCAAACATTGAGACTTTGACCACCTTCAACCGTTTCTACCACCCCATCCCCGAATTTGGCACCTACCAATCTGCTCTCAGTTTCTATGCGTTCAGTATTTGTTTATTCCTCGTGGAATGTACATGAGAGCATCTGGTAGTGGTCTTTCTGTGTCTGAGTTACTTGGCATAAGGCCCCCAAGGTCTGTGTTTCCATGTCTGTTTCTTTTGAATAAATCTGCAGTGACCGTGGGAGTGCATCTGTCTTTTTGAGGCAGTATTTTTGTGTTCTCCGAATCAATACTCAGTAGAGCCATTACTGGGTCATGTTGTAGTTGCTTTTATTTTTTCAGGAACCTCCATACCATTTGTCACAGTGGCTGCACCAATTTCCATTCCCACCAACAGTGCACAGAGTCTCCTAGTCTGCACACCCTTGACCCCACCTGGTGTCTGTCTCTGGGACAATAGGTGTTCCAACAGTTGTGAGGGAATAGCCAATTGTGGGTTTGACTGATGTTTCCCTGACGATATTTAGTGATGTGGAACAACTTTTTCTGTCTGTTGGCCCCTGTGTGCCATCTTTGGAAAGTATCTATTCACATATTCCCCACATTTTTTATACAGTTTTTTTTTTGGGGTTTTGATTTGTATGAGTGTTGTGTGTATTTTGGATATTAGCCTCTTCTCACACATATGATTCGCAGATATTTTTTTTCTTATTGGGTCTGTGGCCTTGTAAGTTTTTGCTGGTTACTTTTTCCATGTGGAAGATTTCAGTTTGAAGTTGTTCCACTTGTTTATTTTTGCTTTTGTTGCCTTTGCATTTGGTGTCCGATCTGAAGACTTTTTGCCAAAACTAATGTCGAGAGACTTAGTACCTGTGTCTTCTTGGAGGTTTATGGATTCAGTTCTTACGTTCATATCATTCATCCAGTAAAAATTTTGTGTGTGGTGTAAGAAAGTGACCCAGTTATATTCTTCTGCATTTAGTGTCCAGTTTGCCTGTTACCGCTCACTGAAGAGAAAGTCCTTCCCTCATGGCATATCTTCTGCTGCTGTGTCGTAAGTTAGGATCATCTACGTGTGGGTAAGTTTCTGAGCTTTCTGTTCTGTTCCACTGACCTGGTGTCTGTGTTTATGCCAGTACCATCCTGTTTTGATGACAACAGCTTTGTAATCTAGCTTGAAATCCAGGAGTGTGTTGACTGCACCTTTCTTTCTCCAGGTTGCTTTGGGTATTTGGGGTCTTTTGTGATTCCATACAAGTTTGAGGACTGTTTTCTATTTGCTCGAATAATGCCACTGGAATTCAGATAGGCATTTCATCACATCTGTCAATTGCTTTGGGTACGATGGACATGTTCACATAATTAACTCTTCCATTTAAGGAGCATGGCATAAGCTTCCATTTGTTTGTGTTGCCTTCCAAATCTTTGACCCATACAGTCTGACCCCTCGACACACATGCTTTTCATTTCTTTTCTGCCATGTGTTGAGTGTACTATGTCTTTCTCATTCTTGGTTAGTTTCATTCCTAGATTTTTTTGATGCAATTGTAAATGGCATTGCTTTTTTAATTTCTCTTTGCGAAAGTGTGTCATCAGTATACAGAAATGCAAGAAGTTGGGTCATCTGGGTGGCCCCATAGGTGAAGCGTCTGCCTTCAGCTCAGGTCATGATCCCAGAGTTCTAGGATCGAGCCCCGTGTTTGGCTCCCTGCTTAGCAAGAGTCTGCTTCTCCCTCTTTCTGACACTCCCCCTGCTCGTGCTTTTTCTCTTCCTGTCAAATAAATAAATAAAATTTGAAAATAAATAAAGACAACAGGTCTCTGTATATTGACTTTATATCCAGCAGCTTTCTTGAATTTGTTTATTCTAACAGTTGTGTTTTGTTTTTTTTGTTGTTGTTGTTTTTTGTTTTTTTTTTTGTGGAATCATTTGGGATTTCATGTCATTTGCAAATAGTGACAGTTTTCCAGTACGGATTTCATATCTTTCTTTTTTTAAAATGATGTCACCCTACAGTACTTCATTTGTTTTTGATGTAGTGTTCCATGATTCATTGTTTGCATATAACACCTAGTGCTCATTATGACACGTGCCCTCCTTTTTTTTAAAAAAAGAATTTATTTATTTATTCGACAGATATAGAGACTGCCATCGAGAGAGGGAACACAAGCAGGGGGAGTGGGAGAGGAAGAAGCAGGCTCACAGCGGAGGAGCCTGTGGTGGGGCTCAATCCCATAACACCGGGATCACGCCCTGAGCCGAAAGCAGATGCTTAACCTCTGTGCCACCCAGGCGCCCCAACACGTGCCCTCCTTAATACCCATCACCAGCATAACCCATTCCCCTTCCCCTCCCTTTCTGCAACCTTCAGTTTGTTTCCCAGTGTCAGTAGTCTCTCACGGTTCATCTTCCCCTCTCATTCCCCCCCTTCACTTTTCTCTTCCTTCTTCTAATGTCCTCCATGCTATTCCTTCCATTCCACATAGGAGTGAAACCATATGATAATTGTCTTTCTCTGTTTGACTTAATTTCACTTAGCATAATCCCCTCCTGGTCCATCCACGTTGGTGCAAATGGGGGGTATTCATCCTTTCTGATGACTGAGTAATATTCCATTGTATAGATGAACCACATCTTCTTTGTCCATTCATCTGCCGAAGGACATCTTGGCTCCTTCCACAGTTTGGCTATTATGGACATTGCTGCTATGAACATTGGGATACAGGTGCCCCTTCTTTTCATTACTCTGTGTCGATGGGGTAAATACCCAGCAGTACAATTGGTGGGTCGTAGGATAGCTCTGTGTTTAATGTCTTGAGGAACCTCCATATTGTTTTCAAAAGTGGCTGTACCAGCTTGAATTCTCACGAGTAGTGTAAGAGGGCTCCCCTTTCTTCACATCCTCTCTGACTTTTTTTTTATTTCTGTCTTGTTAATTTTTTTCGAGATTTTATTATTTCATTCAACAGAGATAGAGACATCCAGCGAGAGAGGGAACAGAAGCACGGGAGTGGGAGAGGAAGAAGCAGGCTCATAACGGAGGAGCCTGATGTGGGGTTCGATCCCATAATGCCAGGATCACACCCTTAGCCGAAGGCAGATGCTTAACCAGGTCAGCAACCAGGATATATGGTATTGTGGGGGATCAGAACCAGGCTTTCTGTGGGAAGTGACAGAAATAGGGTATGGTGAGCTCCATGACCATACTTGAGGTCCCAGGTGACCCACTGGGTGTTGGGTTCTGTGGATCTGTCTCATCAGGTGCTGTGCAATTCAGGGACACCCTCCTGTCTGTGGATTTGTGTGGAGACAGGTAGACATCACTGTCTGGCCAGGAACGAGGGTCGCACTGGACCACCACCAGAGGTGCAGCGTGCGGGGGAGCCACTGCTTGGTTTCCACGAAAGCTGACCAGGGTCTGTGAACGTGATTCCTAGCAGCTGCAAGGGGAGACGAGGCCGGAGGTGGTACACACTTCCTAGACTTGTGGTCAGGACTAGTCTGGAGCCCACTGAAGTCAGCCACACCGGGCACAGAAGGCACCCAGTCAGTGTAGCTGTGGGCACTGCTCCCAATGCACTTTTGGGCCGGCTCCATGCTGCCACCTACTGCTTTTCATCATCATATTCAAGGTCATGTGCCTCTGCTCTTGCCCCATGGCCTCCGGGGTATTGTCCATCCTCCATCTGGCCCTCGTCCCTGGTGCCCTGTGCAGTCCGATGCCAGGGTAGCCTTCTCGAGACAAACATCTGGTCCTGATGGAACACTTTCATGGATCTCATGTGATTGAGGATGATGCCCTGCCCTGGAAGGGGGCCGCAGGTCCCCAATCAGGAGAACCATGACTCCCTTTTCAGCATGGCCTGCCCTCCCCTCAGTCTTCTTCAGGGAAGCTCTCCCCACTTCCTAAGCTGACAGCTCTGAACTTAAAAATGAATGTTATTTTACATATCTCTATGCCTTAGTTCATCCATGGCATGTCTTTCAACCCCGTTAGTGGGTTTTTTTTTTAGCAGTTCTGAAGAGCTGTCTGCTCAAGGAGGGGATGACCTTGGTGGGGCAGCTTTCCCTCTCATCTCCCTCAGCATGTCTCTGAGCCCTGGGACCAGATATCCCACTGAGGATTGAAGGATCTGAGCCAGCCCATCCTGAGCCCAGGCTGTGTCAGCTGTGTAGACGGATGCGTGTCGGAGTGGTGGGCAGCTGGCATGGGCCAGGGGCAGGCAGTGTCTCCTTCTCATTCCTTCCCTCCCTTCCTCCCAGAGGTAGCTCAGAGCAGCCTTCAACCCCTGCATCTCCAGATCCCTTGACCTATACCTCCTGTGTTCAGCTGGTGACCTTGGAGTTTCGCATGGATTCTACCTCCCGTACCCTCTCCTGTAGCAGTTCCTGTATCAGGGGAGGGGTCGAACCCTTGTCTACTTTTGGTCTTCTTCCTGTCCCACACCAAGCCCACCCACCTTTGCATCTTCTATATATGTGCTTGGGAGCAAGCCCATCCACAGGGAACCTATTAGCCAAATGGATCCAGGCAATGAACATTGAAGTAGAGATCCAGGATCCACAGTATACCTGCTCTGAAACCTGTCCCAAAGTCTGTGACTCTCTCACACTGAAACAGAAACAATAATAGCTTTCTGGACTGTGAAGTGACATGTGTCTCTACTTCCAATCTTGAATGCATAGGTGCTGAGCCTGGACAGAAAAGGACCATGGCTCCCGTGGCCTGGGATCCATGGTAAGAACTCAGTGAAATCTGAATTCGAGGCATAGAATGAATAATTATTGTAGAGTGAATCCTCCCAAGTAGGGCTTATGCACATTGCACACGAAAAGCTTTTTCAAAGAGGTTCCTGAAAGAAAATTCTTTTTTAAAAATTTATTTTAATTCCAGTAGAGCTAACATACAGTGTTACATTCTTTTCAGGTGTACAAGAGAGTGATTCAGTAATTCTATATATTACTCAGTGGTCATCTAGAAAAGTGTCCTCTTAATCTGCTTCATCTATTTCACTCATCCCTCTATTCACCTCCTCTCTGGTAACCATCCGTTTGTTCTCTCTTGTTAAGAGTTTGTATTTTGGTGTGTGTCCTTTTTCTCTCTATTTATTTTTGTTTGTTTCTTCAATTCCCCATAAGAGTGACATCGTATGGGATTTGTCTTTCTCTGACTGACTGATTTCAGTTAGCATAATACTCTCTAGCTCCATCTATGTGGCTGCAAATGGCAAGGTTTCATTCTTTTTCAAGCCCAGTAATACTCCATTGTGTGTGTGTGTGTGTGTGTGTGTGTGTGTGTGTGTGTTTGTGAATACACACATCTGTCATCTCATTTGTCAATTTTTCTACAGACACTTGGGTTGCTTCCATATTGTGATATTCTAAATAATGGTGCAAGAAACATAGGGGTGCACATATCCTTATAAGTTACTGTTTTCCTAGCTTTTGGGGAAATACCAGTAGAGTGATTGTTGGATCGTAGAGTAGTTCTATATTTAATTTTTTGAGGAACCTTCATACTGTTTTCCACGGTGGCCACCATAGTTTGCATTCCCACCCACAGTTTGCGAGGATTCCCCTTTATCCACATCCTCCCAACACCTGCTCTTTGTTGTGCTTTTGATGTTAGCCATTCTGACAGGTTTGATGTAATACCTCATTGTCCTTTGGATTTAAATTTTCCTGATGATGCGTGATGGTGAATATCTTTTCACGGGACTGTTGGCCATTTGTATCTCTTCCTTGGGGAAATGTCTGTCCATGTCTTCTGCCTATTTTTTAACTGGATTATATGTTTTTTTGGGTTCAGGTAGTATCAGTTCTATACGTTTTGGACACTATCCCTTTATTGCATATGATCATTGCAAATATCTTTTCCCTTTGAGTAGGTTGTCTTATTATTTTTACGTTTTCATTGTTCTTCTGCCATGTGGAAACGTTTTATTTTGCTGTATTCCCAATAGTTTATTTTTGTTTTCATTTCCTTTGCCTCAGGAGACAGTCCAGAAAAACGTTGGTATGGTCCATGTCAAGAAGTTACTGTCTTCCCTCCTGTAGGATTTTTACGGATTCAGGTCTCATATTGAGGTCTTGAAACTGTTTTGTGTTTGTCTGTATTGTGTAAGAAAGCAGTCTAATTTCATTCTTTTGTGCGTAGCTGTCTAGTTTTCCCAACACCGTTTGTTGTAGATAATGACCTTTTCCCTTTTGATATCGTTGCTTGCTTTGTGGAAGATTCATGGACCACATAATTGTGGGTTTCTGTCTGAACTTGTATCCTGTTCCTTTGGTCGCTGTGTCTATTTTTGTGCCGTACTGTCTTGTTAGGATGACTGCAGCTTTGTAGTATAACCTGAAATCTGCAATTGTGAGTCCTCCAGCTTTGTTTTTCTTTTCCACATTGCACTGGCTGTTCGGAATCTTTAGTGGTTCCATACAAATGTTTAGGATTGTTTATTCGAGGTCTTTTATTCTTTAATTTAAATTCAATTAGCCAACTTACAGTACACCATTAGTTTCAGATGTAGTCTTCAATAAATTATCAGTCGTGTGTAACACCCAGTGCTCATTGTATCGTGTGGCCTCCTTAATGCCACTCACCCAGTTACCCCCCCCAACTTCTCCTCCAGCAATCATCATTTTATTTGCGATAGTTAAGAGTCCATCATGGGTTATCTCCCTCTCTGATGACTTTCCATTCTATTTTCCCTCCCTTCCCCTATGGTCTTCTTCCCTTTTTCTGATATTCCACATAGGAGTGAAAGCATATGATCATTGTCTTTCTTTCATTGGCTTATTCCACTCAGCATAATACCCTCCAGCTCCACCCAGGTCGGTGTGATGGTAAGTATTCATCCTTTCTGATGGCTGAGTAATATTCCAGTATATATATGATCCACATCTTCTTTATCCATTCATCTGTCGATGGTCATCTGCATTCTTTCCACAGTTTGTCTATTATGGATATTGCTGTTATGAACACTGGGGTGCATGTGTCCCGTCTTCACTACCTCTGTCTCTTTGGGGTAAATACCCAGTAGTGCAATTGCTGGGACATAGGGTAGCTTTATTTATAACTTCTTGAGGAAACGCCGTACCATTTTCAAGAGTGGCTGTAATGGACTGCATTCGTACAGGGGTGTAATAGGGTTCCCGTTTCTCCACATCCTCTCCAACATGTATAGTTTCATGTCTTCTTATTTTTAGATATTCGGCCTCGTGTGATATGGCATCTATAGGGGTTTAGATTTGCATTTCCCTGAAGCCAAGTGATATGAAGCATTTATGCATGTATCTTTTGGTCACCAGTACGTCATCATCAGTGAAATAACTTCCCATTTTAATCCATCTCAAGACCTAAAGCTGGGTAAGGCACTGAAGCTGGATGATGCCATCGGTTGGAAGTGTGGAGAATTTCAAAAGATCTCCGTGGAGAGCAAGTTTAAAGGTCAGTGTGAAGCTACTAATTGGATCTGGGGAGATCTCTGAAAGTGGGGGTTCCCTGGAATGGGCTGAGGGTGGCCCTCCGATTTTCCTATGAATCCTTGCTACAGCCCCAAATGGACAGTTTCCTGCTGTGGGGCTGGCTGAGTCCTCTAGTCGTGCAGAGGTGAGCCCAATGCCTGGTGCCTTGGAGGCAGGCAAATGGGGAGGGGACCCTCAGCAGAAGACCCAGAGTTAGGTTAGGCCTCAAAAGACAGCAGTTCTGAACTGCCCAGTGCTCAGAGAACTCCCAGGCCGAGTGAGATGAGGGCACAAGGGCGGGTGAATATGAGCCTTGGGGTTTCATCCAGAAGGGCCCACAAATGTCGGAGTTCACCAGCAGGGGCTCTCAGGGGGCGCCCCAATTCTCTTGCCCTGAATGCTCTGTTGTGCCCCAAAATGGTACAGTTTCCTGTGGGCTGCAGGCTGAGTCCTATGGTGGGGCTGGGGTGTCCCCAATCCCCCAGAGTGCGGTGCCAGGACCCTGGGGAAGGGCCCCTCTGTGGCCAACCTAGGGTAAGGGTTAGGGTCCAGGAGACCGGCAGCGCTAATCCGCAGGCTGTGCGGTGAGCTCCGTGGAGGGCTGAGATGAGGTCATGGGGGAGAGTGAGCATGGGCCTCAGGGTTGGGGCATGGGGGCTGCCAAAGCTGAGGACAGGCTCCGGGGGCCTCCCCAAGTTCTCGAGCCCTGTATGCTCCATAGAGCCCCAAGAGGCACAGTTTCCTGCGGGGTGGCAGGCTTTGTCCTGCAGTGGGGCTCAGGTGTACCCAGTCCCTGGGGCTACGGCCTGGGCCCCGGGGGAGGGCCCTCCCCAGCCGACCTAGGGTCAGGGCTACGCCCCAGGAACCCGACAGGCCTGATCTTCCGGCTTTGCGACAAGCTCGGTGGCAGGCTGAAGGGAAGGCGTGGGGCGGGATGAGCGTGGGCATCAGGGTTGGGGTGTAGCGGGCCGCCGAGGATCGCTGGGGGCTCAGGTGGGCCCTACCAGTTCTCCTGCACGGGATGCTCTGTGGCGCCCCAAGGGGCATGGTTTCCTGTGGGGTGGCAGGCTGAGTCCTGTGGTGGGGTTCAGGTGTACCCAATCCCCAGGGTTAGGGTACAGATTAGGGTACGGGTTAGGGTATGGGTTACTGTTAGTGTACGGGTGAGGGTAGGGGTTAGGGTTAGGGTAAGGTGAGGGTACGGGTTGGGGTTGGCTTTAGGGGTTACAGGTTAGGGGTTATGGGTTAGGGTACGGATTAAGGTTTAGGGTACGGGTTAGGGATTAGGGTTTGGGTTTAGGGTTAGGATTAGGGTTGGAGTTCGGGTTAGTGTTAGGGTATGGGTTAGGGTTAGTGTATGGGTTAGGGTAGACATTAGGTAAGGTTTAGGGTACGGGTTAGGGTACGGTTTAGGGTACGGGTTAGCGTACGGGTTAGGGTACAGTTTAGGGTACGGTTTAGGGTTAGGGTACGGGTTAGGGTTATGGTACGGGTTTGGTTATGGTTTAGGGTTAGAGTTAGGATACGAGTTAGGGAACAGGTTAGGGATAGGGTACGGTTTAGGGTTAGGGTATGGGTTAGGGTACATGTTAGGGTTAGGTACGGGTTAGGGTATGGGTTACGGTCCGGGTTAGGGATAGGGTACGGTTTAGTGTATGGGTTAGGGTACGGGTTAGGGTACAGTTTAGGGTACGGTTTAGGGTTAAGGTATGGGTTAGGGTTATGGTACGGGTTTGGTTACGGTTTAGGGTTAAAGTTAGGATACGAGTTAGGGAACAGGTTAGGGATAGGGTACGGTTTAGGGTTAGAGTACAGGTTAGGGTACATGTTAGGGTTAGGTACGGGTTAGGGTATGGGTTAGAGTTCGGGTTAGGGATAGGGTACAGGTTAGCATATGGGTTAGAGTACGGGTTAGGGGTAGGGTTAGCTGAAGGTGTAGGGTTGGGGGTAGGGTTGGGGGTAGGGTAGGAGTTGGGGTAGGTTTAGGGTTTAGGGTTAGGGTTTGGGGTTTGGGGTTAGCGGTTAGGGTTAGGGTTTAGAATTTAGGCTTTTGGGTTTAGGGTTAGGGATTAAGGTTTAGGGATTAGTGTTAGCGTTAGGGTTTAGGGTTTAAGGTTTAGGGTTTAGGGTTAGGGTTAGGTTTAGGGTAAGGGTTAGGGTTTAGGGTTAGGGTTAGGGTTAGGGGTTAGGGTTTAGGGCTTAGGGTTAGGGGTTAGGGGTTAGGGTTAGAGTTAGACCCCAGTAGGCCAGCAGGCCCGATCCACCTGCTGTACCACGAGCAGATGGTCATGCCGAGGTGAGGGCGATGGTGAGCGGGAGTGTGGGCTCCTGAGTTTTGGCGTGGGGGGCCTTTGAAGGTCGCCGGGGGCTCAGAGGGACCTGCCCATACTCCCGCCCTGAATGACCAGCGGCGCCCTTAGCAGACCGGGTGGCGCATGTCAGCAGGGTGAGGTGCTGGGGCTCGGTGTCCCCAATTCCTGGCATTGCTGCGCCAGGCCCCTTGTGAGAGGCCCCTCAGGGGCCCACCTAGTGTTAGGGTTAGCCCCCAGGATGCCGGCAGGCCCAATCCGCCAGCTCTGCAGCGAGTGGAGGGGTTGGCCGAGATTAAGGCGCTGGGGAGCAGGCGCATGCGAGCCAGAGTTTTTGGGCGGGGGGGCCTTTGAAGGTCCCAGGGGGATCGGAGGGCCCTGCCCGTTCTCCCTTCCTGAATGACTGGCAACGCCCCTAGCACCCTGGGTGATTGCCCGGTGGCAGAGTGAGTCCAGCACTGGGGCTCGGGGGTCCCAAATCTCCGGCATTGCGGTGCCAGGCTCTTTGGGAGGGGCCACGCGGGGGCCGACCTAGGGTAAGTGTTAGCCCGCAGGAGTCCAGCAGGCCCGTTCCGCCAGCTCTGAGGCAGGTGGAGGGGCAACCCAAGGTGAGGGCACTGGCGAGAGGGAGTGTGGGCCCAAGCGTTTTGGCGCGGGGGGGCCTTCGAAGGTCACCGGGGTCTTGGAGGGCCCTGCCCGTTCTCTCGCCCTGAAAGACTGGCGGCGCCCCTAGCAGCCGGCATTGCTGCGGGGCGGCAGGGTGACTCCGACGCTGGGCTCAGGGATCCCCAATCCCCGGCGCTGTGGTGCCAGGCCCCTTGGGAGGGGCCCCTCGGGGGCCCACATAGGGTTAGTGTTAGTCCCCAGCAGGCCGGCAAACCCGGTGCTAAGTGGTTCTGGCAATGTAACAAAAATGCCATAAACTTATCTGTAAGAAATAACAGTGTACAGGAACCCTCTTAGCCCTAATATCATCATTTGTGAATATGGAAGCCAGCCCCAAGTGGTCGTGGAAGTCTGACGAAAGGGCTAAGCACTTTTCTCTGAGTCACCACACTATACAGGGAAAGACCAATGTACATCATCTTTCACGAGTAGGAAGCATTAATGAAAAGGTTCTGGAATTTCGAGGATTCTGACCCATCCTTATTGGTAATAAACCACCCTGTACAGGAAAACACCTTCAACTCTCATCAGCCTCCTCAATCCTGATTCCGAATCAACTTTGGGTGTGTAGGACTAGGGAAATGTCCACATCTTATTGCTAAGAAAGAATGATGTCAGGGTAATGCCCTTCAAGTCACATCAGCCTTCCTGAAGACGGAAGCAGGAATCAAGCTGGTTATGTTACCATGAGGTAAGAAAGATGAGCATATAAGTGAGAAACAACAGTGGGCAGGACCTCTCTTCCAAGGAACATTATCTTTGCTTAATGTTGAATCCCTATGATAAGTGGTTGTGGCCAATTGTGAGGTGAAAATCTTGAGTGTTTTGTAAAATCTCTTGGTCATTCACAGTTGAGACTAAGGTAGTTGGGGACTCCTAGGCAGTGATTTGTCCACTGTCAAAAATATGAAAAGATAAAAGAGACAGATGAGGTCTCCTCAGGCATTGTCCTTTATCCTCATCCTCCGTGAGGATGGCCATCTCTGGACAGCTCAGTGGCAGGGTCTCATTCACAGTGGGGGCATCTGTTCCTCACAGACATCAGGCAGGGAAATGGATTTGGTTCTCTGTGCCAACCCAGCCACAGCTGAGTGTCACAGCACCCTCTCGTGGGCCCATAAGAGTTTCACTATCACCAGGCAGGTCATTGTATTTGATAAACCACTGTAAGAGTTTGCAATTGCCTTCATCTGCAACCTCCTAGAGGCAAATGCAGATCTCTGGTACCATGTGAAGTCATGTGAAGGCATTGTGAGAAAGTGTCCTTTTGCTTAAGAAAAACATGGCTGGGGCTCCTGGCTGGCTCAGCCAGTTAAGCATGTGCCTTTGGCTCAGGTTATGATCTCAGGGTTCTGGGATCGAGCCCGGGCTCCCTGCTCAGCAGGAAAGGAGGTAGGGAAATAGCTTAGAACCCACAGAGAATGTGAATAAAGGGGAGTGAAATAGAACTTGGTCTGTGTTTGGCTTTAGGGATTGGAAGTTAGTTTTTTCTCAATTGTGATTGTTCTTGAAACAGAAAAGCTGTATTGTTTTTTTTTTACCTTTAATTTTTTTTCTAATAATAATTTTTATTATGATATGTTAGTCACTATACAGTATTTCCTTAGTTTTTGATGTAGTGTTCCATGATTCATTATTTGCATATAACACCCAGTGCTCCATGCAATATGTACCTTCCTTAATACCCATCACTGGCCCATCCCAATCCCCCACCCCTCTCCCCTCTGAAGCCCTCAGTTTGTTTCCCAGAGTCCATAGTCTCTCGTGGTATATTCCCCCTTCTGTTTAGGGTCCATTGTCTAAAGGGACAGACAGTGGAAGTTCACCAAATATAAGATCGAAATTTCATTGTTCATTATACATGCCACCAAGTAGTTCCCAGACATTTCATTCTACTGTAGTAATTCATTATACCTGTGCAAGTGCACGTGGAAGACAATTGATGCATGTATAGTGGTAATAAAACATACCCCTCAGTAGCAGAATAATAGAGGATGCATATGTGTAAAATTATTCAACTACAGCTTCTATGCTTTCCCTTTGGTTCCTTATTATCTATGAAATTGGACAATTTTTGTTCTCTAGGCTTAAAACTCATTGTCAGTATTCAGAGTTTTTCAATGCTGATCTTCTCCTGTATAAGTTACCAAAAACCTAAAATATGTATGAACTTTAAAAAACGCTATATTGAAAATGACAGCAGGGAAGTTCCATTTTGTGAATATTGTGTCAATGGATCTCTATTTTGACATCAGTGTTCATTAGAAATGATGACATTTCATGTGAGTATAAATATCAATGTGAAAAAGAAAAGGTAGGAAGAACCTTGAATGTTTAAGTAATTGGTGAAATGACAGGTGTGTGTGTGTGTGTGTGTGTGTGTGTGTGTGTGTGTGTGTGTGTGTGTAATTGATTTTCAATGAATGGTTCAGCTACTTGTAGGGCCTCCGTGAGAGCCCAGGTGAACCTTTCAGTGAGTTGGTATCTGTTTTCAGAACATGGGAATCTCTTAGTCCAATAGTCAATCAGGCAAGCTTTGAGGTCTTGAAGAGTTTCAGTCCTCAGTGATGGTGTTGCAGACCCTTGTGAGCAAACCCTAGGATATGCTCACAGCCCTCATTAGCTGGTACCAACGTGTGACGATTTCAGACAACATTTCCCAAAGAAGTACCTCTTGAGTCTCTGTCCTTCTCAGTTCCTTACACTTCCTTACACTAGTTATGTGATCAGTGTGTTTCAGGATAATCCCCACATGTGATTTTTACTATTTCCTACTAGTCCTATCTGTTTCTCATCTTCTTCTTTTATGGTAGGGGTTGGGAAGCAACCTGTGTGGTGTAGGAAGGGGTGTGGTAGTTGTCTGCCTTCAGAGGACCGAATGATGCCTAGAAATTGTACTGTAGTTTGAGGTCAATTATCCATCCTCTGAGTGTCAGGAATTCCATCACTTTACTTTGATGCTAGTGTGTTCTTGTTCTTCAAGCTGTCCTCAGAAATAAGGACATCATCCATCTAGGGAATACTGGTTTGTGTGTATGTTTTCATTTTAGGAAAGGCCTTGCTGTTCCTGAAAATAATACTGTAGAGCACCCTTTCCTGTTCTTATTGGCCATCAGTCAATCTTTTGTGAAGTATTCATTTGTACATAGACTTTTTATGGTTGATGAGCAGGAATTCATTATTGACAAGTCTTCGTCAGTGTGTGTATTGCAAATCTTTACTTCCCAGCCTGCGGTTCACTTTTTCATTTTCTTATGGTCATAAGATAAGGAGAAATGTCACATTTTTATGAAGTCCCACTGAATTCTTCTCAATGGTTATTGCACACTATGTCTTACCCCAAGATTGACAGGTTCTACGTTTTCTTTCAGAAACTGTCCAATGGGAAGCTACAATCCATCTCAAATTTATAAATTACATTTTTAATTCTAATAGGGTATTTATAGACTGTTTTGGATTTTCTATGTACACAATCGTATTATCTGTGAATAGTCACAATTATCCCCTCAATTCTTATACTTTTTGTTTCTCTTGCCTTCTAACACTGGTAGATTCTTCGATTCCACGTTGAATAGAGCAGCATTGTTTGAAGATTTTAATATACCTTTCTCAATATCTGACAGAAAAAGCAGACAAAACATTGGTAACAAATGTGACCTAATTGACATATAGGGAACATTCCATAATAAGTGCAGAATACATTATTTTCAAGTGGTCATAGACTCTTTAGCCAAATAGATGATAGGTGGGGCCATGAATCAAGGCTACAAATGTTAAACCCTGAAATTAACTAGGTTCTATTCCTAGACCACAGGGGAATTGAGCCACAGTCATAGCGAAAAGAAAACCAGGAAGTCCTTCAATGTTTAAAAATCAAATGGAACTTTGCTACATATCCTAAAGGTCAGAGAGGGAATCTTAATGGAAATTCTGAACCTTTTCTACATGAGGGCTCACACACAATGGCACTTTCTTTGTGAAGAGCATTATAATAACCTAGACAGGAGTTGAGCCTTAAGTCAGAGTTCTGCCTGCCCCAGCCACACCTGGCAGCCTTGGCCTGTGGTCCCCCTCAGCTGTCCTTTCTGGTGGCCCTGAGCTAAGGGGGTCATCATGGCCATATGGAAATGGGAAGCTCCCCACTCATAGTGATGGCGGTGCCCACTCCCCAGCTGCCCTTTCTGGTGGCTCTGAGCTAAGGGGGTCAACATGGCTGTATGGAAATTAGAAGCTCCCCACTCTTAGTGATAACGTTGCTATCGTATCGTCCTCACCAGTCCAACAACATGATTTCTGAGTGAACTATGACACAAGAGCGACTTCTTGGCCTTCCTTCAGGTTTGAAAATCATCTGGTGAGTCATCTATTAGGAATATGGATTCAACATGTGTTCTTTCTTCTGGAAAAGAAATAGACCTAATAGCAATTATGGCTACCTGAGCACCTGTTCTTGAGAGACATCATACTGCCTCTTAATAGCATTTTGCCTCTTAAACTTGAATCTAGGGTGTAGATATTTTTAGGCACATTTTCAGACGGTTAGAAAGGGACTCAGATGATATGAGTCACAGAGGATTTTAGTGTCAGAAACCTAAGTGGCATCCCCAAATTGACTACAAGTCCCTTGTTGTGCCATACAGGGTACTATTTCCCTCTTATCTCTGGTCTTCTCGATCTGGAAACCTATCAAGTATCAGGATTTTCTTGTCATGTGGACAACTGGAATGAATTCAGCGGGCCTTTTCACATCTACCCATGGTGATCATTAAGATCATTATCTCAGTGGAGGACCTCTGGGTAAGATACTCAAAGATCCTAAGGAATACAGACAGTATAATATTTTTCTGGTATTAAAGTTACTGAAACCAACTATCTTTTTCAGTCCATTCAGGCTCTGGTATGTTCAGAGGGTGCTGTAAAACAGGTCTGAAATAGTATTTAAAAACACTCAGCTCAGCCTCTTCTACAAAGTGAGCCAATGCTTATAAACATGGCTAAAATATTCCCTTACCTACGATGACTTCCCAGCCATCGTAGTGTTTATATGGTATGACTGTGACTTATATTAGTCAACATTTGCAGAGAAAGAACTTAGTGCATCCAGGGAGCACTTCATGTTGAAATTAGTTTGTGACAATGAGCTACTGTGTTTTATTCTGCAGTCCAAGGGAATGGTGCCAGACATCTCTAAGGTGTCTAGCAGTTCTACAATTCTGATTTTCAGTGGTCTGTGTGCTTCAGTGATTTGGGCAGGAGAAGGGCAGTAGTCCAGAGACTGTTAACACTTCTGTTACCTGTGCTGACCATGGAGCAGTAAGCCTTCCGTGGGCATCATTTTGATTTCTTGGTACTGTTGTGAAAGGTGCTTTTGTCTCAAATTCCTCCATTTAGGAGTAATTATAATGATAAAAGGAATTTTTATCTTATATCATCTGTGGGCCCTGATCCTCGGCTCCCAGGGAAGCTATCCTTTAACATTTTACCCAGCTCAAAATGACTGGGCAACACCTGAAAGCATGGGCCCTATTTCTGCCCCAAGCACATGTTGTACATCTGCTTCGAGAAGAAAACAATAACCAAAAATGCCAACATAAATATAAGAAAAAATAAAGAACCTCTTTGGCTCTCATAAGATTAAAGTCATACTGACATGTACATACTGAAAACATAAGAAAGAATCTGTCACTTTCTGGAATCTAAGAAGATCCTCATTGTGGTGTGTAACTCTGTACCTGAAACAAAACAGAAAAACATATATAAGCCTGCCCCAAATGTTCTTTCCCCGGAGCACTCCCTTCTTGGTGAAGATTGTGTCTCCCAGGCAGCTGTCCTGACTTGGGTTTGAATAAAGGTCTCTTCCTTTTTCTCTAAAATGTTTTTAACAGTTCATTCACGCAGTGTCGACAATAACAGTGTTTTCTATTTAAGTGAGAAATAAACGTTCCACTCTAGTTGCATTGGGAATAGACGAATTGAGGGTTTCTTTAGAATAGTAAGTCTGCTATCCAGAAAAGGCAAGGTCATTGGTCTATTGAGAATGAAGATAATTACTGCTAAACAACAAGTACGTGTTGCCCCTTCGCCCGGAAACCAAAGCAGGTGTGCAGGCTTTAGGTCAGAGGTGCCTTCTTCTCCCCAGCTGACGGCACTTCTCTACTCTGGCTACAAGACACCCGAGGTTTTGAACGTCAGCATCGCAGTCAGCGAGGCAGCTTGTCACAGGACGCCAGTGTTCAGAGAAAGCACAGGTATGTTTGGCAAAATGTCCTATCTATGTCAGGGATGGAGGTAAATCTGTCATTATCCCAAAATCTCCTGGGCTTTTCCCTTTTCTCTAGTTGGGCCACAAAGTAAAATTGAAGTAGCTGCCAGCATTCTGGGTTTGGTGCAAGAATTACTTAGTTTCCCTGCAGGTAGAACTTTGCAGGGGATCACAATTTCTCTGTCCATTTATTGCTTACAAATGTATTTTGACCATCTGTTTCCTAGGAACCCTCTTTTATTAGAAAGGGAAGGTGAGATTCACTCTGTGCCTGTTTGTAACATCTAATTTGTTCCTTCATCTAACAGTGTTTATTCAATTGGGCCTAAGATATGGTTGAGTGGCCAGCATCTAGAGTTAGGTGGCTTTTTTCATCTGATACAGACTTGGATGATGTCATTTGACAAAGGTGATGTTTCATCATTGCTTAGTTTATTCATCAGAAGAGTTAAAATTAGGGTGGAGGGGAAATTCAAAATTATCCAAAGCGGCCTGTTCCTGTTTAAAAGTTGAGCTTGACTTTCTAGTTTTACTAAAAGTATTATCTCGATATTTTGAGGTGCCATATTCTCTCTGTAGTTCCTTTGGTGGTGGAGTCAGAAGGAGAGTCTGGGAATTCTTTTGGATAGTGGCATGCTGGTGGCTTCAAGGGGCTTGGCGTCAGGAGCCTTGGGGTGAAGTCTGCAACTGCTTGCCTGACCCTGGGTGCATCTCCCAGAGGTTTTGTTTCCTCTTATGAAATTGCCGGCAGATAATGTTCTGCTTAAAGGGGAACCCTCCCATCCTGTTGGTGGCAATGCAAAGTGGTGCAGCCAGTCTGGAAAACAGTGTGGGAGTTCCTCAAAAAGTTAAACATTGAAAAACCACATGATCCAGCAATTGCTCTCCTATGTAATTACCCAAAGGATACAGAAATGCAGATTTGAAGGGGGTCCATGCACAATGATGTTTATGGCAGTAATGTCCACAGTAGCCAAACTATGGAGAGAATCCCAAAGTCCATGCACTGATGAATGGATAAAGCAGATGTGGGATACATATATATAATGGAATATGACCCAGCTTCAAAAAGAATGAAATCTTACCATTTGCAAGGATGTGGATGGATCTAGAGTGTATTAAGCTAAGCAAAATCAGTGAGGAAGGACAAATATCCTATACTCTAATGCTTCTGGAAATTCAGAAAAAAAAAAGGTGAACAGAGTGGAGGGGTGATGAGAGAGGCAAACAAGGAAATAGACTCAACCTTGGAGAACAAACTGAGTGTTGCTGCAGGACAAGGGTGTGGGGGGAAGTGTCAAATGGGTGAGGGGTATTAAGGAGGGCACTTGTGTTGAGCACCGGGTACTGTATGCAGGTGAGGAATCACTAAATCCTACCCCTGGAGCAAATATTCCATGGCATGTGAACTAACTGGAATTTAAGTAAAAGAAGAAAGGAAAAAGTGTTCTGCTTCATGAAGAGTGAGGTAAAATTGTAGTGATTTGGGCTGTACTATTCTATAGAGGATAGATGTAAAACAACCTGTTGTAGGATACTATAGAGTCTTATCACATAAGGAGTCCTCAGAAAGCTGCAATGAAAGATTCAGATCTCAGAGCATGTTCGTGTTCCACTGATATCTTACAGTTTGCACAGGTAGGAAAGAAGGTGGAGAGAAAGGCAACAGAAAGGGAAAGTAGGTGTGAACCTTTCATTAGTTAGCATTATAGCTTTCTCATGAAATACTTGCACCAGTGTGATTTTGGAAACAGAGGGGGAATATGGGAGCTTTGCAGGAGACGGGGGAGTTCCAGGACTGGGTAAAGCTGACAGGGGTCCCAGAGGAGAGCTGAATGTATTCTGCAGAAGGGTGTGTTCAGGGTGGGCTCCAGGAGTGGCTGTGGGTCTCCTGGGTGAGAGTTGTGACAGGTGAGGGCTGTGTGCAAGTTCCTGGCTGAGGACAAGTGAGGCACAGGCGGAGAGCTGGCAGAGAATCTTCTTCTGAGCCACCAGCCTCACCCAACACAGACAGCCTCATATTCTGTCTCTGTCACTCCAATTCAGACTTCTCAGAAGGTGAGTGAGAACACATCAAGAGCATTCTGAACAGAAGGGAACGCATGTGCAAAGTCTCTGGGGCAGGGGAATTCCAGGTATGTCCAGGAACAGCAAGAAGGCCCTGTGGCCACAGGAGACAGCTTAGGACATTACCTCAGAGAGGTGACAGAGGGTGACAGAAAGCCATTCCAGGGCTATAACCCCATGAGACCCTGTATCACTGGGCCATCCTGGCTACAGTGTTGAGAACAGATGACAGAGGGTTGAAGATGGCAAGGCAGGTCAATGACGAAGCTTTTCCAGGAACTCAGGCACTGTGGACCAGACAGGTGGCCTTGGATGGAGAGGTTAGACCTCTTCTGGGTCCATTTTGAAGATGGAGCTCACAGGATTTGCTGATGGGTTAGCTATTAGGAGCAGGAGAAGGGAGGAATTGGGGTAACTCCCAGCTGTTGTGGGTTGTCCTGATCAAGGGGAAGGAGAGGGTTTCTCGTGGGGTAGGAGGTAGTCTGTGTTCTGCATGCTGAGGAAGGTGCCTTTCCCAGTGGATCTGCTGAGATTTGTGTCTGGGAGGACCTTTCACATCTCCTCCCTCAGCAATGCTCAGGTACAAGTATCCCCCACTTTTTAAACGTTCACAGTAAGACACTGGGCTTTCTTGAAAGAACTACGTTATTACCCAGCTTCAGTAAGAGGAACATACCTGAAGAGGATTTCCCTCTTATGAAAAAAGGTGAACAGTGAGAATCGCGTTCAGCATCTGTTTTGGGGAGAAGCATGAAAGAGTCGGCGTGCACCCCAACCAGCTCCTTTCTCTGGGAACCACTCTCCGCATCCAGCCACCAGCACTTTGAATGGTGTCTGTGGGCTTCTGCTGTGCTTTATCTTCATTTATGTTGGGCCTCTGTTAGAAACTTGTGTCCTGAGGCCTAAGAAAATTCAAAGAGAAGGAATTTTGGAGTCTGAGCACACTGTCTAATTGTTCGTGTAAATTAATGGCCATTCCTTCTTGACACCATTTCTGCTGTGCAAGGTTTCTCAGAAGCCCTGTACTTTCAAAGAGCAGGGAAACCTATACCCCATGCTGCGGGGTTAGTTTTAGTCTCCATGCTGGACAGAATATTTCATGACTGTCGGATTTTCTCACTCAAACATTGAGACTTTGACCTCCTTCACCCGTTTCTACCACCCCATCCCCGTATCTGGCACCTACCAATCTGCTCTCAGGATCTATGCGTTTAGTATTTTTTTATTCCACGTGGAATGTACATGAGAGCATCTGGTATTGGTCTTTCTGTGTCTGAGTTACTTAGCATAAGGCCCCCAAGGTCTGTGTTTCCATGTCTAGTTCTTGTGAATAATGCTGCAGTGAACGTGGGAGTGCATCTGTCTTTTTGAGGCTTCATTTTTGTGTTCTTCAAATCAATACTCAGTAGAGCCATTACTGGGTCATGGGGTAGTTTATTTATTTTTTCAGGAACCTCCATACCGTTTGTCACAGTGGCTGCACCAATTTCCATTTCCACCAACAGTGCACAGTGTCTCCTCATCTGCACACCCTTGACCCCACCTGGTGTCTGTCTCTGGGACAATTGCTGTTCCAACACTTGTGAGCGGATAGCCGATTGTGGGTTTGACTGATGTTTCCCTGACGATATTTAGTGATGTGGAACAACTTTTTCTGTCTGTTGGCACCTGTGTGCCATCTTTGGAAAGTATCTATTCACATATTCCTCCCATTTTTTTATATAGTTTTTTTTTGTTTTGATATATAGGAGTGTTGTGTGTATTTTGGATATTAGCCTTTTCTCACACATATGATTTGCAGATATTTTTTTCTTATTGGGTCAGTGGCCTTTTAAGTTTTTGCTGGTGTCTTTTGCCGTGTGGAAGATTTCAGTTTGATGTTGTTCCACTTGTTTATTTTTGCTTTTGTTGCCTTTGCATTTGGTGTCCGATCTGAAGACTCTTTGCCAAAACCAATGTCGAGAGACTTAGTACCTGTGTCTTCTTGGAGGTTTATGGATTCAGGTCTTATGTTCAAATCATTCATCCATTAAAAATTTTGTGTGTGGTGTAAGAAAGTGACCCAGTTATATTCTTCTGCATTTAGTGTCCAGTTTGCCTGTTACCGCTCACTGAAGACACAGTCCTTCCCTCATGGCATATCTTCTGCTGCTGTGTCGTAAGTTAGGATCATCTACGTGTGGGTAAGTTTCTGAGCTTTCTGTTCTGTTCCACTGACCTGGTGTCTGTGTTTATGCCAGTACCATCCTGTTTTGATGACAACAGCTTTGTAATCTAGCTTGAAATCCAGGAGTGTGTTGACTGCACCTCTTTCTCCAGGTTGCTTTGGGTATTTGGGGTCTTTTGTGATTCCATACAACTTTGAGGACTGTTTTCTATTTCCTCGAATAATGCCACTGGAATTCAGATAGGCATTTAATCACATCTGTCGACTGCTTTGGTTATGATGGACATGTTCACATAATTAACTCTTCCAGTTAAGTTGCATGGTGTATGCTTCCATTTGTTTGTGTTGCCTTCCAAATCTTTGACCCATACATTCTGCCCCCCTCGACACATATTTTTCATTTCTTTTCTGCCATGTGTTGAGTGTACTATGTCTTTCTCATTCTTGGTTACTTTTATTTCAAGATTTTTTTATGCAATTTTAAATGGCGTTGCTTTTTTAATTTCTCTGTGCGAAAGTGTGTCATCAGTATACAGAAATGCAAGAAGTTGGGTCATCTGGGTGGCTCCATAAGTGAAGCATCTACCTTTAGCTCAGGTCATGATCCCAGAGTTCTGGGATTGAGCCCCGTGTTGGGCTGCCCGCTTAGTGAGGGTCTGCTGTTCCCTCTTTCTGGCACTCCCCCTGCTCGTGCTTTTTCTCTTCCTGTCAAATAAATAAATAAAATCTGAAAAAAATAAAGACAAGAGGTCTCTGTATATTGACATTATATCCTGCAGCTTTCTTGAATTTTTTTATTCTAACAGGTTTTTTTTTTGTGTGGAATCTTTCGGGATTTCATGACATTTGCAAATTGTGCCAGTTTTCCTGTATGGATTTCATATCTTCTCTTTTTTTAAAATTGTTATTCACCCTACAGTACTTCATTTGTTTTTGATGTAGGGCTCCATGATTCATTGTTTGCATATAACACCTAGTGCTCATTATGACACATGCCCTCCTTTTTTTTAAAAAAGAATTTATTTATTTATTCGACAGATATAGAGACTGCCAGCAGGAGAGGGAACACAAGCAGGGGGCGTGGGAGAGGAAGAAGCAGGCTCACAGCGGAGGAGCCTGTTGTGGGGCTCGATCCCATAACACCGGGATCACGCCCTGAGCCGAAGGCAGACGCTTAACTGCTGTGCCACCCAGGCACCCCAACACGTGCCCTCCTTAATACCCATCACCAGGATAACCCATTCCTCTTCCCCTCCCATTCTGCAACCTTCAGTTTGTTTCCCAGTGTCAGTAGTCTCTCATGGTTCATCTCCCCCTCTCATTCCCCCCCTTCACTTTTCCCTTCCTTCTTCTAATGTCCTCTATGCTATTCCTTCCATTCCACATAGGAGTGAAACCATATGATAATTGTCTTTCTCTGCTTGACTTAATTTCACTTAGCATAATCCCCTCCTGGTCCATCCACGTTGGTGCAAATGGTGGGTATTCATCCTTTCTGATGACTGAGTAATATTCCATTATATAGATGAACCACATCTTCTTTGTCCATTCATCTGCTGAATGACATCTTGGCTCCTTCCACAGTTTGGTTATTATGGACATTGCTGCTATGAACATTGGGATACAGGTGCCCTTCTTTTCATTACTCTGTGTCTATGGGGTAAATACCCAGTAGTGCAATTGGTGGGTGATAGGATAGCTCTGTGTTTAACGTCTTGAGGATCCTCCATATTGTTTTCAAAAGTGGCTGTACCAGCTTGAATTCTCACGAGTAGTGTAAGAGGGCTCTGCTTTCTCCACATCCTCTCTGACTTTTTTTTATTTCCTGTGTTGCTAATTTTTTTTCAAGATTTTATTTATTTATGCCACAGAGATAGAGACAGCCAGAGAGAGAGGGAACACAAGCAGGGGGAGTGGGAGAGGAAGAAGCAGGCTCATAACGGAGGAGCCTGATGTGGGGCTTGATCCCATAATGCCAGGATCACGCCCTGAGCCGAAGGCAGATGCTTACCCACTGTGCCACCCAGGTGCCCCCTGTCTTGTTAATTTTAACCATTCTAACTGGTGTACGGTGGTATCTCATTGTCGTTTTGATTTGTATTTGCCTGATGGCAAGTGATGTGGAGCATTTTTTCATGTGTCTGTTGGCCATTTGTATGTCTTCTCTGGAGAAGTATCTCTTTGTGTCTTCTGCCCATTTTTTCGGTGTCGAGTTTGAGGAGTTCTTTATAGATCTTGGATACCAGCCCTTTATCTGTAATATCATTTGCAGATATCTTCTTCGATTCTATAGGTTGCCTTCTTGTTTTGTTGATCTTTTACTTTGCCGAGCAGAAGCTTTTTATCCTGATGAAGTGCCAATAGTTCATTTTTGCTTTTATTTCCTTTGCTTTTAGAGACCTATCTTGCAAGAAGTTGTTGTGTCTAAGTTTGAAGAATTTTTTTGATTTTGATATGAGACAGGAATCCATTATCTTTCCTTCCTGATTATATTCGAGTCCTCTTTCTTGGTGAGTCTGGCTAAGTTTGTCAGTTTTGTTTATCTTTCCAAAAAAGGCAGCTCTCATTTTCATTGGTTTTTTTCTTTTTTGGTCTTTTTAGTCTCCGTTGGATTTATTTATGCATTCCATTTTGTTATTTCCTTATTTCTACTAATTTGGGGCTTTGTTGTTTTATTTTCTACTTCTTTACCACATAAATCAGGTTGTTTATTGGAGATTATTCTCATGGATTGATGAAGATTTGAATTTCTATGAATGTCCCCCATAAAGCTACTTTTGCTGCATCCCATAAGTTTTTGTAGCTTGTCTTTTTCATCAGTGTCAAGGTACTTCTAAATTTTTTTTGATTTCTTCTTTGACTGTTGGTTCTTCAGTAGCATGTTGTTAAATCTCCACATATTTTTTTTAAGATTATTTATGTATCTGACAGAGAGTTAGACAGTGAGAGATGAACGCAAACATGGGGGTGGGAGAGGGTGAAGCGGGCTTCCCACTGAGCAAGGAGCCTGATTCGGGGCTAGACCCCAGGATCCTGGGATCACGACCTGAGCTGAAAGCAGATCCTTAACGACTGAGCCACCAAGGCCCCAAAAATCTCCACCTATTTTTGACTGTCCCATTTTTTTCTTGAGACTGATTTCTAATTTCCTATCATTGTGGTTGGACAAGATTTGAAGCAGAAGGTGAAGAGAGCATTCAGATGAAAGGTTTGTTTCCTGGAGGGTTTTCTGAGGGCAGACCATGAGTTCAGTGGGGACGGAGGAAGGTTTTGTGAGACGGGGGGTAGGGTTAACCCTTGCTAGAATTACTGACTACTACCATGCAGGCTGTGTGCTACCATTCACACCGTAGTCCTGATGGACGTGTACTTCATTAGGAATATTTTCTAGGAGGTGTAGGCATAGCTTTCACTTAAAGAAAGGTGCCATGTGGGTTCATGGCATGACCCCAGGTCAGCAACCAGGATGTATGGTATTGTGGGGGATCAGAAACAGGCTTTCTGTGGGAAGTGACAGAAATAAGATATGGTGAGCTCCATGACCATAGGTGAGGTCCCGAGTGACCCACTGGGTGTTGGGTTCTGTGGATCTGTCTCATCAGGTGCTGTGCAATTCAGGGACACCCTCCTCTCTGTTAATTTGTGTGGAGACAGGTAGACATCAGTGTCTGGCCAGGCACGAGGGTCGCACTGGACCACCACCAGAGGTGCAGCGTGTGGGGGAGCCACTGCTTGGTTTCCCCGAAAGCTGACCAGGGTCTTTGACCTTGATTCCTAGCTGTTGCAAGGGGAGAGGAGGCCGGGGGTGGTGCACACTTCCGAGAGTTGTGTTCAGGACTAGTCTGGAGCCCACTGAAGTCAGCGACACCGGGCACAGAAGTCACCCAGTCAGTGTTGCTGTGGGCACTGCTCCCAAGGTACTTTCGGGACGGCTCCATGCTGCCACCTCCTGCTTTTCATCATCATCTTCAAGGTCATGTGCCTCTGCTCTTGCCCCATGGCCTCCGGGGTATTGTCCGTCCTCCATCTGGCCCTCGTCCCTGGTGCCCTGTGCAGTCCGATGCCAGGGTAGCCTTCTTGAGACAAACATCTGGCCCTGATGGAACACTTTCATGGATCTTGTAGGTTGCGAGGATGATGCCCTGCCCTGGAAGGGGGCTACAGGTCCCCAATCAGGAGAGCCATGTCTCCTTTTTCAGCATGGCCTGCCTTCCCCTCAGTCTTCTTCAGGGAAGCTCTCCCCACTTCCTGAGATGACAGCTCTGAACTTAAAACTGAATGTTATTTTACATATCTCTATGCCTTAGTTCATCCATGGCATGTCTTTCAACCCCGTTAGTGGGTTTTTTTAGCAGTTCTGAAGGGCTGTCTGCTCAAGGAGGGGATGACCTGGGTGGGGCAGCTTTCCCTCTCATCTCCCTCAGCATGTCTCTGAGCCCTGGGACCAGCTCTCCCACTGAGGATTGAGGGACATGAGCCAGCCCATCCTGAGCCCAGGCTGTGTCAGCTGTGTAGACAGATGCGTGTCGGAGTGGTGGGCAGCTGGCATGGACCAGGGGCAGGCAGTGTCTCCTTCTCATTCCTTCCCTCCCTTCCTCCCAGAGGTAGCTCAGAGCAGCCTTCAACCCCTGCATCTCCAGATCCCTTGACCTATGCCTCCTGTGTTCAGCTGGTGACCTTGGAGTTTCGCATGGATTCTACCTCCTGTACCCTCTCCCGTAGCAGTTCATGGATCAGAGGAGGGATCGGACTCTTGTCTGCATTTGGTCTTCTTCCTGTCCCGCACCAATCCTATCCGCCTTTGCATCTTCCATGTATGTGCTTGGAAGCAAGCCCATCCACAGGGAACCTATTAGCCAAATGGATCCAGGCAATGAACATTGAAGTAGAGATCCAGGATCCATAATATACCTGCTCTGAAACCTGTCCAAAAGTCTGTGACTCACTCACACTGAAACAGAAACAATAATAGCTTTCTGGACTGTGAAGTGACATGTGTCTCTACTTCCAATCTTGAATGCATAGGTGCTGAGCCTGGACAGAAAAGGACCATGGCTCCCGTGGCCTGGGATCCACAGTAAGAACTCAGTGAAATCTGAATTCAAGGCATAGAGTGAATAATTATTGTAGAGTGAATCCTCCCAAGTAGGGCTTATGCACAGTGCACAGGAAAAGCTTTTTCAAAGAGGTTCCTGAAAGAAAATTCTTTTTTAAAAATTTATTTTAGGGGCGCCTGGGTAGCGCAGTCGTTAAAGCGTCTGCCTTCGACTCAGGGCGTGATCCCGGCGTTCCGGGATCGAGTCCCACATCGGGCTCCTCTGCTGGGAGCCTGCTTCTTCCTCTCTCACTCGCTTGCTGTGTTCCCTCTCTCGCTGGCTGTCTCTCTGTCACATAAATAAATAAAAAATCTTAAAAAAAATAAAAAAAAATTCATTAAAAAAAATAAAATAAAAATAAAAATTTATTTTAATTCCAGTAGAGCTAACATACAGTGTTACATTCTTTTCAGGTGTACAAGAGAGTGATTCAGTAATTCTATATATTACTCATTGGTCATCAAGAAAAGCATCCTATTAATCCCCTTCATCTATTTCACTCATCCCTCTATCCACCTCCTCTCTGGTAACCATCCGTTTGTTCTCTATTGTTAAGAGTTTGTATTTTGGTGTGTCTCCTTTTTCTCTTTTAGTTATTTATTTTTGTTTGTTTTTTAAATTCCCCATTAGAGTGACATCGTATGGGATTTTTCTTTCTCTGACTGACTGATTTTAGTTAGGATAATACTCTCTAGCTCCATCCATGTGTCTGCAAATGGCAAGGTTTCATTCTTTTTCAAGCCGAGTAATACTCCATTGTATGTGTGTATGTGTGTGTGTGTGTGTGTGTGTGAATACACACATCTATCATCTCATTTGTCAATTTTTCTACAGACACTTGGGTTGCTTCCATATGGTGATATTGTAAATAATGGTGCAAGAAACATAGGGGTGCATGTATCCTTTTACGTTACTGTTTTCCTATTCTTTGGGTAAATACAAGTAGTGTGATTGTTGGATCGTAGGGTAGTTATATATTTAATTTTTTGAGGAACCTTCATACTGTTTTCCACGGTGGCCACCACAGTTTGCATTCCCACCCACAGTTCATGAGGATTCCCCTTTATCCACATCCTCCCAACACCTGCTCTTTGTTGTGCTTTTGATGTTAGCCATTCTGACAGGTTTGAGGTATTACCTCATTGTCCTTTGGATTTACATTTTCCTGATGATGGGTGATGGTGAACATCTTTTCACGGGACTGTTGGCCATTTGTATTTTTTCTTTGGAGAAATGTCTGTCCATGTCTTCTGCCTATTTTTTAACTGGATTATTTGTTTTGGGGGTCGAGTAGTATCAGTTGTATATGTTTTGGACACTATCCCTTCATTGCCTATGATCTTTGCAAATATCTTCTCCCTTTGAGTAGGTTGTCTTATTATTTTTACGTTTTCATTGTTCTTCTGCCATATGGAAACTTTTTATTTTGCTGTATTCCCAATAGTTTATTTTTGCTTTCATTTCCTTTGCCTCAGGAGACAGTCTAGAAAAACGTTGGTATGGTCCATGTCAAGAAGTTACTGTCTTCCCTCCTGTAGGATTTTTATGGATTCAGGTCTCATATTGAGGTCTTGAAACTGTTTTGCGTTTGTCTTTATTGTGTAAGAAAAGAGTCTAATTGCATTCTTCTGTACGTAGCTGTCTAGTTTTCCCAACACCATTTGTTGTAGAGACTGTCCTTTTCCCTTTTGATATCGTTGCTTGCTTTGTGGAAGATTCATGGACCACATAATTGTGGGTTTCTGTCTAAACTTGTATCCTGTTCCTTTGGTCACTGTGTCTATTTTTGTGCTGTACCGTCTTGTTAGGATGACTGCAGCTTTGTAGTATAACCTGAAATCTGCAATTGTGAGTCCTCCAGCTTTGTTTTTCTTTTCCACATTGCACTGGCTGTTTGGAATCTTTAGTGGTTCCATACAAATGTTTAGGATTGTTTATTCGAGGTCTTTTGTTCTTTAATTTAAATTCAATTAGCCAACTTACAGTACATCATTCGTTTCAGATGTAGTCTTCAATAAATTTTCAGTCGTGTGTAACACCCAGTGCTCATTGTATCGTGTGACCTCCTTAATGCTACTCACCCAGTTACCCCCCCAACTTCTCCTCCAACAATCATCAGTTTCTTGCGATAGTTAAGAGTCCATCATGGGTTTTCTCCCTCTCTGATGACTTCCCATTCTATTTTCCCTTCCTTGCCCTATGGTCTTCTTCCTTGTTTCTGATATTCCACATAGGAGTGAAAGCATATGATCATTGTCTTTCTTTCATTGACTTATTCCACTCAGCATAATACCCTCCAGCTCCACCCAGGTCGGTGTGATGGTAAGTATTCATCCTTTCTGATGGCTGAGTAATATTCCATTATATATATATATATTCCACATCTTCTTTATCCATTCATTTATCCATGGTCATCTGCACTCCTTCCACAGTTTGTCTATTATGGATATTGCTGCTATGAACACTGGGGTGCATGTGTCCCAACTTCGCTACCTCTGTCTCTTTGGGGTAAATACCCAGTAGTGCAATTGCTGGGACATAGGGTAGCTTTATTTATAACTTCTTGAGGAAACTCCGTACCATTTTCAAGAGTGGCTGTACCGGACTGCATTTGTACAGGGGTGTAAGAGGGTTCCCGTTTCTCCACATCCTCTCCAACATGTATAGTTTTATGTCTTCTATTTTTAGATATTCAGCCTCGTGTGATATGGCATCTATAGGGGTTTAGATTTGCATTTCCCTGAAGCCAAGTGATATGAAGCATTTATGCATGTATCTTTTGGTCACCAGTACGTCATCATCAGTGAAATGACTTCCCATTTTAATCCATCTCAAGACCTAAAGCTGGGTAAGGCACTGAAGCTGGATGATGCCATCGGTTGGAATTGTGGAGAATTTCAAAAGATCTCCGTGGAGAGCAAGTTTAAAGGTCAGTGTGAAGCTACTAATTAGTTCTGGGGAGATCTCTCAAAGTGGGGGTTGCCTGGGATAGGCTGAGGGTGGCCCTCCGATTTTCCTATGAATCCTTGCTGCAGCCCCAAATGGACAGTTTCCTGCTGTGGGGCAGGCTGAGTCCTCTAGTCGTGCAGAGGTGAGCCCAATGCCTGCTGCCTTGGAGGCAGGCAAACAGGGAGGGACCCTCAGCAGAAGACCCAGTGTTAGGTTAGGCCTCAAGAGACAGCAGGTCCTAACTGCCCAGTGCTCAGAGAACTCCCAGGCCAAGTGAGATGAGGGCACAAGGGCGGGTGAGTGTGAGCCTTCGGGTTTCATCCGGAAGGGCCCACAAAGGTTGGGGTTCACCAGAAGGGGCTCTCAGGGGTGCCCCAATTCTCTTGCCCTGAATGCTGTGTTGTGCCCCAAAATGGTACAGTTTACTGTGGGCTGCAGGCTGAGTCCTACGGTGGGGCTTGGGTGTCCCAAATCCCCTAGAGTGGGGTGCCAGGACCCTGGGGAGGGACCCTTCTGTCACCAACCTAGGGTAAGGGTTAGGGTCCAGAAGCCTGCCAGGGACAATCTGCAGGCTGTGCAGCGAGCTCTGTGGAGGGCTGAGAGGAGGCCATGGGGGAAGGTGAGCGTGGGACTCAGGGTTGGGGCACGGGGGGCTGCCAAATGTGGGGATGGGCTCTGGGGGCCTCCCCAAGTTCTCGTGTCCTGTAGGCTCCATAGAGTCCCAAGGGGCACGGTTTCCTGTCAGGTGACAAGCTGAGTCCTGCGGTGGGGCCAGGTAACCCAATTCCCCGGGGCTGCTGTGTAAGGCTCCTGGGGAGGCCCCCACACCCGCGGCCGACCTAGGGCTAGGGTTAGGCCCCAGGAGCCCCGCAGGCCCAATCTGCTGGCTGTATGGCGAGCTACAGGGGCTAAGTTGAGGGTGTGGGGAGGGTGAGCGTGGGCCTCAGGGTTGGGGTGCGGGAGGCCGCCGAAGTTCGCTCGTGGCTCAGGAGGCTCCTCCTTGTTCTCCCGCCCTGAATGCTCTATGGCCTCCCAAGGTGCACGGTTTCCTGCAGGGTGGCAGACTGAGTCCTTCTGTGGGGCTCAGGTGTCCCGAATCCCCGCAGCTGTGGCTCCAGGCTCCTGGGGAGGGGGCCCCCCACAGATGAACTTGGGTTAGGGTTGGGGCCCAGGAACCCCGCAGGCCAGATCTGCCCACTATGTGGTGAGCTCCGCTGCGGGCTGAGGTGAGGGTGTGGGGTGGGGTGAGCATGGGCTTCAAGCTTGGGTTTAGGGATCGCCGAAGTTCGCTGGGGGCTCTGGGGGCCCTCCAGATTCTCCCGCGCTGAATGCTCTATAGCCTCCCAAGGGGCACGGTTTCCTGCAGGCTGGCAGGCTTTGTCCTGCAGTGGGGCTCAGGTGTCCCCAGTCCCTGGGGCTGCGGCACCGGGCCCCAGGGGAGAGTCCCTACCCAGCCGACCTAGGGTCAGGTCTAGGCCCCAGGAACCCGGCAGGCCTGATCTGCCGGCTCTGCGACGAGCTCGGTGGCAAGCTGAAGGGAAGGCGTGGGGCGGGATGAGCGTGGGCCTCAGGGTTGGGGTGTAGGGGGCCGCCCAGGATCACTGGGGGCTCAGGGGGGCCCTACCAGTTCTCCTGCACGGGATGCTCTGTGGCGCCCCAAGGGGCATGGTTTCCTGAGTGGTGGCAGGCTGAGTCCCGTGGTGGGGCTCATGTGTACCCAATCCCCGGGGTTAGGTTACGGATTAGGTTACGGGTTAAGGTTAGGGTATGGGTTACGGTTAGGGTATGGGTGAGTGTAGGGGTTAGGGTTAGGGTAAGGAGAGGGTACAGGGTAGGGTTGGGTTTAGGGGTTACAGGTTAGAGGTTATGGGTTAGGGTACAGATTAGGGTTTAGGGTACGGGTTAGGGTTTAGGGTTTGGGTTTAGGGTTAGGGTTAGGGTTGGAGTACGGGTTAGGGTTAGGGTATGGGTTAGGGTTAGGTTATGGGTTAGGGTATGCATTAGGGTACGGTTTAGGGTACGGGCTAGGGTACAGTTTAGGGTAAGTGTTGGCGTACGGAAATGGGTACGGTTTAGGGTACAGGTTAGGGTTAGTGTACGGGTTAGGGTTAGGGTACAGTTTACGGTTATGGTACAGGTTAGGTTACGGTTTAGGGTTAGGGTGAGGGTACGGGTTAGTGATCAGGTTAGGGATAGGTATAGGGTAAGGTTTAGGGTTAGGGTATGGGTTAGGGTACTGGTTAGGGTACAGGTTAGTTTTAGGTATGGGTTAGGATATGGGTTAGGGTCCGGGTTAGGGATAGGGTACGGGTTAGGGTATGGGTTAGGGTACGGGTTAGGGTATGGGTTAAGGTTAAGGTAAGGGTAGTGGTTAGGGGTAGGGTACGGGTTACAGTTTAGCGTTTAGGGTTACGGTTAGGGTACGGGTTAGGGTTAGGATACAGGTAGGGTTAGGTTACGGGTTATGGTATGAGTTATGGTATGGGTTAGGGTCAGGGTTTAGGGTTTAGGGTTAAGGTTATAGTACGGGTTAGGGTACTTGTTAGGGCTACGGTTAGGTTTAGGGTACGGTTTAAGTTACGGGTTAAGGTACAGTTTATGGTTAGGGTTATGGTACGGGTTAGGGTACGGGTTAGAGTACATGTTAGGGTTTCGGCTAGGGTTAGGGTACATGTTAGGGTTAGGGTTAGGGTACGGGTTAGAGTTACGGTTAGAGTACGGGTTAGGTTACGGGTTAGGGTTAGGTTTAGGGATAGGTTACGGGTTAGGGATAGGGTTAGCTGAAGGGGTAGGGTTAGGGGTAGGATTAGTGGTATGGTAGGGGTCCGGGTAGGGTTAGGGTTTAGGGTTAGTGTTTGGGGTTTGGGGTTAGTGGTTAAGGTTAGGGTTTAGTGTTTAGGGTTTCGGGTTTAGGGTTAGGGGTTAGGGTTTAGGGTTTAGTGTTAATGTTAGGGTTTAGTTTTAAGGATTAGGGTTTAGGGTTAGGTTTAGGGTAGGGTTAGGGTTAGGGTTAGGGTTAGGATTAGGGGTTAAGGTTTAGGGTTTAAGGTTAGGGGTTAGGGTTAGGGTTAGACCCCAGTATGCCAGCAGGACTGATGCGCCGGCTGTGCGGCAAACGGACGAGGGGGCCGAGGTGAGTGCGCTGGCGAGCGGGATTATGGTATCCAGCGTTTTGGCGCATGGGGCCTTTGAATGTCGCTAGAGCCTCGGAGGGCCCTGTCCGTTCTCCTGCCCTGAATGACCAGCGGCACCCCGAGCAGTCCGCGTGGTGGTGAGTTGGCAGTGTGAGTCTGGCACTGCGGTTTGGGGGTCTCCAATGCTATGCGTTGCAGTGCAAGGCCCCTTGGGAGGGGCCCCTCTGGGGCCGTCCTAGGGTTAGTGTTAGCACCCAGGAGCCTGGCAGGCATGATCCACCAGCTGTGCGGTAGAGGAGGGCCAGGCCAAGGTGAGGGTGCCACCGAGCTGGAGCGTGGGCCCAAGCATTTTGTCACGGGGGGCCTTGGAAGGTCGCTGGGGTTTGGAGGGCCCTGCGGGTTCTCCCTCCCTGAATGGCCAGCGGCGCCCCTAGTGGCCTGGTGGGTGGCGGGGTGGCATGGTGAGTACGGCGCGGGGGCTCGTGGGTCCCCAATCCCTGGCGTTGCTGCACCAGGCCCCTTGGGATGTTCCCCTCGGGGGCCAACCTAGGGTTAGGGTTGGCCCCCAGGAGGCTGGCAGGCCCGATCTGCTGGCTGTGTGAGGAGCGGTGTTGTGGGCTGAGTTTTGGGCGATGGCGAGTGGGAGCTTGGTCCCCAGCACTTTGGCGCCCTTGGCCTTCGAATGTTGCCATGGCTCATAGTGCCCTGCCCATTCTCCTGCCCTGAATAAGCAGCTGTGACCCTAGCATATCCGTTGGTGGTAGGGCGGCAGGGTGAGTCCCGCACTGTGGCTACGGGATCCCCAATCCCCAGTGTTGCGGAGCCAGGCCCCTTGGAAGGGGCTCCTCCTGGGCTGACCTAGGGTTACAGTTAGCCCCCAGGAGGCCAGCAGGCCCAATCCTCTGGCTGGGCAGCGAGAGGTGGGAAGGCCGAGGTAAAGGCGCTGGGAAGCAGGAGCGTGGGCCCCTGCATTTTGGCGCAGGAGGCTTCAAATGTGGCAGGTTTCTCCAGGGCCCTGACCTTTCTACCACCCTGAATGACCGGCAGCGCCCCTAGCGCCCTGGGTGGCGACAGTGTGGCAGGGTGAGTCCGGCTCTGGGGCTCTGAGTCACCAATCCCAAGCGTTGCAGAGCCAGGCCCCTTGGGTTTCGGTTAGCCCCCAGGAGCCTGGCAGGCACTATCCACTGGCTCCAGCAAGCGGAGGGGCGGGCCGAGGTGAGGGCGCTGGGGAGCAGGAGCTTGGGAGCTTGGGAGCCAACTTTTTTGAGTGGGGGGCCTTCGAAGGTCGCAGGGGAAATGGAAGGCCTTGCCAGTTCTCCCAACTGAATGACCTGTGGCGCCCCTAGCGGCCTGGGTAGTGGCAGGGCGGCAGGTGAGTCCGGCGCTGGGGCTCGGGGGTCTCCAATCCACCGAGTTGCTGCACCAGGCCCCTTGGGAGGGTGCCCTCGGGGGCTGACCTAGGGTTAGGGTCAGACCCCAGGACGCCAGAAGGCTCAATCCGCCAGCTGTGCGGAGAAAGGTGTAGTGTGTCGAGGTGAGGTCTCTGTGGAGCGGGAGCGTGGGCCCAAGCGTTTTGGCGCGGGGGGCCTTCGAATGTCTTCGGGGACTCGGTGGGCCCTACCCATTCTCCTCCCTGAATGACTGGCGGCGCACCTAGCTGCCCTGGTGGCGGCGGGGTGCAGGGTGAGTCAGGCGCTTTGGCTCTGGTATCTCCAATCCCCAGCGTTGCGGTGCCAGGCCCCTTGGGAGCGGCCCCTCGGGTGCCAACCTAGGGTTAGGTTTAGCCCCTAGGAGGCAGGCAGGCCCTATTCACCAGCTGTGTGGATAGCGGAGTGGCGGACTGAGTTGAGGGCGCTGGTGAGTGGGAGCGTGGGCCCGGGCGTTTTGACGCCGGGGGCCTTTGAAGGTCACCGTGTCTCTGAGGGCCCTGCCCTTTCTCCCTCCCTGAATAATGGCAGCACCCCAAGACCCTGGGTGGCAGCTGGGCGGCAAGGTGAGTCCGGCGCTGGGGCTCAGGGGTCCCCAATCCCCGGCATTGTGTCGCCAGGCCCATTGGGAAGGGCCGCTCGGAGGCCATTCTAGGGTTGCGTTTAGCCCCCAGAAGGCCAGTGGACCCGATCAGCGGCTGTGCAACAAGCGGAGGGTTGCCCCGAGTTGAGGGCGCTGGCGAGCCTGAGCATGACCCCAAGCATTTTAGTGCGGGAGGCCTTTGAAGGTCAGCGGGGGCTCGGAGGGCCCTGCCATTTCTCCTTCCCTGAATGAATGGCGGCGCCCCTAGCGGCCCGTGTGGGGCGGGGCGGCAGGGTGCATCTGGCGCTTGGGCTTGGGGGTCCCCAATCCCCGGCGTTGCAGCGCCAGGCCCCTTAGGAAGGGAACCTCAGGGGCCGTCCTAGGGTTAGGGTTAGCGCCCAGGAGGCCGGCAGGCCCGATCCGCCGGCTGTGCAAGGAGCGGAGGTATGGGCCGAGTTGAGGGCGATGGCGAGCGAGAGCTTGAGCCCCAGCGTTTTGGCGCACTGGGTCCCGGAATGTTGCCATGGCTTGGAGTGCCTTGCCCCTTCTCCTGCCCTAAATAAACAGCGACGCCCTAGCGGCTCTGTTGGCGGTGGGGGGGGGAGGGTGAGTCCCATGCTGCGGCTCGGGGTCCCCATCCCCAGTGTTGTGACGCCAGGCCCCTGGGATGGACCCCTCGGGGGTCAACCTAGCCTTCGATTTAGCCCCCAGGAGGCTGGCAGGCCCTATTCGTAACCTGTGTGGAGAGTGAAGTGGCAGACCGAGGTGAGGGAGCTGGTGATTGGGAGCATGGGCCTGGGCGTTTTGGCACGGGGGGCCTTCGAAGGTCACTGTATCTTGGAGGGCCCTGCCCGTTCTCCTGCCCTGAATGAACAGCAGCATCCCAAGCCCCCGGGTGGCGGCTGGCCATCAGGATGAGTCAGGTGTGGGGCGGGGCGGCAGCGTGCATCCTGCGCTGGGGCTTGGGGGTCCGCAATCCCCGGCATTGCAGCGCCAGGCCCCTTGGGAAGGGATCCTCAGGGGCCGTCCTAGGGTTAGGGTTAGCGCCCAGGAGGCCGGCAGGCCCAAGTCGCCGGCTGTGCGAGGAGCGGAGGTGCAGACCAAGTTGAGGGTGCTGGTGAACGTGAGCGTGGGCCCAAGCGTTTTGATTCGGGGGACCTTCGAGCATAGGCTGGGGTTCGGAGGGCCCTGCCCCTTCTCCCACCCTGAATGAACAGCGGCGTCCCTAGCGGCCGAGTGGGGAGGGGTGAAAGGGTGCATCCAGCGCTGGGGCTTGGGGGTCCCCAATCCCCGGCGATGCGGCGCCAGGCCCCTTGGGAGAGGCCCCTCGGGAGCAACCTAGGGTTAGGTTTAGCCCCCAGGAGGCTGGCAGGCCCTATTCGCCAGCTGTGTGGAGAGTGCAGTGGCGGACGGAGGTGAGGGCGCTGGTGAGTGGGAGGGTGGGTCTGCCGTTTTTGTGCGGGGGGCCTTCGAAGGTCGCTGTGTCTGGGAGGGCCCTGCCTGTTCTCCCGCCCTGAATGATCGACAACACCCCAAGCCCCTCGGTGGTGGCTGGGCGGCAGCGTGAGTCAGGTGCTGAGGTTCGGGGTCCCCAATCCCCGGCGTTGCTGCGCCAAGCCCCTTGGGAGTGGACCTTTGGGGATCGATCTAGGGTTATGCTTAGCCCCCAGGTGGCCGGTGGACCCGATCAGCGGCTGTGCGGCACGTGGAGGGTTGGGACGAGGTGAGGGCACTGGCGAGACTGAACATGAGCCCAAGCTTTTTAGTGCGGGGGGCCTTCGAAGGTCAGCGGGGGTTTGGAAGGCCATGGCAGTTCTCCCACCCTGAATGAATGGCGGCGCCCCTAGCGCCCCGTGTGAGGCGGGGTGCCAGGGTGCATCCGGCACTGGATCTTGGGGGTCCCCAATCCCCGGCGTTGTGACGACAGGCCCCTTGGGTAGGGCCCCTCGGGGGCTGATGTATGGTTAGGGTTAGCTCCCAGGAGGCCGGCAGGCCCTGGGCCTTCGAATGTTGCCATGGATCGAAGGGCCCTGCCCCTTCTCCTGCCCTGAATAACTAGCGGCGCCCTTAGCGGCTCCGTTGGAGGTGGGGCGGCAGGGGGAGTCCCGCGCTGCGGCTCGGGGATCCCCAATCCCCGGCGTTGTGGTGCCAGGCCCCTTGGGAGGGGCTCATAGGGGGCCGACCTAGGGTTAGAGTTAGCACCCAGGAGGCGGCAGGCCCAATCCTCTGGCTGGGCAGCGAGAGGTGCGCAGGCCGAGGTAAAGGCTCTGGCGAGGGGGAGTGTGGGCCCCTGCATTTTGGCGGGAGGCTTCAAATTTCACCGGTTTCTCCAGGGCCTTGTCCCTACATTCGCCCTGAATGAACGGCGGCGCCCCAGGCGGCCTGGGCGGCGACAGTGCGGCAGGGGAGTCCGGTTCTGGGGCTCTGAGTCACCAATCCCCAGCGTTGCAGAGCCAGGCCCCTTGGGATGTGCCCCACGGGGCGGACCTAGGGTTTTGGTTAGCCCCAGGAGCTTGGCAGGCCCTATCCACCGGCTCTGAATCAAGTGGAGGGGCGGGCCGAGGTGAGGGCACTGGGAGCAAGAGCATGGGAGCCAACGTTTTTGCGCGGGGGGCCTTCGAAGGTCAGCTGGGGCTCGGAGGTCCCTGCCCATTCTCCTGTCCTGATTGACCGGTGGTCCCCTAGCGGCTTGGGTGGCTGAAGGGCAGCAGGGTGAGTCTGGCACTTGGGCACGGGGTCCCCATCCTCAGCGTTGCGTCACCAGGTCCCTTGGGAAGGGCCCCTCGGGGGCCGACCTATGGTTAGGGTTAGCCCTCAGGAGTCCGGCAGGCCCGATACACCACCTGTGTGTCGAGCGGAGAGTTGGGCGGAGGTGAGGGTGCTGGTGAACATGAGCCTGAGCCCAAGCGTTTTGGTTCGGGGCAACTTCGAAGGTCGGCGGGGGTTCGGAGGGCCCTGCCAGTTCTCCCACCCTGAATGAATGGCAGCACCCCTAGCAGCCCGTGTGGGGTGGGGTGGCAGGGTGCATCAGGCACTGGGGCTTGGGGGTCCCCAATCCCTGGCGTTGTGGCGCCAGGCCCCTTAGGAAGGGGCCCTCAGGGGCCGTCCCAGTGTTAAGGTTAGCGCCCAGGAGGCCAGCAGGCCCAAGTAGCCGGCTCTGCGAGGAGCGGAAGTGTGGGCCGGTTTGAGGGTGATGGCGAGTGGGAGCGTGGTCCCCAGGGTTTTGGCGCCCTGGGCCTTCGAATGTTGTCATGGCTCAGAGGGTCCTGCCCGATCTCCTGCCCTGAGTAACCAGTGGCGCTCCTAGCGGCTCCGTTGGCAGTGGGGCAGCAGGGTGAGTCCTGCACTTTGGGTCGGGGATCCCCAATCCCCGGCGCTGCTGTGCCAGGCTCCTTGGGAGGGGCTCCTCGTGGGCGACCTAGGGTTAGAGTTAGCCCCCAGGAGGCTGGCAAGCCCAATCCTCTGGCTGGGCGGCGAGAGGTGGGCGGGCAGAGGTAAAGGCCCTGCCCAGCGGAAGCGTGGGCCCCTGCATTTTGGCGTGGGAGGCTTCAAATTTCGCTGATTTCTCCAGGGCCCTGTCCCTTCTCCCACCCTGAATGACCAGTGGCGCCCCTAGCGGCCCGGTTGGTGGCAGGGCGGCAGGTGAGTCCGGCGCTGGGGCTCAGAGGTCCCCAATACACCGCGTTGCGGCGCCAGGCCCCTTGTAAGGGGCCCCTCGGGGGATGACCTAGGGTTAGGCTTAGCCCCCAGGACGCCGGCAGGCTCAATCCGCCAGCTGTGCGGAGAATTGAGGGGTGGGTCGAGGTGAGATCTCTGTCGAGCGGGAGCTTGGGCTCAAGGATTTTGGTGCCAGGGGCTTTCGAATGTTTCTGGGGACTCGACGGGCCCTGCCCATTCTCCTCCCTGAGTGAATGGCAGCGCCCCTAGCAGCCTAGGTGGTGGCGGGGCGGCAGGGTGAGTCAGGCACTGTGACTTGGGTATCCCCAATCCCCAGCATTGTGGCGCCAGGCCTCTTGGGAGGGGCCCTTGGGGGCGACCTAGGGATAAGGTTAGTCCCCAGGAAGCCAGCAGGCCTGATCCGCCAGCTCTGCAGTGAGTGGAGGGGTGGGCCGAGGTTAGGGAGCAGGCGAGCAGGTGCTTGGGAGCCAGAGTTTTTGCGCGGGGGTCCTTCGAAGGTCGCAGGGGGATCGGAGGGCCCTGCCCGTTCTCCCTTCCGGAATGACTGGCAACGCCCCTAGCGCCCTGGGTGCTTGCTGGGTGGCAGAGTGAGTTCAGCACTGGGGCTCGGGGGTCCCAAATCCCCAGCATTGCGGTGCCAGGCTCCTTGGGAGGGGCCCCTCGGGGGCCGACCTAGAGTAAGTGTTAGCCCCCAGGAGTCCAGCAGGCCCCTTCCACCAGCTCTGCAGCAGGCGGAGGGGCAGGCCAAGGTGAGGGCAATGGCGAAAGGGAGTGTGGGCCCAAGCGTTTTGGTACAGGGGGCCTTCAAAAGTCCCGGGGGCTTGGAGGGCCCTGCCCGTTCTCTCACCCTGAAAGACTGGCGGCGCCCCTAGCAGCCCGGGTTGCTGGGGGCAGCAGGGTGACTCCGGCGCTGGCCTCGGGGGTCCCCAATCCCCGGCACTGTGGCACCAGGCCCCTTGGGAGGGGCCCCTCGGGGGCCGACCTAGGGTTAGGGTTTGTCCCCAGGAGGCCGGCAAGCCCG
The DNA here is from genome assembly GCF_024610735.1 of Ursus americanus. Classification (NCBI taxonomy): domain Eukaryota; kingdom Metazoa; phylum Chordata; class Mammalia; order Carnivora; family Ursidae; genus Ursus; species Ursus americanus. Next base: position 263,445 of record NW_028273659.1, read on the forward strand.
CGCTAAGTGGTTCTGGCAATGTAACAAAAATGCCATACACTTATCTGTAAGAAATAACAGTGTACAGGAACCCTCTTAGCCCTAACATCATCCTTTGTGAATATGGAAGCCAGCCCCAAAGTGGTTGTGGAAGTCTGACGAATGCGCTAAGCACTTTTCTCTGAGTCACCACACTATACAGGGAAAGACCAATGTACATCATCTTTCACGAGTAGGAAGCATTAATGAAAAGGTTCTGAAATTTCGAGGACTCTGACCCATCCTTATTGGTAATAAACCACCGTGTACAGGAAAACACCTTCAACTCTCATCAGCCTCCTCAATCCTGATTCTGATTCAACTTTGGGGGTGTAGGACTAGGGAAATGTCCACACCTTATTGCTAAGAAAGATCGATGTCAGGGTAATGCCCTTCAAGTCACCTCAGCCTTCCTGAAGACGGCAGCAGGAATCAAGGTGGTTATGTTACCATGAGGTAAGGAAGATGAGCATATAAGTGAGAAACAACAGTGGGCAGGACCTCTCTTCCAATGAACATTATCTTTGTTTAATGTTAAATCCCTATGGTAAGTCGTTGTGGGCATTTGTGAGGTCAAAATCTTGAGTGTTTTGTAAAACCTCTTGGCCATACACATATGAGACTAAGGTAGTTGGGGACTCCTAGGAAGTGATTTGTCCACTGTCAAAAATATGAAACGATAAGAGACAGATGAGGTCTCCTCAGGCATTGTCCTTTATCCTCATCCTCCGTGAGGATGGTCATCTCTGGACAGCTCAGTGACAGGGTCTCATTCACAGTGGGGGCATCTGTTCCTCACAGACATCAGGCAGGGAAATGGATTTGGTTCTCTGTGCCAGCCCAGCCACAGCTGAGTGTCACAGCACCCTCTCGTGGGCTCATAAGAGTTTCACTGTCACCAGGCAGGTCATTGTATTTGATAAACCACTGTGAGAGTTTGCAATTGCCTTCATCTGCAACCTCCTAGAAGCAAATGCAGGTCTCTGGTACCATGTGAAGTCATGTGAAGGCATTGTGAGAAAGTGTCCTTTTGCTTAAGAAAAACATGGCTGGGGCTCCTGGCTGGCTCAGCCAGTTAAGCATGTGCCTTTGGCTCAGGTTATGATCCCAGGGTTCTGGGATCGAGCCGAGGCTCCCTGCTCAGCAGGAAAGGAGGTAGGGAAATAGCTTAGAACCCACAGAGAATGTGAATAAAGGGGAGTGAAATGGAACTTGGTCTGTGTTTTGCTTTAGGGATTGGAAGTTAGTTTTTTCTCAATTGTGATTGTTCTTGAAACAGAAAACCTGTATTTTTTTTCCTTTAATTTTTTTCTAATAATAATTTTTTATTATGATATGTTAGTCACTATACAGTATTTCCTTAGATTTTGATGTAGTGTTCCGTGATTCATTATTTGCATATAACACCCAGTGCTCCATGCAATATGTACCTTCCTTAATACCCATCACTGGCCCATCCCAATCCCCCACCCCTCTCCCCTCTGAAGCCCTCAGTTTGTTTCCCAGAGTCCATAGTCTCTCGTGGTTCATTCCCCCTTCTGTTTAGGGTCCATTGTCTAAAGGGACAGACAGTGGAAGTTCACCAAATATAAGATCGAAATTTCATTGTTCATTATAGATACCGCCAAGTAGTTCCCAGACATTTCATTCTACTGTAGTAATTCATTATACCTGTGCAGGTGCACGTGGAAGACAATTGATGCATGTATAGTGGTAATAAAACACGCCCCTCAGCAGTAGAATAATAGAGGATGCACATGTGTAAAATTATTCGACTACAGCTTCCGTGCTTTCCCTTTCGTTCCTTATTATCTATGAAATTGGACAATTTTTGTTCTCTAGGCTTAAAACTCATTGTCAGTATTTAGAGTTTTTCAATGCTGATCTTCTCCTGTATAAGTTACCAAAAACCTAAAATATGTATGAACTTTAAAAAACGCTATTTTGAAAATTACAGCAGGGAAGTTCCATTTTGTGAATATTGTGTCAATGGATCTCTATTTTGACATCAGTGTTCATTAGAAATGATGACATTTCATGTGAGTATAAATATCAATGTGAAAAAGAAAAGGTAGGAAGAACCTTGAATGTTTAAGTAATTGGCGAAATGACAGGTGTGTGTGTGTGTGTGTGTGTGTGTGTGTGTGTGTGTGTGTGTAATTGATTTTCAATGAATGGTTCAGCTTCTTGTAGGACCTCCGAGAGAGCCCAGGTGAACCTTTCAATGAGTTGGTATCTGTTTTCAGAACATGGGAATCTCTTAGTCCAATAGTCAATCAGGCAAGCTTTGAGGTCTTGAAGAGTTTCAGTCCTCAGCGATGGTGTTGCAGACCCTTGTGAGTAAACCCTAGGGTATGTTCAGAGCCCTCATTAGCTGGTACCAATGTGTGACAATTTCAGACAGCATTTCCCAAAGAAGTACCTCTTGAGTCTCTGTCCTTGTCAGTTCCCTACACTTCCTTACACTAGTTATGTGATCAGTGTTTCAGGATAATCCCCACATGTGATTTTTGCTATTTCCTACTAGTCCTATCTGTTTCTCATCTTCTTTTATGGTAGGGGTTGGGAAGCAACCTGTGTGGCGTAGGAAGGGACGTGGTAGTTGTCTGCCTTCAGAGGACCGAATGATGCCTAGAAATTGTACTGTAGGTTGAGGTCAATTGTCCATCCTCTGAGTGTCAGGAATTCCATCACTTTACTTTGATGCTAGTCTGCTCTTCAAGCAGTCCTCAGAAATAAGGACGCCATCCATCTAGGGAATACTGGTTTGTGTGTATGTTTTCATTTTAGGAAAGGCCTTGCTGTTCCTGAAAATAATACTGTAGAGCACCCTTTCCTGTACTTATTGGCCATCAGTCAATCTTTTGTGAAGTATTTGTTTATAAATAGACTTTTTATGGTTGATGAGCAGGAATTCTTTATTGACAAGTCTTTGTCAGTGTGTGTATTGCAAATCTTTACTTTCCAGCCTGCGGTTCACTTTTTCACTTTCTTATGGTCATAAGATAAGGAGAAATGTCACATTTTTATGAAGTCCCACTGAATTCTTTTAAATGGTTAGTGCACCCTATGTCCTACCCCAAGATTGACAGGTTCTACGTTTTCTTTCAGAAACTCTCCAATGGGAAACACAATTCATCTCAAATTTATAAATTACATTTTTAATTCTAATAGGGTATTTATAGACTGTTTTGGATTTTCTATGTACACAATCGTATTATCTTGGAATAGTCAAATTATCCCCTCAATTCTTATACTTTTTGTTTTTCTTGCCTTCTAACACTGGTAGTATTCTCTGATGCCACGTTGAATAGAGCAGCATTGTTTGAAGATTTTAATATACCTTTCTCAATATCTGACAGAAAAAGCAGACAAAACATTGGTAACAAATGTGACCTAATTGACATATAGGGAACATTCCATAATAAGTGCAGAATACATTATTTTCAAGTGGTCATAGACTCTTTACCCAAATAGATGATAGGTGGGGCCACGAATCAAGGCTACAAATGTTAAACCCTGATATTAACTAGATTCTGTTCTTAGACCACAGGGGAATTGAGCCACAGTCATAGCGAAAAGAAAACCAGGAAGTCCTTTAATGTTTAAAAATTAAATGGAAGTTTGCTACGTATCCTAAAGGTCAGAGAGGGAATCTCAATGGAAATTCTGAACCTTTTCTATGAGGGCTTACACACAATGGCACTTTCTTTGTGAAGAGCATTATAATATCCTAGACAGGTGTTGAGCCTTAAGTCAGAGTTCTACCTGCCCCAGCCACACCTGGCAGGCTTGGCCTGTGGTCCCCCTCAGCTGTCCTTTCTGGTGGTCCTGAGCTAAGGGGGTCATCATGGCCATATGGAAATGGGAAGCTCCCCACTCATAGTGATGGCAGTGCCCCCTCCCCAGCTGCCCTTTCTGGTGGCTCTGAGCTAAGGGGGTCAACATGGCCATATGGAAATTAGAAGCTCCCCACTCTTAGTGATGACGTTGCTATCGTATCATCCTCACCAGTCCAACAACATGATTTTTGAGTGAAATATGACACAAGAGCGACTTCTTGGCCTTCCTTCAGGTTTTAAAATCATCTGGTGAGTCATCTATTAGGAATATGGATTCAACATGTGTTCTTTCTTCTGGAAAAGAAATAGACCCAATAGCAATTATGGCTTCCTGAGCACCTGTTCTTGAGAGACATCATACTGGCTCTTTGTAGCATTCTCCCTTAAACTTCTCAACTAGGGTGTAGATATTTTTAGGCACATGTTCAGGTGGTTAGACAGGGACTTAGATGATATGAGTCACAGAGGATTTTAGTGTCAGAAACCTAAGTGAGATCCCCAAATTGACTCCAAATCCCCTGTTGTTCCATACAGGGTACTATTTCCCTCTTATCTCTGGTCTTCTCGATCTGGAACCTATCAAGTATCAGGATTTTCTTGTCATGTGGACAACTGGAACGAATTCAGCGGGCCTTTTCACCTCTGCCAATGGTGATCATTAAGATCATTATCTCAGTGGAGGACCTCTGGGTAAGATACTCAAAGATCCTTAGGAATACAGACAGTATAATATTTTCCTGGTATTAAAGTTACTGAAACCAACTATCTCTTTTAGTCGATTCAGGCTCTGGTATGTTCAGAGGGTGCTGTAAAACAGGTCTGAAATAGTATTTAAAAACACTCAGCTCAGCCTCTTCTACAACGTGAGCCAATGCTTATAAACATGGCTAAAATATTCCCTTACCTACGATGACTTCCCAGCCATCGTAGTGTTTATATGGTATGACTGTGACTTACATTAGTCAACATTTGCAGAGAAAGAACTTAGTGCATCCAGGGGGCACTTCATGTTGAAATTAGTTTGTGACAATGAGCTACTGTGTTTTATTCTGCAGTCCAAGGGAATGGTGCCAGACATCTCTAAGGTGTCTAGCAGTTCTCCAATTCTGATTTTAAGTGGTCTGTGTGCTTCAGAGATTTGGGCAGGAGAAGGGCAGGAGTTCAGAGACTGTGAACACTTCTGTTACCTGTGCTGACCATGGAGCAGGCCGCCTTCTGTGGACATCATTTTGATTTCTTGGTACTCTTGGGAAAGGTGCTTTTGTCTCACATTCCTCCATTTAGGAGTAATTATAATGATGAAAGTAATTTTTATCTTATATCATCTGTGGGCCCTGATCCTGGGCTCCCAGGTAAGCTATCCTTTAACATTTTACCCAGCTCAAAATGACTGGGCAAAACCTGAAAGCATGATCCCTATTTCTGCCCCAAGCACATGTTGTACATCTGCTTCGAGAAGAAAACAATAACCAAAAATGCCAACATAAAGATAAGAGAAAATAAAGAACCTCTTTGGCTCCCATACGATTAAAGTCATACTGACATGTGCATACTGAAAATGCATGAAATCATTGCATTTCCTAAAGCCCAAGTCTTTGAGGGTCTGATAGTCACTGACTATGCCCAGAACCAGGCACACCCCAGCAGGGAGGGCTGGTGCAGAAAGGGAAGGGGCAGGACTCTGAGGGTGGTCTACAGCTAGAGAGGTCCCTAGAAGGGGCCAGGTTGTGTGGGGGCCCCAGCCCACGAGCCCACCCATGCCTGTGCCTGGTGTTGGGTAGAGGAGGCTCCTCTTGTGCCTCCTGCACTTTCAGGGTTCCAGGGGCTTGAGGACTGGTTGCGCAGCATCCAAGGAGCTCAGGCACCACCCTCCCAGACCATTCACCACTTGGGGGTGGAGCTACATCACTGTGGGCTGGCCCAGATTTGCAGTGGGTTGCAGACTTGGGGCAGAAGAAGGGGCACTTAGAGAGAGAGAGTTGCCCTGTGGAGATCCCTGCTGGTGAGTGAGCAGCATGCACTGGGGTGGGGGTCCGGGGGTAGTGTGCGCCTCAGGTGGGAGGCAGGGATCTGGAAGGGCACATGGAGAGGGTTCATTGTGGGGACTCAGGTGAGTTTTCTTTTTCCCTTTAAAGTCTCTTCTGCCCCATGTCCTCAACTGGCCTTATCTCCATACCCGTGAACTCCAGGGCGCCCGCTCCCCTGAGCTTTGGTGGGATTGGTTGCAGAATTTCAGGGTTTCCCCTGTTCCCCTGGAAGAGTGCGGGAAAGGACCTCACACAATCCCCACATTTAGTTCTCTGACACAGTGCAGGTGATGCCTCTTGAGCAGTACCCCGAGTTCAGCAGGGTGTGCCCTGGTCCCCCAGGCACAGGTGTGGCAGTAGCAAGCCCCAGAGCCATCCCCCAACTTCAGCATTATGCCCCCTGTGCCCCCGGGTTAGTGGTAATTGGCTATTAGAATCATGCAGGAAAATCCTCCAGGTGGGGGCCTGGAGGCGTGCGTAAACCAGACCCCACTCTAGTTGCATTGGGAATAGATGAATTGAGGGTTTCTTTAGAAGAGTAAGTCTGCTTTCCAGAAAAGGCAAGGTCATTGGTCTGTTGAGAATGAAGATAATTACTGACAAACAACAAGTATGTGTTGCCCCTTCACCCAGAAACCGAAGCAGGTGTGCAGGCTTTAGGTCAGAAGTGCCTTCTTGTCCCCAGCTGACAACACTTCTCTGCTCTGGCTCCAAGACACCCGAGGTTTTGAACGTTAGCATCGGAGTCAGCGAGGCAGCTTGTCACAGGACGCCAGTGTTCAGAGAAAACACAGGTATGTTTGGCAAAATGTCCTATCTATGTCAGGGATGGAGGTAAAACCTCTCATTATCCCAAAACCTCCTGGGCTTTTCTCTTTTCTCTAGTTGAGCCACAAAGTAAAATTGAAGTAGCTGTCAGGATTCTGGGTTTGGTGCAAGAATTACTTAGTTTCCCTGCAGGTAGAACTTTGCAGGGGATCACAATTTCTCTGTCCATTTATTGCTTACAAATGTATTTTGACCATCTGTTTCCTAGGAACCCTCTTTTATTAGAAAGGGAAGGTGAGATTCACTCTGTGCCTGTTTGTAACATCTAATTTGTTCCTTCATCTAACAGTGTTTATTCAATTGGGCCTAAGATATGGTTGAGTGGCCAGCATCTAGAGTTAGGTGGCTTTTTTTTTTCATCTGATACAGACTTGGATGATGTCATTTGACAAAGGTGATGTTTCATCATTGATTAGTTTATTCGTCAGAAGAGTTAAAATTAGGGTGGAGGGAAAATTGAAAATTATCCAAAGCAGCCTGCTCCTGTTTAATAGTTGAGCTTGACTTTCTAGTTTTACTAAATGTATTATCTCGATATTTTGAGGTGCCATATTCTCTCTGTAGTTTCTTTGGTGGTGGAGTCAGAAGGAGAGTCTGGGAATTCTTTTGGATAGTAGCATGCTGGTGGCTTCAAGGGGCTTGGCGTCAGGAGCCTTGGGGTGAAGTCTGCAACTGCTTGCCTGACCCTGGGTGCATCTCACAGAGGTTTTGTTTCCTCTTATGAAATTGCTGGCAGATAATGTTCTGCTTAAAGGGGAACCCTCCCATCCTGTTGGTGGCAATGCAAAGTGGTGCAGCCAGTCTGGGAAACAGTGTGGGGGTTTTTCAAAAAGGTAAACATTGAAAAACCCCATGATTCAGCAATTGCTCTCCTATGTAATTACCCAAAGGATACAGAAATGCAGATTCGAAGGGGGTCCATGCACAATGATGTTTATGGCAGTAATGTCCACAGTAGCCAAACTATGGAGACAATCCCAAAGTCCATGCACTGATGAATGGATAAAGCAGATGTGGGATACCTATATATAATGGAATATGACCCAGCTTCAAAAAGAATGAAATCTTACCATTTGCAAGGATGTGCATGGACCTAGAGTGTATAAAGCTAAGCAGAATCAGTGAGGAAAGACAAATATCCTATGCTCTCACACTTGTGGAATTTCAGAAAAAAAAACAGATGAACAGAGTGGAGGGGTGATGAGAGAGGCAAACAAGGAAATAGACTCAACCTTGGAGAACAAACTGAGTGTTGCTGCAGGACAGGGGCGTGGGGGGAAGAGTTAAATGGGTGAGGGGTATTAAGGATGGTACTTGTGATGAGCACCGGGTACTGTATGCAGGTGAGGAATCACTAAATCCTACCCCTGAAGCGAATATTCCATGGCATGTGAACTAACTGGAATTTAAGTAAGAGAAGAAAGGAAAAAGTGTTCTGCTTCATGAAGAATGAGGTAAAATTGTAGTGATTTGGGCTGTACTATTCTATAGATGAGAGTTGTAAAACACCCTGTTGTAAGATACACTAGTTTCTTATCACATAAGGAGTCCTCAGAAAGCTGCAATGAAAGATTCAGGTCTCAGAGCATGTTCATGTTCCACTGATATGTTACTATTTGCACAGGTAGGAAAGAAGGTGGAGAGAAAGGCAACAGAAGGGGAAAGTAGGTGTGAACCTTTCATTAGTTAGCATTATATCTTTCTCATGAAAGCCTTGCGCCAGTGTGATTTTGGAAGAAGAGGGGGAATCCAGGAGCATTGCAAGAGATGGGGGAGTTCCAGGTCTGGGTAAAGCTGACAGGGGTCCCAGATGAGAGCTGAATGCATTCTGCAGCAGGGTATGGGCAGGGTGGGCTCCAAGGGTGGCTGTGGGTCTCCTGGGTGAGAGTTGTGACAGTTGAGGGCTCTGTGCAAGTTCCTGGCTGAGGACAAGTGAGGCACAGGCGGAGAGCTGGCAGAGAACCCTCTTCTGGGCCACCAGCCTCACCCAACACACACAGGCTCATCTTCTGTCCCTGTCACTCCAATTCAGACTTCTCCGAAGGTGAGTGAGAACACATCAAGAGCATTCTTAACAGAAGGGAAAGCATGTGCAAAGGCTCTGGGGAAGGAGAATTCCAGGTATGTCCAGGAGCAGCAAGAAGGCCCTGTGGCCACAGGAGACAGCTTAGGACATTACCTCAGAGAGGTGAAAGAAAGGCATTCCAGGGCTATAACCCCATGAGACCCTGTTTCACTGGGCCATCCTGGCTACAGTGTTGAGAACAGATGACAGAGTGTTGAAGATGGCAAGGCAGGTCAATGACGAAGCTTTTCCAGGAACTCAGGCACTGTGGACCAGACAGGTGGCCTTGGATGGAGTGGTTAGACCTATTCGGGGTCCATTTTGAAGATGGAGCTCACAGGATTTGCTGATCGGTTAGCTATTAGGAGCAGGAGAACGGAGGAGTTGGGGTAACTCCCAGCTGGTGTGGGTTGTCCTGATCGAGGGGAAGGAGAGGGTTTCTGGGGGTAGGATGTAGTCCATGTTCCGCATGCTGAGGAAGGTGCCTTTCCCGGTGGATCTGCTGAGATTTGTGTCTAGGAGAACCTTTCACATCTCCTCCCTCAGTAATGCTCAAGTACAAGTGTCCCCCACTTTTTAAACGTTCACAGTAAGACATTGGGCTTTCTTGAAAGAACTATGTTATTACCCAGCTTCAGTAAGAGGAAGAGACCTGAAGAGGATTTCCCTCTTATGAAAAAAGGTGAACAGTGAGAATCACGTTCAGCATCTGTTTTGGGGAGAAGCACAACAGAGGCGGCGTGCACCCCAACCAGCTCCTTCCGCTGGGAACCGCTCTCCGCATCCAGCCACCAGCACTTTGAATGGTGTCTGTGAGCCTCTGCTGTGCTTTATCTTCATTTATGCTGGGCCTCCCTTAGAAACTTGTGTGCTGAGGCCTAAGAAAAGCCAAAGAGAAGGAATTTTGGTGTTTGAGCGCACTGTCTAATTGTTCTGTGTAAATTAATGGCCATTCCTTCTTGACACCATTTCTGCTGTGCAAGGTTTCTCAGAAGCCCTGTACTTTCAAAGAGCAGGGAAACCTATACCTCATACTGCGGGGTTAGTTTTAGTCTCCATGCTGGACAGAACATTTCATGACTGTCGGATTTTCTCACTCAAACATTGAGACTTTGACCACCTTCACCCGTTTCTACCACCCCAACCCTGAATCTGGCACCTACCAATCTGCTCTCAGTGTCTATGCGTTCAGTATTTGTTTATTCCTCGTGGAATGTACATGAGAGCATCTGGTATTGGTCTTTCTGTGTCTGAGTTACTTGGCATAAGGCCCCCAAGGTCTGTGTTTCCATGTCTGGTTCTTGTGAATAATGCTGCAGTGAACGTGGGAGTGCATCTGTCTTTTTGAGGCAGTATTTTTGTGTTCTCTGAATCAATACTCAGTAGAGCCATTATTGGGTTATGTCGTAGTTGCTTTTATGTTTTCAGGAACCTCCATACCGTTTGTCACAGTGGCTGCACCAATTTCCATTCCCACCAACAGTGCACAGAGTCTCCTCGTCTGCACACCCTTGACCCCACCTGGTGTCTGTCTCTGGGACAATAGGTGTTCCAACAGTTGTGACGGATTAGCCAATTGTGGGTTTGACTGATGTTTCCCTGACGATATTTAGTGATGTGGAACAACTTTTTCTGTCTGTTGGCACCTGTGTGCCGTCTTTGGAAAGTATCTATTCACATATTCCCCACATTTTTTATACCTTTTTTTTTTGTTTGTTTGTTTTGATTTGTATGAGTGTTGTGTGTATTTTGGATATTAGCGTCTTCTCACACATATGATTCACAGATATTTTTTTCTTATTGGGTCTGTGGCCTTGTAAGTTTTTGCTGGTTTCTTTTTCTGCGTGGAAGATTTCACTTTGAAGTTGTTCCACTTGTTTATTTTTGCTTTTGTTGCCTTTGCATTTGGTGTCCGATCTGAAGACACTTTGTCAAAACCAATGTCGAGAGACTTAGTACCTGTGTCTTCTTGGAGGTTTATGGATTCAGGTCTTACATTCATATCATTCATCCATTAAAAATTTTGTGTGTGGTGTAAGAAAGTGACCCAGTTATATTCTCCTGCATTTAGTGTCCAGTTTGCCTGTTACCGCTCACTGAAGAGACAGTCCTTCCCTCATGGCATATCTTCTGCTGCTGTGTCGTAAGTTAGGATCATCTACGTGTGGGTAAGTTTCTGAGCTTTCTGTTCTGTTCCACTGACCTGGTGTCTGTGTTTATGCCAGTACCATCCTGTTTTGAAGACAACAGCTTTGTAATCTAGCTTGAAATCCAGGAGTGTGTTGACTGCACCTTTCTTTCTCCAGGTTCCTTTGGGTATTTGGGGTGTTTTGTGATTCCATACAAGTTTGAGGACTGTTTTCTACTTGCTGGAATAATGCCACTGGAATTCAGATAGGGATTTCATCACATCTGTCGATTGCTTTGGGTACGATGGACATGTTCACATAATTAACTCTTCCAGTTAAGGAGCATGGCGTATGCTTCCATTTGTTTGTGTTGCCTTCCAAATCTTTGACCCATTCATCCTGCCCCCCTCGACACACATGCTTTTCATTTCTTTTCTGCCATGTGTTGAGTGTACTATGTCTTTCTCATTCTTGGTTACTTTTATTCCTAGATTTTTTTATGCAATTGTAAATGGCATTGCTTTTTTAATTTCTCTTTACGACAGTGTGTCATCAGTATACAGAAATGAAAGAAGTTGGGTCATCTGGGTGGCCCCATAGGTGAAGCATCTGCCTTCAGCTCAGGTCATGAACCCAGAGTTCTGGGATCGAGCCCCGTGTTGTGCTCCCCGCTTATCGAGGGTCTGCTTCTCCCTCTTTCTGACACTCCCACTGCTTGTGCTTTTTCTCTTCCTGTCAAATAAATACATAAAATTTGAAAATAAATAAAGACAACAGGTCTCTGTATATTGACTTTATATCCTGCAGCTTTCTTGAATTTGTTTATTCTTACAGTTTTTTTTTTTTTTTTTTGTGGAATCTTTCGGGATTTCATGTCATTTGCAAATAGTGACAGTTTTCCTGTATGGATTTCATATCTTTCTTTTTTTAAAATGATGTCACCCTACAGTACTTCATTTGTTTTTGATGTAGTGTTCCATGATTCATTGTTTGCATATAACACCTAGTGCTCATTATGACACGTGCCCTCCTTTTTTTTTAAAAGAATTTATTTATTTATTCGACAGATACAGAGACTGCCAGCGAGAGAGGGAACACAAGCAGGGGGAGTGGGAGAGGAAGAAGCAGGCTCACAGCGGAGGAGCCTGTTGTGGGGCTCGATCCCATAACGCCGGGATCACGCCCTGAGCCGAAGGCAGACGCTTAACCGCTGTGCCACCCAGGCGCCCCAACACGTGCCCTCCTTAATACCCATCACCAGGATAACTCATTCCTCTTCCCCTCCCTTTCTGCAACCTTCAGTTTGTTTCCCAGTGTCAGTAGTCTCTCATGGTTCATCTTCCCCTCTCATTCCCACCCCTTCAGTTTTCCCTTCCTTCTTCTAATGTCCTCCATGCTATTCCTTCCGTTCCACATAGGAGTGAAACCATATGATAATTGTCTTTCTCTGCTTGACTTAATTTCACTTAGCATAATCCCCTCCTGGTCCATCCACGTTGGTGCAAATGGGGGGTATTCATCCTTTCTGATGACTGAGTAATAGTCCATTGTATAGATGAACCACATCTTCTTTGTCCATTCATCTGCTGAAGGACATCTTGGCTCCTTCCACAGTTTGGCTATTATGGACATTGCTGCTATGAACATTGGGATACAGGTGCTCCTTCTTTTCATTACTCTGTGTCGATGGGGTAAATACCCAGTAGTGCAATTGGTGGGTCATAGGATAGCTCTGTGTTTAACGTCTTGAGGAACCTCCATATTGTTTTCAAAAGTGGCTGTTCCAGCTTGAATTCTCACGAGTAGTGTAAGAGGGCTCCCCTTTCTTCACATCCTCTCTGACTTTTTTTTTATTTCTGTCTTGTTAATTTTTTTTCAAGATTTTATTTATTCATTCCACAGAGATAGAGACATCCAGCGAGAGAGGGAACACAAGCAGGGGGAGTGGGAGAGGCATAAGCAGTCTCATAACGGAGGAGCCTGATGTGGGGTTCGATCCCATAATGCCAGGATCACGCCCTTAGCCGAAGGCAGATGCTTAAACTCTGTGCCACCCAGTTGCCCCCTGCCTTGTTAATTTTAACCATTCTAACTGGTGTAAGGTGGTATCTCATTGTCATTTTGATTTGTATTTGCCTGATGGCAAGTGATGTGGAGCATTTTTTCATGTGTCTGTTGGCCATTTGTATGTCTTCTCTGGAGAAGTATCTCTTTGTGTCTTCTGCCCATTTTTTGGGTGTCGAGTTTGAGGAGTTCTTTATAGATCTTGGATACCAACCCTTTATCTGTAATATCATTTGCAGATATCTTCTTCAATTCCATAGGTTGCCTTTTTGTTTTTTGATCATTTGCTTTGCCGAGCAGAAGCTTTTTATCCTGATGAAGTGCCAATAGTTCATTTTTTGCTTTTATATTCCTTTGCCTTTAGAGACGTGGCTTACAAGATGTTGTTGTGTCCAAGGTTGAAGGGTTCTTTTGATTTTGATATGAGACAGGGATCCATTATCTTTCTTTCCTGATTGTATTCGAGTCCTCTGTCTTTCTTGGTGAGTCTAGCTAAGTTTGTCAGTTTTGTTTATCTTTCCAAAAAAGGCTGCTCTCATTTTCATTTTTTTTTCTTTTTAGTCTCCGTTGGATTTATTTATGTATTCATTTTTGTTATTTCCTTATTTCTACTAATTTGGGGCTTTGTTATTTTTTTTCTACTTCTTTACCACATAAATCCGGTTGTTTATTGGAGAGCATTTTCATGGATTGATGAAGATCTGAATTTCTATGAATGTCCCCCATAAAGCTACTTTTGCTGCATCCCATAAGTTTTTGTAGGTTGTCTTTTTCATCAATGTCAAGGTACTTCTAAAATTTTTTTGATTTCTTCTTTGAGTGTTGGTTGTTCAGTAGCATGTTGTTAAATCTCCACATATTTTTTAAGATTATTTAAGTATCTGACAGAGAGTGAGACAGCGAGAGAGGGAATGCAAGCAGGGGGGTGGGAGAGGGAGAAGCGGGCTTCCCACTGAGCAAGGACCTGATTTGGGGCTAGATCCCAGGATCCGGGGTCAAGACCTGAGCTGAAAGCACATCCTTAACGACAGAGCCACCCAGGCCCCAAAAATCTCCACCTATTTTTGACTGTCCCATTTTTTTCTTGAGACTGATTTCTAATTTCCTATCATTGTGGTTGGACAAGATTTGAAGCAGAAGGTGAAGAGAGCACTCAGATGAGAGGTTTGTTTCCTGGAGGGTTTTCTGAGGGCAGACCGTGAGTTCAGTGGGGATGGAGGAAGGCTTTGTGAGACGGGGGGTGGGGTTAACACTTGTTAGAATTACTGACTACTACCATGCAGGATGTGTGCTACTGTTCACACCATAGTCCTGTTGGACTTGTACTTCATTAAATATTTTCTAGGAGATATAGGCATAGCCTTCACTTAAAGAAAGGTGTCATGTGGGTTCATGGCATGACCCCAGGTCAGCAACCAGAATGTACGGTATTGTGGGGTATCAGAACCAGGCTTTCTGTGGGAAGTGACAGAAATAAGGTATGGTGAGCTCCATGACCATAGGTGAGGTCCCGAGTGACCCACTGGGTGTTGGGTTCTGTGGATCTGTCTCATCAGGTGCTGTGGAATTCAGGGACACCCTCCTGTCTGTGGATTTGTGTGGAGACATGTAGACATCACTGTCTGGCCAGGTACGAGGGTCGCACTGGACCACGACCAGAGGTGCAGCGTGCGGGGAAGCCATTGCTTGGTTTCCATGAAAGCTGACCATGGTCTGTGACTGTGATTCCTAGCAGTTGCAAGGGGAGAGGAGGCCGGGGGTGGTGCACACTTCCTAGACTTGTGGTCAGGACTAGTCTGGACCCCACTGAAGTTAGCCACACCGGGCACAGAAGGCACCCAGTCAGTGTAGCTCTGGGCACTGCTCCCATGGCACTTTTGGGCCAGGTCCATGCTGCAACCTCCTGCTTTTCATCATCATCTTCAAGGTCATGTGCCTCTGCTCTTGCCCCATGGCCTCCGGGGTATTGTCCGTCCTCCATCTGGCCCTCGTCCCTGGTGCCCTGTGCAGTCCGATGCCAGGGTAGCCTTCTCGAGACAAACATCTGGCCCTGATGGAACACTTCCATGGATCTCGTGTGATGCGAGGATGATGACCTGCCCTGGAAGGGGGCTGCAGGTCCCCAATCAGGACAGCCATGTCTCCCTTTTCAGCATGGCCTGCCCTCCCCTCAGTCTTCTTCAGGGAAGCTCTCCCCACTTCCTGAGATGACAGCTCTGAACTTAAAAATGAATGTTATTTTACATATCTCTATGCCTTAGTTCATCCATGGAATGTCTTTCAACCCCGTTAGTGGGGTTTTTTTAGCAGTTCTGAAGGGCTGTCTGCTCAAAGAGGGGATGACCTGGGTGGGGCAGCTTTCCCTCTCATCTCCCTCAGCATGTCTCTGAGCCCTGGGGCCAGCTGTCCTACTGAGGATTGAGGGACCCAAGCCAGCCCATCCTGAGCCCAGGCTGTGTCAGCTCATAGACTGATGCGTGTCGGAGTGGTGGGCAGATGGCATGGGCCAGGGGCAGGCAGTGTCTCCTTCTCATTCCTTCCCTCCCTTCCTCCCAGAGGTAGCTCAGAGCAGCCTTCAACCCCTGCATCTCCAGATCCCTTGACCTGTGCCTCCTGTGTTCAGCTGGTGACCTTGGAATTTCACATGGATTCTACCTCCCGTACCCTCTCCCATAGCAGTTCCTGGATCAGGGGAGGGATCGGACCCTTGTCTGCTTTTGGTCTTCTTCCTGTCCCGCACCAAGCCCACCCACCTTTGCATCTTCCATGTATGTGCTTGGAAGCAAGCCCATCCACAGAGAACCTATTAGCCAAATGGATCCAGGCAATGAACATTGAAGTAGAGATCCAGGATCCATAATAAACCTGCTCTGAAACCTGTCCCAAAGTCTGTGACTCTCTCACACTGAAACAGAAACAATAATAGCTATCTGGACTGTGAAGTGATATGTGTCTCTACTTCCAATCTTGAATGCATAGGTGCTGAGCCTGGACTGAAAAGGACCATGGCTCCCGTGGGCTGGGATCCATGGTAAGAACTCAGTGAAATCTGAATTTGAGGCATGGAGTGAATAATTATTGTAGAGTGAATCCTCCCAAGTAGGGCTTTTGCACATTGCACAGGAAAAGCTTTTTCAAAGAGGTTTCTGAAAGAAAAATCTTTTTTTAAAATTTATTTTAATTCCATTAAAGCTAACATACAGTGTTACATTAGTTTCAGGTGTACAGTAGAGTGATTCAGTATTTCTATATATTACTCAGTGGTCATCAAGAAGTGTCCTCTTAATCCCCTTCATCTATTCCACTCATCCCTCTATCCACCTCCTCTCTGGTAACCATCCGTTTGTTCTCTATTGTTAAGAGTTTGTATTTTGGTGTGTCTCCTTTTTCTCTTTTAGTTATTTATTTTTGTTTGTTTTTTAAATTCCCCATTAGAGTGACATCGTATGGGATTTGTCTTTCTCTGACTGACTGATTTTAGTTAGGATAATACTCTCTAGCTCCATCCATGTGTCTGCAAATGGCAAGGTTTCATTCTTTTGCAATCCGAGTAATACTCCATTGTGTGTGTGTATGTGTGTGTGTGTGTGTGTGTCTGTGTCTGTGTGTGTGTGTGTGTGTGTGAATACTCACATCTATCATCTCATTTGTCAATTTTTCTACAGACACTTGGGTTGCTTACATATTGTGACATTGTAAATAATGGTGCAAGAAACATAGGGGTGCACGTATCCTTTTTACTTACTGTTTTCCTATTCTTTGGCTTGGAGGGTCCTGCCCATTCCCCCACCCTGAATGACCGGCGGCGCCCCAAGTGGCCCGGGTGGCAGCGGAGGGGCATTTTGAGTACATCGCTGGGGCTTGGGGGTCCCCAATGTCCGGCATCGCGGTGCCAGGCCCTTTGGGAGTGCCCTTCGGGGGCCGACCTAGGGTTAGGGTTAGCCCCCAGGAGTCCTGCAGTCCCAATACGATGGCTGTGGGGCGAGCGGAGGGGTGGGCCGAGGTGAGGGCGCTGGGGAGCAGGATTGTGGGCCCCTGCATTTTGGCGCTGGAGGCTTCAAATATCTCCGGTTTCTCCAGGGCCTTGTCCCTTCTCTCGCCCTGAATGACCGGCGGTGCCCCTAGCGGCCTGGGTGGCAGCGTTGTGGGAGGGTGAGTCTGGCTCTGGGGCTTGGAGTCCCAGATCCCGGGCGTAGTGGCACCAGGACCCTTGGGAGGGGACCCTGGGAGGCCGACCTAGGGTTAGGATTAGCCCCAAGGAGACCTTCAGGCCTAATCCACACACTGTGTGGCGAGCGGAGGTGTGGGCCGAGGAGAGGGCGCTGGGGAGCGGGAGCGTGGGCACCAGCGTTATGGTGTGGGGAGCCTGTGAAGGTCACCTGTGGCTCAGATGGCCCTGCCCTTCTCTCGCTCTCTATGACCGACAGCTCCCCTAGTGACCCGGGTGGGTACAGTGCAGCAGGGTGACTCTGGCTCTGGGGCTCTGAGACACCAATCCCCAGAATTGCAGAGCCAGGCCCCTTGGGATGTCCCCACAGGGCCGACCTAGGGTTTTGATTAGCTGCCAGGAGCCCAGCAGGCCCTATCCACCGGCTCTGAAGCAAGCGGTGGGGTGGGCCTAGGTGAGGGCGCTGGTGAGCAGGATCCTGGGAGCCAACGTTTTTGCGCGGGGAGCCTTCAAAGGTCAGCGTGGGCTCAGAGGGCCCTGCCCGATCTCCTGCCCTGATTGACCAGCGGGGCCTCTAGTGGCTCGGGTGGCTGAAGGGCAGCAGGGTGAGTCAGGCACATGGGCTCGGGATCCCCATCCCCAGAGTTGCGACGCCAGGCCCCTTGGGAAGGGCTCCTCGGGGGCTGATGTATGGTTAGGGTTAGTCTCCAGGAGCACCGCAGGCCCGATACACCACCTGTGCGTCGAGGGGATAGTTGGGGCGAGGTGAGGGTGCTGGTGAACATGAGCCTGGGCCCAAGCGTTTTGGTTTGGTGTGCCTTCGAATGTCTGTAGGGGTTCGGAGGGCCCTCCACTTCTCCTACCCTGAATGAATGGCGGCGCCCCTAGCGGCCCCTGTGGGGCGGGGCGGCAACGTGCATCTGGCGCTGGGGCCTGGGGGTCCCCAATCCCCGGCGTTGCGGCTCCAGACCCCTTAGGAAGGGACCTTCAGGGGCTGTCCTAAGGTTAGGGTTAGCGCCCAGGAGGCCGGCAGGCCCCAGTCGCAGGCTGTGCGAGGAGCGGAGGTGCGGGCCAGGTTGAGGGCGATGCCCAGCAGGAGCGTGGTCCCCAGCATTTTGGCGCCCTGGGCCTTCGAATGTTGCCATGGCTCGGAGGGCCCTGCCCTGTCTCCTGCCCTGAATAACGAGCGACGCCCCTAGGGGCTCAGTTGGCAGTGGGGCGGCAGGGTGAGTCCTGCTCTGCGGTTCAGGGATCCCCAATCCCCAGCGTTGCGGGGCCAGGCCCCTTGGGAGGGGCTCCTCGTGGGCCGACCTAGGGTTAGAGTTAGCACCCAGGAGGCCGGCAGGCCCAATCCTCTGGCTGGGAGGGGAGAGGTGGGTGGGAGGAGGTAAAGGCGCTTGGGAGCGGGAGCCTGGGCCTCTGCATTTTGGCACGGGAGGCTTCAAATGTCTCCGGTTTCTCCAGGGCCCTGTCCCTTCTCCCGCCCTGAATGACTGGCGGTGCCCCTAGCGGCCTGGGTGGCAGTGTTGCGGCAGGGTGAGTCTGGCTCTGGGGCTTGGGGTCCCCGATCCCTGGCGTAGCGGCACCAGGACCCTTGGGAGGGGCCCCTGGGGGGCCGACCTAGGGTTAGGGTTAGCCCCCAGGAGGCCGGCAGGCCCTATCTGCCCGCTGTGCGGCGAGTAGAAGGGTGGGCCAAGGTGAGGGCGCTGGGGAGTGTGAGTGTGGGCACCAGCGTTTTGGTGCGGGGAGCCTTTGAAGGTCACTATGGGCTCAGAAGTCCCTGCCCCTTTTCTCCCCCGAATGACCGGCGGCGCCCCTAGTGGCCCAGGTGGCGATAGTGCAGCAGGGTGAGTCTGGCTCTGGGGCTCTGAGTCACCAATCCCCAGTGTTGCAGAGCCAGGCCACTTGGGATGTGCCCCATGGGGCAGACCTAGGGTTTTGGTTAGCCCCCTGGAGCCCGGCAGGCCCTATCCACCCGCTCTGAATCAAGCGGAGGGGCGGGCCTAGGTGAGGGCTCTAGGAGCAGGAGCATGGGAGCCAACGATTTTGCACACGGGGCCTTCGAAGGTCAGCACGGGCTCGGAGGTCCCTGCTCGTTCTCCTGTCCTGATTGACCCGTGGTCCCCTAGCGGCTTGGGTGGCTGAAGGGCAGCAGGGTGAGTCCGGCACTTGGGCATGGGGTCCCCATCCCCAGCGTTGCGATGCCAGGCCCCTGGGGAAGGGCCCCTCGGGGTCCGACCTATGGTTAGTGTTAGCCCCCAGGAGCCACGCAGGCCCGATACACCACCTGTGCATCGAGAGGACAGTTGGGCCGAAGTGAGGGTGCTGGTGAACATGAGCCTGGGCCCAAGCGTTTTGGTTCTGGGAGCCTTCGAAGGTCGGCGGGGGTTCGGAGGGCCCTGCCAGTTCTCCCACCCCGAATGAATGGCGGCGCCCCTAGCGGCCCGTGTGGGGCGGGGCGGCAGCGTGCATCTGGAGCTGGGGCCTGGGGGTCCCCAATCCCCGGCATTGCTGCACCAGGCCCCTTAGGAAGGGAGCTTCAGGGGCTGTCCTAGGGTTAGGGTTAGCGCCCAGGAGGCCGGCAGGCCCGAGTCGTCGGCTGTGCGAGGAGCAGAGGTGCGGGCCAGGTTGAGGGCGATGCCCAGCAGGAGCGTGGTCCCCAGCATTTTGGCGCCCTGGGCCTTTGAATGTTGCCATGGCTCGGAGGGCCTTGCCCTTTCTCCTGCCCTGAATAACCAGCGACGCCCCTAGCGGCTCCATTGGCAGTGGGGCGGCAGGGTGAGTCCCGCACTGCGTCTTGGGGATCCCCAATCCCCAGCGTTGCAGGGCCAGTCCCCTTGGGAGGGGCTCCTCGTGGGCCGACCTAGGGTTAGAGTTAGCCCCCATGAGGCCAGCAGGCCAGATCCTCTGGCTGGGCGGCGAGAGGTGGGCGGGCTGTGGTAAAGGCGCTGGGGAGTGGGATTGTGGGCCCCTGCCTTTTGGCAAGGGAGGCTTCAAATGTCCCTGGTTTCTCCAGGGCCCTGTCTGTTCTCCCGCCCTGAATGACCAGCGGCGCCCCTAGCGGCCAGGGTGGCAGCGTTGTGGGAGGGTGAGTCTGGCTCTGGGGCTCTGAGTCACCAATCCCCAGCATTGCAGAGCCAGGCCCCTTGGGATGTCCCCACAGGGCCAACCTAGGGTTTTGGTTAGCTGCCAGGAGCCCGGCAGGCCCTATCCACCGGCTCTGAAGCAAGCGGAGGGGCGGGCTGAGGTGAGGGCGCTGGCGAGCAGGATCCTGGGAGCCAAAGTTTTTGCGCGGGGAGCCTTCAAAGGTCAGCGTGGGCTCGGAAGGCCCTGCCCGATCTCCTGCCCTGATTGACCGGCGGGGCCTCTAGTGGCTTGGGTGGCTGAAGGGCAGCAGGGTGCGTCCGGCACATGGGCTCGGGGTCACCATCCCCAGCGTTGTGATGCCAGGCCCCTTTGGAAGGGCCCCTCGGAGGCGACCTATGGTTAGGGTTAGCCTCCAGGAGCCCCGCAGGCCCGATACACCACCTGTGCGTCGAGGGGAGAGTTGGGCCGAGGTGAGGGTGCTGGTGAACGTGAGCCTGGGCCCAAGCGTTTTGGTTCGGGGCGCCTTCGAAAGTTGGCGGGGATTCGGAGGGCCCTGTCTATCCTCCCACCCTGAATGAATGGCGGTGCCCCTAGCGGCCTGGATGGGGAGTGGCGACAGGGTGCATCCGGCGCTGGGGCTTGGGGGTCCCCAATCTCCGGCATTGTGGCACCAGGCCCCTTGGGAGGGGCCCTTCGGGGGCCAACCTAGGGATAGGTTTAGCCCCTAGGAGGCCAGCAGGCCCTATTCGCCAGCTGTGTGGAGAGCAGAGTGGCAGACCTAGGTGAGGGCACTGGTGAGTGGGAGGGTGGACCTAGGTGTTTTGGTGCAGGGAGACCTTGAAGGTCACTGGGGACTCTGAAGGACCTGCCACTTCTCTCGCCCTGAATGACCAGCGGCGCCCCTAGCTGCCTGGGTGGCGACAGTGTGGTAGGGTGAGTCTGGCTCTTGGGCTCTGAGTCACCAATCCCAAGCATTGCAGAGCCAGACCCCTTGGGATGTGCCCCACGGGGCCGACCTAGGGTTTTAGTTAGCCCCCAGGAGCATGGCAGGCACTATCCACTGGCTCTGCAGCAAACGGAGGGGCGGGCCGAGGTGAGGGCGCTGGGGAGCGGGAGCATGGGCACCAGTGTTCTGGCGCGGGGAACCTTTGAAGGTCACTGGGGACTCAGAAGGCCCTGCCCTTCTCTCACCGTGCATGACCGGTGGCGCCCCTAGAGGCCCAGGTGGCGATAGTGCGGCAGGGTGAGTCCGGCTCTGGGGCTCTGAGTCACCAATCCCCAGAGTTGCGGAGCCAGGCCCCTTGGGATGTGCCCCACGGGGCCGACCTAGGGTTTTCCTTAGAACCAAGAGCCCGGCAGGCCCTTTCCAACGGGTCTGAATGAAGCAGAGAGTTGGGCCGAGGTGAGGGTGGTGGTGAACATGAGCCTGGGCCCAAGCGTTTTGGTTCAGAACGCCTTCAAAGGTCGGCGGGGGTTCGAAGTGCCCTGCAGGTTCTCCCACCCTGAATGAATGGCGGCGCCCCTAGCGGCCCAGGTGGTAAGGGGTGGCAGGGTGAGTTAGGCCCTGCAGCTCGGGTATCTCCAATCCCCAGGGATGCGGTGCCAGGCCCTTTGGGTGGGGCCCCTCGGATGACAACTTAGGGTTAGGTTTAGCCCCTAAGAACTCGGCAGGTCCTATTCGCCAGCTGCGTGGAGAGTGGAGCGGCGGACCGAGGTGAGGGCGCTGGTGTTTGGGTGCGAGGGCCCGGGCGTTTTGGCGTGGGGGGGACTCGAAAGTCACCGTGTCTCAGAGGGCCCTGCCCGTTCTCCCGCCCTGAATGAACGGCAGCACCCCAAGCCCCTGGGTGGCGGCTGGGTGGCAGGGTGAGTCAGGTGCTGAGGCTCAGGGTCCCCAATCCCCGGCATTGCGGCGCCAGGCCCCTTGGTAGGGGCCCCTCGGGGGTCGATCTAGGGTTACAGTTAGCCCCCCGGAGGCTGGTGGACCCGATCAGCATCTGAGCGGCACGCAGCAGGGTGGGCCGAGGTGAGGGCACTGGCGAGCCTGAGCATGAGCCCAAGCGTTTTAGCGTGGGGGGTCTTCGAAGGTCAGTGGGGGCTCAGAGGGACCTGCCCATTCTCCCACTCTGAATGACCGGCGGGGCCCCTAGTGGCTCAGGTGGCTGAAGGGCAGCAGGGTGAGTCCGGCACTTGGGCTCGGTTGCCCCATCCCTGGCGTTGGGGCACCAGGCCACTTGGGAAGGGCCCCTCGGGGGCCGACCTACAGTTAGGGTTAGCTCCCAGGAGGCTGGCAGGCCCTATACACCACCTGTGCGTGGAGCGGAGAGTTGGGCCGAGGTGAGGTTGCTGGTGAACATGAGCCTGGGCACAAGCATTTTGGTTCTGGGCGCCACTGGGTGTTCGGAGGACTCTGCCAGTTCTCCCACCCAGAATGAATGGCGGCGCCCCTAGCGGCCTGTGTGGGGCGGGGCAGCAGGGTGTACTGGGCGCTGGGGCTTGGGGGTTGCCAATCCCCAGAGTTCCGCCGCAAGGCTCCTTAGGATGGGACCCTCAGGGGCCATCCTAGGGTTAGGGTTAGCGCCCAGGAGGCCGGCAGGCCCGATCCGCCAGCTGTGCGAGGAGTGGAGGTGTGGGCCGAGTTGAGGGGGATGCCGAGCGGGAGTGGGGGCCCCAGCGTTTTGGCGTCCTGGGCCTTCGAATGTTGCCATGTCTCGGAGGGCCCTGCCCATTCTCCTGCCCTGAATAACCAGCGGCACCCCTAGCAGCTCCGTTGGCGGTGGGCCTGCAGGGTGTGTTTGGAGCTGGGGCTCAGGGGTCCCCAATCTCTGTCGTTGCGGTGCCAGGCCCCTTGGGAGGGGCCCCTCGAACGCCGACCTAGATTTAGGGTTATTTCCCAGGGCACCGGCAGGCCCGATCCGCCAGTGTGTGGCAACGGTGGGGTGGGCTGAGGTGAGGGCGCTGGTGAGCGGGAGCGTGGGCCCAAGCGTTTTGGCGTGGGGGGCCTTCAAAAGTTGCCAGGGGACTGGAGGGCCCTGCCCGTTCTCCCGCCCTGAATAACCGGCGGCGCCCCTGGTGCCGCGGGTTGTGGTGGGGTGGCTGGGTGAGTCTGGTGCTGGGGCTCGGAGGCCCCGAATCCCAGGCCTTGCAGCTCCAGGCTCCTTGGGAGGGGCCCACTGGGGGCCAACCTAGGTTTAGGGTTAGCCCCCATGAAGCTGGCAGGCCTCATCCACTGGCTGTGCTGTGAGCAGAGCAGCGCGCTGAGGTGAGGGCGCTGGCATACGGAGGCGTGGGCCCAGCCTTTTGGCGTGCGGGGCCTTCGAAAGTCGCTGGGGGCTCGGAAAGCCCTGCCCGTTCTCCCAACCTGAAAGACCGGTGGTGCCCCTAGTGGCCCGGGTTGCGGTGGGGCAGCACGGTAAGTCCGGAGCTGGGGCATGGGGGTCCCCAATACTCTGCGTTGGGGCACCAGCCCCCTTGGGAAGGGCCCTCGGGGTCCAAACCAGCGTTAGTATTAGCCCCCAGGAAGCCGGCAGGCCGATCCGCTAGCTGTGTAGAGAGCAGTGGGGCAGGCCAAGGTGAGGGCACTGTAGAGCGGGAGCATGGGCCCAAGCGTTTTGGCGTGGGGGCATTCAAAAGTTGCCAGGGGTTCAGAGCGCACTTCCGGTTCTACTGCGCTGAAAGCCCGACGGTGCACCTAGCGGCTCGTGTTGCAGAGGGGCGGCAGAGTGAGTCTGGTGCTGGGGCTCGGGGTCCCCAATCCCCGGTGTTGCAGCGCCAGGCCCCTTGGGAGGGGCCCCTCGGGTGCGACCTAGTGTTAGGGTTAGCCCCCAGGAGGCCCACAGGCCTGATCCGCCAGCTCTGCGGCGAGCGGAGTGGTTGGCCGAGGTGAGGGCGCTCGCGATCGGGAGCGTGGGCCCAAGCGTTTTGGCACGGAGGGCCTTCGAAGGTCGCTGGTGGCTCTGAGGTCCCCGCACGTTCTCCCGCCCTGAATGAGGACAGCGCTCCTAGCGGGCCGGGTCCTGGCGAGGTGGCAGGGTGTCTTGCACTGGTGCTCAGGGGTCGCCAAGCCCCGGCTTAGCGGTGCCAGGCCCATTGGGAGGGGCCCCTCTTGGGCCGACGTATGGTTTGGGTTAGCTCCCAGGAGGCCTTCAGGCCCAATCAGCCAGCTGTGCGGTGAGCGGAGGGGCGGGCCGAGGTGAGGCTGCTGGCGAGCGGGAGCACGGGCCCAAGGATTTTGGCGCTGGGAGCCTTCAAAGGTCTCTGGGTGCTCTGAGGGCCCTGCCCGTTCTCCTGCCCTGAATGACCAGCGGCGCCCCTATCGGCCAGGGTGGAGGCGGGGCAACACATTGAGTCTGGCGCAGGGGCTCAGGGGTCCCCAATCCCCACGTGCCGCACCAAGCCCCTTGGGAGGGGCCCTCGTGGGCCGAACTATGGTTAGGGTTAACCCCCAGGAGGCCAGCAGGCCCGATCCGCCGGCTGTGCTGCGAGGGGAGGCGTGGGCCGAGGTGAGGGCGCTGGCGAGAAGGAGCATGGGCCTAAGCGTTTTGGGATGGGGGGCCTTCGAATGTCACAGGGGGCTTGGAGGGCCCTACACATTCTCCCGCCCTAAATGACCGGTGGCGCCCCTAGCGGCCCGGCCGCCGGCAGAGCGGTAAGGTTAGTCTGGTGCTGGGGTTTGGGGCTCCCCAATCCCCGGCGTTGCGGTGCCAGGCCCCTTAGGAAGGGACCCTCAGGGGCCGTCCTAGGGTTCTAGTTAACGCCCAAGAGGCCGGCAGGCCCGAGTCGCCGGCTGTGCAAGGAGCGGAGGTGCGGGCCGAGTTGAGGGTGCTGGTGAACATGAGCCTGGGCCCAAGCGTTTTGATTCGGGGCACCTTCAAATGTAGGTGGGGGCTTGGAGGGCCCTACCCGTTCTCCCGCACTGAATGACCGGCTACACTCCTAGCGGCCTGTGTGGCGGCAGGGCGGCAGGGTGAGTCTGGCGCTGGGGCTCAGGGGTCCACAATTCCCGGTGTTGCGGTGCCAGGGCCCTTGGGAGGGGCCCTTGGGGGTCGATCTAGGGTTACGGTTAGCCCCCAGCAAGCCGGTGGACCCGATCAGCGGCTGTGCAGCACGCGGAGGGTTGGGCCAAGGTGAGGGCGCTGGCGAGACTGAGCATGATCCCAAGTGTTTTAGTGCGGGGGGTCTTCGAAGGTCGGTGCGGGTCAGAAGGACCTGCCCATTCTCCCGCTCTGAATGGCCGGCGGGGCCCCTAGAGGCTCCGGGGCCTGAAAGGCAGCAGGTTGAGACCGGCACTTGGGTTGGGGTCCCCATTCCCGGCATTGTGGCGCCAGGCCACTTGGGAAGGGCCCCTCCATGGCCGACCTACAGTTAGGGTTAGCCCTCAGGAGGCCAGCAGGCCCGATACACCGCCTGTGCATAGAGAGGACAGTTGGGCCTAAGTGAGGGTGCTGGTGAACATGAGCCTGGGCCCAAGCGTTTTGGTTCTGGGCGCCTTCGAAGGTCGGCGGGGTTTCGGAGGGCCCTGCCAGTTCTCCCACCACGAATGAATGGCGGCGCCCCTAGCGGCCCGTGTGGGGCGGGGCGGCAGCGTGCGTCCGGCGCTGGGGCTTGCTGGTCGCCAATCTCCGGCGTTGCACTGCAAGGCTCCTTAGGAAGGGACCCTCAGGGGCCGTCCTAGGGTTAAGGTTAGCGCCCAGGAGGCTGGCAGGCCCGAGTCGCCGGCTGTGCGAGGAGTGGAGGTGTGGACCGAGTTGAGGGGGATGCGGAGAGGGAGCGTGGGCCTCAGCATTTTGGCGTCCTGGGCCTTTGAATGTTGCCATGTCTCGGAGGGCCCTGCCCATTCTCCTGCCCTGAATAACCAGCGGCGCCCTTAGCGGCTCCATTGCGGTGGGGTTGCAGGGTGAGTCCTGAGCTGCGGCTCGGGGATCCCCAATCCCCAGCATTGTGGGGCCAGGCCCTTTGGGAGGGGCTCCTCCTGGGCCGACCTAGGGTTAGAGTTAGCACCCAGGAGGCCAGCAGGCCCAATCCTCTGGCTGGTTGGCAAGAGGTGGGTGGGCCGAGGTAAAGGCCCTGGGGAGCGGGAGCGTGGGCCCCTGCATTTTGGCGCGGGAGGCTTCAAATGTCGCCAGTTTCTCCAGGGCCCTGTCCCTTCTCCCGCCCTGAATGAGTGGTGGCGCCCCTAGTGGCCTGGGTGGCAGCGTTGCGGCAGCGTGAGTCTGGTTCTGGGTCTTGGAGTCCCTGATCCCCGGCGCATAGGCACAAGAATCCTTGGGAGGGACCCTGGAGGGCCGACCTACAGTTAGGGTTAGCCCCCACAAGGCCGGCAGGGTGGATCCACCCTCTGTGCAGGGAGCGGAGGGGCGGGCCGAGGTGAGGGCGCTGGGGAGCGGGAGCGTGGGCACCAGGGTTTTGGCACGGGGAGCCTTCGAAGGTCGCCAGTGGCTTGGAGGACCCTGTCCGTTCTTGCGCCCTGAATGACCGGCGGCGCCCCTAGTGGCCTGAGTGGCAGCAGGGAGGCAGGGTGAGTCTGGCGATGGGGCCTGTGGTCCTAGTCCCAGGCTTGGTGGCCACAGGCCCCTTGGGAGGGGCCCCTCTGGGGCCTGACTAGCTTTAGGGTTACCCCCAGGAGTCCAGCAGCCTGATCCGCTGGCTGTGCGTCGAGCGGAGGGGCGGGCCGAAGTGAATGCGCTGGCGAGCCGGAGCGTGGGCCCAAGTGTTTTGGCGTTGGGGGCCTTCAAAGGTCACCAGGGGCTCAGAGGGCCCTGCCTGTTCTCTCGACCTGTGATGACGTTGCCCCTAGCATGCCGGGTCACGGCGGGGTGGCGGGGTGAGTCTGGAGCTAGGGCTCGTGGGTCCCCAATCCCCAGTGTGGCGGCGCCAGGCACTTGGGAGTGGTCCCTCGGGGGCCTACCTAGGGTTAGGGTTAGCCCAAAGGAGGCCGGCAGGCCCGTTCTGCCGGCTGTGCGGTGAGAGGAGTGGTGGTCCAAGGTGAGGGCACTGGCGAGCGGGAGCGTGGGCCCAAGGGTTTTGGCGCGGGACTCCTTCAAAAGTCGCCGGGGGCTCAGAGATCCATGCCCCTTCTCCCGCCCTGAATGACTGGCGGCGCCCCTAGCAGCCCGGGTGGCGGCGGGGAGGCTGGGTGAGTCTGGCGCTCATGCTCGTGGGTCCCCAATATCTGGCCTTGCAGAGCCAGTACCCTTGGGAAGGGCCCCTCGGGGGCCGACCTAGGTTTAGGGTTAGCCCCCAGGAGCCCGGCAGGCCCGATCCGCCAACTGTGTTGCGAGCGGAGTGGAGGGCTGAGGTGAGCGCGCTGGCGAGCAGGAGCGTGGGCCCAAGCGATTTGACGCAGGGGCCTTCGAAGGTCACCGGGGGCTCAGAGGGCCCTGCCCCTTCCTCTGCCCTGAAGGACCGGCGGCGCCCCTAGCAGCCCGGGTGGCGGCGGGGTGGCAGTGAAAGTCTGGCGCTGGGGCTCGATTGTCCCCAATCCCCAGAGTGATGGCGCCAGTCCCCTTGGGAGGGGCTCCTCAGGGGCTGAATTAGGGTTAGGGTTAGCCCCCAGGAGGCTGGCAGGCCCGATCCGATCCACTGGCTGTGTGGTGAGCGGAGGGTGGGGCCCAGGTGAGGGCAATGGTGAACAGGAGCGGGGGCCCAAGCGTTTTGGCGCACGTTGCCTTTGAAGGTCTCAGGGGGCACGGAGGGCCCTGCAAGTTCTCCCACTCTGAATGAGGACGGCGACCCTAGCAAGCCAGGTCTTCGCAGGGCACCAGGGTGAGTCCGGCACTGGTGCTCGGGGGTTCCCAATCCCCGGCGTGGTGGTGCCAGACCCCTTGGGAGGGGCCCCTCGACAGCCAACCTAGGGTTAGGGTTAGACCCCAGGAGGCCGCCAGGCCCTATCCGCTGGTTGTGCAGCTTGCGGAGGGGCTGGCCAAGGTGAGGGCATTGGTGAGCAGAAGCGTGGGCCAAAGCATTTTGGCGCGGGGGGCCTTCGAATGTCACCGGGGGCTTGGAGGGCCCTGCCCGTTCTCCAACCTAGATGACCGGTGGCGCCCCTAGCGGCCTGGGTGTCGGTGGGGTGGCAGGGTGTGTCCGGTGGTTTGGCTCGGGGGTCCCCAATCACCAGCGTGGCAGCGCCAGGCCCCTTGGAAGGGGCCTCTGGTGAGCTGACCTAGGGAAGGTTTAGCCCCCAGGAGGCCAGCAGACCCGATCTGCCGGCTGTGCAGCGAGCGAGGGGTGGGCTGAGGTGAGCACGCTGGCGACCGGGAGCGTGGGCCCAAGCATTTTGGCACAGGGGGCCTTCGAATGTCACTGGGGGCTCGGAAGGCCCTGCCCGTTCTCCCTCCTTGAAAGACCGGTGGCTCCCCTAGCGGCCGGTGTGGTGGTGGGCCAGCAGGGTGAGTCTGGAGCTGGGGCTCGGGGGTCCCCAATCCCCGGCGTGGCAGCGCCGGGCACTTAGGAGTGGTCCCTTGGGTGCCGACCTAGCATTAGGGTTAGCTCAATGGAGGCCAGCAAGCCCCATCCACCGGCTGTGCGGATTATGGAGTGGCAGGCCAAGGTGAGGGCTCTGGCTAGCGGGAGCATGGGCCCAAGTGTTTTTGCACGGGGGGCCTTCCAAGGTCGCCGGGGGCTCAGAGGTCCCTGCCTGTTCTCCTGCCCTGAATGAGTGTCGGCGCCCCTAGCAGCCCGGGTGGCTGCAGGACGGCAGGGTGAGTTCGGCGCTGGTGCTTGGGGGTCCCCAAGCAGGGGCATGGCGGTTCCACGCCCCTTGGGAGGGGCACCTCGGGGGCTGACATAGGGTTTGTGTTAGCCCCCAGGAGGCCGGCAGGCCCGATCTGCCAGCTGTGCGGCGTGCAGAGGGGCAGGCTGAGGTAAAGGTGATGGAGAGCAGGAGCGTGGGCCCAGGCGTTTTGGCGTGGGGGCCTTCGAAGATCGAGGGTGGCTCGGAAGGCTCTGCACGTTCTCCAGCCGGGAATGACCGGCGGCGCCCCTAGCGGCCCTGGTGGCGGCGGGGCGGCAGGGTGCGTCTGGTGTTGCGGCTCAGGTGTCCCCAATCCCTGGCGTGGCAGTGCCAGGCCCCTTGGGACGGGCCCCTCTGGGGCCGACCTAGGGTTAGGGTTAGCCCCCAGGAGGATTGCAGGCCCGATCCGCCAGCTGTTCAGAGAGTGGAAGGGCTGGCCGACGTGAGGGCGCTGGTGAGTGGTAGCTTGGCCCAAGCGTTTTGGTGCGGGAGGCCTTGGATGTTCGCCAGGGGCTCAGAGGGCCTTGCCAGTTCTCCCACCCTGAATGACCGGCGGCGCCTCTAGCGGCCATGGTGGCAGCAGGGTGAGTCTGGAGCTGGGGCACAGGGGTTCCCAATCCCCGGTGTGGCGGCTCCAGGCACTTGGGGGGGAACCTCAGGGGCTGACCTAGGGTTAGGGTTAGCTCAAAGGAGGCCATCAGGCCCGATACACCAGCTGTGCAGTGAGGGGAGTGGCGGGCCGAGGTCAGGGCGCTGGCAAGCAGGAGCGTGGGCCCAAGCGTTTTGGCGAGGGGGCCTTCGAAGTTCGCCGGGGGCTTGGAAGGACCCTGCCCGTTCTCCCGCCCTGAATGACTTGCGGCGCCCCTAGCGGGCCAGGTGACGGCGGGGCTGCAGGGTGTGTTCAGAGTTGGGGCTCGGGGGTCCCCAATCTCTGTCGTTGTGGTGCCAGGCCCCTTGGGAGGGGCCCCTCGGGCGCCGACCTAGAGTTAGGGTTATCCCCCAGGGCACTGGCAGGCCCGATCCGCCGGCTGTGTGGCGACGGTGGTGCGGGCTGAGGTGAGGGCGCTGGTGAGTGGGAGCATGGGCCCAAGCGTTTTGGCGTGGGGGGCCTTCAAAAGTTGCCGGGGGCTCGGAGGGCCCTGCCCATTCTACCGCCCTGAGTAACCAGCTGCGCCCCTGGTGCCCTGGGTTGTGGTGGGGTGGCCGGGTGAGTCCGGTGCTGGGACTCGGGGGTCCCCAATCCCAGGCCTTGCAGCTCCAGGCTCCTTGGGAGGGGCCCATCGGGGGCCAACCTAGGTTTAGGGTTAGCCCCCAGGAAGCTGGCAGGCCTCATCCGCTGGCTGTGCTGTGAGCAGAGCGGCGCACCGAGGTGAGGGCGCTGGCGTACGGGGGCGTGGGCCCAGCCTTTTGGCGCGGGGGGCCTTCGAAAGTCCCTGGGGGCTCGGAAGGCCTTGCCCGTTCTCCCGACCTGAATGACCGGCGATGCCCCTAGTGGCCCGGGTTGCGGTGGGGCGGCATGGTAAGTCCGGCGCTGGGGCGCGGGGGTCCCCAATACTCGGCGTTGGGGCGCCAGGCCCCTTGGGAAGGGCCCTCGGGGTCCGAACCAGCGTTAGTGTTAGCCCCCAAGAGGACGGCAGACCTGATCCGCCAGCTGTGTAGCGAGCAGTGGGGCAGGCCGAGGTGAGGGCACTGTAGAGCGGGAGCGTGGGCCCAAGCGTTTTGGCGTGGGGGCATTCGAAAGTCACCGGGGGTTCAGAGTGCACTTCGGGTTCTACTGCGCTGAAAGCCCGATGGCGCACCTAGCGGCTCGGGTTGCAGAGGGGCGGCAGGGTGAGTCCAGTGCTGGGGCTCGGGAATCCCCAATCCCTGGCGTTTCGGCACCAGACCCCTTGGGAGGTGTCCCTCGGGCCTGACTTAGGGTTTGGGTTAGCCTCCAGGAGGCCAGCAGGCCGGATCTGCCAGCTGTGCAGCGAGTGGATGGTCGGGCAGAGGTGAGGTTGCTGGCGAGCGGGAGCATGGGCCCAAGCGTTTTTGCGTGGGGGGGGTTCAAAGGTCGCCGGGGACTCGGAGGGCCCTGCCCGATCTCCCGCCCTGAATGAGGACGTTGCCCCTAGCGGGCCGGGTCACAGTGAGGCGGTACGGTGAGTCCGGCACTGGGGCTCGGGAGTCCCCAATCCCTGGCATGGCAGTGCCAGGCCCCTTGGGAGGGGCCCCTTGGGTGCCGACCTAGGCTTAGAGTTATCCCCCCGGAGGCCAGCAGCCCCGATCTGCCCGCTGTACGGCGAGTGATGTGGCGGGCTGGAGTGAGGGTTCTGGCGAGCGGGAGCGTGGGCCCGAGTGTTTTCGCACGGGGGCCTTCGAAGGTCGTCGTTGGCTCGGAGGGCCCTGCCTGTTCTCCCGCCCTTAATGACCGGCGGGGACCCTGGTGGCCCGGGCGGCAGCGGGGCGGGAGGGTGAGTCTGGCAATGGGGCTCGGGGGACACGAAACCCCGGCGTTGTGGCGCCAGGCACCTTGGGAGAGGCCCCTCGGGGGCTGACTTAGGTTTAGGGTTAGCCCCCAGGAGGCCGGCAGGCCCGATCCGCTGGCTGTGCGGCGAGTGGAGGGGCGGGCCGAGGTGAGGGCGTTGGCGAGCGGGAGCATGGGCCCAAGTATTTTGGCAAGGGTGGCCTTCGAAGGTCGCCGGGGGCTCGGAGGGCCCTGCCCGTTCTCCCGCCCTGAATGACTGGCAGCACCCCTAACAGCCCGGGTGGAGGCGGGGCGGTAGGGTGGCTCCAGAGCTGGGGATCTGGGGTCCCCAATCCCCGGCGTGGCGGCGCCAGGCCCATTGGGAGGGGCCCCTCGGGGGCTGATGTAGGGTTTGGGTTAGCCCCCAGGAAGCTGGCAGGCCCGATCCGCCACATGTGCGGTGTGCGGAGGGGCTGGCCTAGGTGAGGGCGCTGGCGAGCTGGACCGTGGGCCCAAGCGTTTTGGCGCGGGGGTCTTCGAATGTCGCCCGGGGCTCTGAGGGCCCTGCCCGTTCTCCCACCTGAATGAGGACAGCGCCCCAAGTGTGCCAGGTCACGGCGCGGTGGCAGGGTGAGACTGCCGCGGGGGCTCGGGGGTCCCTGAGCCCCGGCATGGCAGAGCCAGGCCCCTTGGGAGGGGCCCCTCGGGCACCGACGTAGGGTTTGTGTTAGCTCCAGGAGGCCGGCAGGACCTATCCGTAGGCTGTACTGCGAGCCGAAGGACAGGTCGACGTGAATGCACTGGCAAGTGGGAGTGTGGGCCCAAGCGTTTTGGCGAGAGGGTTTCAAAGATTGCCGGGGGCTCGGAGAGCCCTGCCCGTTCTAACGCCCTGAATGAACGGCGGCGCCCCTAGCGGCCCGGGTGGCGGCGGGGCGGCAGGGTGAGTCAGGCGAGGGGGCTTGGGGGACCCCAATCCCAGGCGTGGTGGTGCCAGGCACCTTGGGAGGGGCCCCTTGGGGGCCAACCTAGGTTTAGGGTTAGCCCCCAGGAGGCCGGCAGGCCCTTTCCGCCAGCTGTGTGACGAGCGGAGGATGGGCCGAGGTGAGGGCACTGGCGAACAGGAGCTTGGGCCCAATAGTTTTGGCGCGGGGGGCCTTCGAAGGTTGCCAGGGGCTCGTAGGGCCCTGCCCGATCTCCCGCCCTGAATGAGGAAGGTGCCCCTAGCGGGCCGGGTCGCAGCGGGGCGGCAGGGTGAGTTCGGCCCTGGTGCTCGGGGGTCCCCAATCCCTGGCGTGGCAGTGCCAGGCCCCTTGGGAGGGGCCCCTCGTGAGCCAACCTGGGGTTAGGGTTAGCCCAAAGGAGGCCGGCAGGCCCCATCCACCGGCTGAGCGGATTACGGAGTGGTGGGCCAAGGTGAGGGCTCTGGCGAGCGGGAGCATGGTCCCAGGTGTTTTGGCACAGGGGCCTTCGAAGTTCGAGGGTGGCTCGGAAGGCTCTGCATGTTCTCCAGCCCCGAATGACCGGTGGCGCCCCTAGCGGCCCGGGTGGCGGCGGAGTGGCAGGGTGCATCTGGTGTTGTGGCTCGGGGGTCCCCAATCCCCGGCGTGGCAGTGCCAGACCCCTTGGGACGGTCCCCTCTGAGACCAACCTAGGGTTAGGGTTAGCCCCCAGGAGAATGGCAGGCCCGATCCACCAGCTGTGCAGAGAGTGGAGGGACGGTCCGAAGTGAGGGCGCTGGTGAGTGGTAGCGTTGGCCCAAGCGTTTTGGTGCAGGAGGCCTTGGACATTCGCCGGGGGCTCGGAGGGCCCTGCCCATTTTCACGCCCCATGAGGACATTGCTCCTAGCAGGCTGGGTCGTGGAGGGGCGGCAGGGTGAGCCCGCAACAAGTGCTCGCGGGTCCCCAAACCCCGGCATGGCAGCGCCAGGCGCTTGGGAGTGGTCTCTCGGGGGCCGACCTAGGGTAGGGTTAGCCTAAAGGATGCCAGCAGGCCCGATCTGCCGTATGTGCGGTGAGCGGAGGGGCTAGCCGAGGTGACGGCGGTGGCGAACAGGAGCGTGGGCCCAAGCGTTTTGGCGCAGATGGCCTTTGAAGGTCGCCGGGGGCTCGGAGGGCCCTGCCCATTCTCCCGCCCTGAATGACCGGCGCCGCCCCAAGCAGCCCGGGTGGCGGAGGGGCAGTAGGTTGAGTTGGGCCCTGGGGCTCGGGGGTCCCCAATCCCCGACATTGAGGCGCCAAGCCCCGTGGGAGGGGCCCCTCGGGTCCGACCTAGGGTTAGGGTTAGCCCCCAGGAGGCTGGCAGGCACAATCCGCCAGCTGTGTGGCAAGCGGAGGGGCGGGCCGAGGGGCAGGCGCTGGAGAGCGGGAGCATAGTCCTAAGCGTTTTGGCGCGGGGGGCCTTCGAAGTTCGCCAGGGGCTCGGAGGGCCCTACCCGTTCTCCCGCTCTGAATGACCTGTGGCACCCCTAGCGGCCCGGATGACGGCGGGGCAGCAGCGTGAGTTTGGCTCTGGGGCTCGGTGTCCCCAATCCCTGTATTGTGGCACCAGGCCCCTTGGGAGGGGCCCATCGGGGGCCGACCAAGGGTTAGGGTTAGCACCCAGGAGGCAGGCAGGCCCGATCCACCAGCTGTGTGACGAGTGGAGGGGCGGGCCGAGGTGAGGGCGCTGGCGAGCGGGAGCGTGGACCCAAGCATTTTTGTGCGGGGGTCCTTCGAAGGTCGCAGGTGGCTCGGAAGGGCTTGCCCGTTCTGCCACCCTGAATGACCAGCGGCACCCCTAGCAGCCCGGTGGCATCGCGGCGGCCGTGTGAGTCCGGCGCTGGGGCTTGGGGGTCCCAATCCCTGGCGTTGGGCAGCCAGGCCCCTTGGGAGATTCCCTCGGGGGCCGACCTAGGGTTAGGGTTATCCCCCAAGAGCCTGTTAGGCCCAATCTGCCAGCTGTGCAGCGAGCGGAGGGGTGGGCTTAGGTGAGGGCATTGGTGAGCGGGAGCGTGGACCCAAGCATTTTGGCGCAGGTTGCCTTCGAAGATCGCCAGGGGATCGGAGGGCCCTGCCCGTTCTCGCTCCCTGAATGACCGGCGGCGCCCCTAGCGGCCCGGGTGGCGGCGGGGTGACACGGTGAGTCCGGCGGTGGGGCTCGGGGGTCCCCAATCCCAGGCATTGCGGTGCCAGGCCCGTTCGGACAGGCCCCTCAGGGGCCCACCTAGGGCATATGGGTAGTCACCAGGAGGAGGGCAGGCTTCATCTGCCAGCTCTCCGGCAAGCGGAGGGTCAGGCCGAGGTGAGGGCGCTGAGGGGCGGGAGCGTGGGCTCAAGCGTTTTGGATGGGGAGGCCTTCGAATGTCGCCGCGGGCTCGGAGGGCCCTGTCCGTTCTCCCACCCTGAATGACCAGTGGCACCCCTAGCGGACTGGGTGTCAGTGGGGCGGCAGGGTGAGTCCGGCGCTGGGGCTCGGGGGTCCCCACTCCCCGGCATTGCGGCACCAGGCCCTTTGGGAGGGGCAGCTCCGGGCCCGTCCTAGGGTAAGGGTGAGCCCCCAGGAGGCCGGCAGTTCCGATCCAGCAGCTGTGAGGTGAGCGGAGGGGCGGGCCGAGGTAAGGGTGCTGGCGAGCGGGAGCGTGGGCCAAAGGGTTTTGGCGTGGGGTGCATTCGAAAGTCGCTGGGGACTTGGAGGGCCCTGCCCGTTCTCCCGCCCTGAATGACCGGCGGAGCCCCTAGCGGCTTGGGTGGCAGTTGAGCCGCAGGGTGAGTCCGGTGCTGGGGCTCGGGGGTCCGAATCCCTGATGTTGTGGGCCAGGCCCCTTGGGAAGGGCCCCTCAGGGGCCGACCTAGTGTTAGGGTTAGTCCCAAATATGCTGGCAGGCCTGATCCCCCGGCTGCGTGGCGATCGGAGGGGCGGGCCGAGGTGAAGCGTTGGCGAGCGGGAGCGTGGGCCCAAGCGTTTTGGCGCGGGGAGACTTTGAAGTTCGCCAGGGGCTTGGAGGGACCTACCCATTCTCCCGCCCTGAATGACCGGCGGCGCCCCTAGCGGGCCGGGTGGCGGCGGGGCGGCATG
The DNA here is from genome assembly GCF_024610735.1 of Ursus americanus. NCBI lineage: Eukaryota > Metazoa > Chordata > Mammalia > Carnivora > Ursidae > Ursus > Ursus americanus. The sequence goes on from NW_028273659.1 coordinate 298,901, forward strand.
GTGTGTTCTGAGCTCGGGTTCGGGGGTTCGCAATCCCTGCGTTGCAAGGCCAGGCCCCTTGGGAGGGGCTCCTTGGGGGCCAACCTAGGGTTAGGGTTAGCCCCCTGGAGGCCAGCAGCCCAGATCCTCCATCTGTGCAGCGAGTGGAGGGGCAGGCCGAGCTGAGGGCACAGGCAAGCGTGATCGTGGGCCCAAGCGTTTTGGCGCGGGGTGCCTTCGAAGGCCATCCGGGGCTTAGAAGGCCCTGCCTGTTCTCACACCCTGAATGATCAGTGGCGCCGCTAGTGGCCTGGGTGTTGGCGGGGCGGCAAGGTGAGTCTGGCGCTGCGGCTCGGGGGTCAGCAATCAGACACGTTGTGGCGCCAGGCCCCATCATACGAGCCCCTCCGGGGCCAACCTAGGGTTAGGGTTAGCCCCCAGGAGGCCGGCAGGCCCGATCTGCCGGCTGTGGGGCGAGGGGAGGGGCGGGCCGAAGTGAGGGCACTGGCGAATGGGACCGTGGGCCCAAGCATTTTGGCACGGGGCTCCTTCGAATGTCGTCGTGGGCTAGGAGAGCCCCGCTTGTTCTCCCGCTCTGAATGACCGGCGGTGCCCCTAGCGGTCCAGGTGGCAGCGGGACAGCAAGGTGAGTCCTGGCTGGGGCTCGGGGGTCCCAATCTCTGGCTTTGCCATGCCAGACCCCTTGGGAGGGGCCCCTCGGGAGCCGACCTAGGGTTAGTGTCAGCCCCCAGGAGGCCATCAGGCCCGATCCGCCAGTTGTGCGGCGAGCGGAGGGGCACGGAGGTGAAGGCGCTGGCGAGCCGGAGCGTGGGCCCAAGCGTTTTGGCTTGGTGGGCCTTCGAAGGACGACAGGGACTCCGAGGGCCCTGTCCCTTCTCCCGCACTGAATATCCTGCGGCGCCCCTAGCAGCCGGGTGGCGGCGGGGCGGCAGGATGAGTCCGGCGCTGGGGCTCGGGGGTTCGCAATCCCCGGTGTTGCGCTGCCAGGCTCCTTGGAATGGACCACTCGGGGGCCGACCTAGGGTTAGGGTTAGCCCCCAGGAAGCCGGCAGGCCCGATCTGCCAGCTGTGCGGCGAGCAGAGGGGCGGGCCGAAGTGAGGGCACTGACTAGCGGGAGCGTGGGCCCAAGTGTTTTGGCGTGGGGGGCCTTCGAAGGTCTCCGGTGGCTCGGAGGGCCCTTCACATTCCTCCGCCCTGAATGACCGGCAGCGCCCCTACTGGCCCGGGTGGCGGCGGGGTGGCAGGTTGAGTCCAACACTGGGGCTCTGGGGTCCCCAATCCCCGGTGTTGTGGTGCCAGGCCCCTTGGGAGGTGCCCCTCGGGGGCCGACCTAGGCTTAGGGTTAACCCCCAGGAGGCCGGTAGGCCCGATCCGCTGGCTGTGTGGCGAACGGAGGGACGGGCCGATGTGAGGGCGCTGGAGAGAGTGAGCCCGGGCCCAAGCGTTTTGGTGCGGGGGACCTTCGAAAGTCGCCAGGGGCTCGGAGGGCCCTGCCCGTTCTCCCGCCCTGAGTGACCAGTGGCGCCCATAGTGGCCCGGGTGGCGGCGGTCCGGCAGGGTGAGTCTGACACTGGGGCTCAGGGGTCCCCAATCCCCGGCATTGCGGCTCTAGGCCCCTTGGGAGGGGCTCCTCGGGGGCTGACCTAGGATTAGGATTAGCCCCCAGGAGGCCGGCAGGCCCGATCTGCCAGTTGTGTGGCGAGTGGAGGGACGGGCCGAGGTGAGGGCGCTGGCGAGCGGGAGTGTGGGCTGAAGCATTTTGGCGGAGGTACCTTTGAAGGTCGTCTGGGGCTTGGAGGGCCCTGCCCGTTCTCACGCCCTGAATGACCGGCGGCGCCGCTAGCGGCCCGGGTGTCGGTGGGGCAGCACAGTGAGTCTGGCGCTGCAGCTCGGGGTTCAGCAATCAGAGACGTGGCGCCAGGCCCCATCGGATGAGCCCCTCGAGGGCCGACCTAGGTTTAGGGTTAGCCCCCAGGGGGCCAGAGGCCCGATCCGCCGGCTGTGCAGCGAGCGGAGGGGCAGGCCGAGGTGTGGGCGCTGGAGAGCGGGAGCGTGTGCCCAAGCGTTTTGGCATGGGGGGCCTTCAAAGGTGGCCGGGGGCTCGAAAGGCCCTTCCCATTCTTCCGCCCTGAATGAGCGGCGGCGCCCCTAGCGGCCCGGGTAGTGGCAGGGCGGCAGGTTGAATCTAACGCTGGGGCTCTGTGGTCCCAAATCCCCAGCTTTGCGGTGCCAGGCCCCTTGGGAGGGGCCCCTCGGGGGCCGCCCCAGTGATAGTGTTAGCCCACAGGAGGCCGGCAGGCCTGATCAGCCGGCTGTCAGGCGAGCGGAGGGGCAGGCCGAGATGAGGGCGCTGGTGAGAAGGAGTGTGGGCCCAAGCGTTTTGGCATGGGGGGCTTCAAAGGTCGCAGAAGGCTCGGAGGGCCCTGCCCATTCTCCTGCCCTGAATGACGCACGGCGCCCCTAGCAAACTGGGTGGCCGGGTGGTGGCAAGTTGAGTCCAGTGCAGGGGCTTGGGGGCACCCCATCCCTGGCCTGCGGTACCCGGCCTCTTCGGCGCCGCCCTAGGGTTAGGGTTAGCGCACAGGAGGCTGGCAGGCTTGCTCCACCAGCTGTGGGGCGAGTGGAGGGGCAGGCCGAGGTGAGGGCGCTGGCGAGCGGGAGCGTGGGCCAGAGCATTTTGGCTTTGGCTCGGGGTGCCTTCGAAGGTCACAGGTGACTCGGAGGGTCCTGCCCGTTCTGTTGCCCTGAAGGACTGGCGAAGCCCCTAGTGCCCCACGTGGTGGTGGGGCGGCAGGGTGCGTCCGGCACTGGGACTTGGGAGTCCCCAATCCCTGGCATGCGGCGCCAGGCCACTTGGGAGGGGCCATTTGAGGGCGACCAAGGGATAGGGTTAGCCCCCAGGAAGCCAGCAGGCCTGATCCGCCAGCTCTGCAGCGAGCTTAGGGGTGGGCCGAGGTTAGGGTGCTGGCGAGCAGGAGAGTGGGAGCCAGAGTTTTTGCATGGGGGGCCTTTGAAGGTCGCAGGCAGATCAGAGGGCCCTGCCCGTTCTCCCTTCCTGAATGACTGGCAACGACCCTAGCGCCCTGGGAGCTTGGGGGTGGCAGAGTGAGTCCAGCACTGGGGCTCGGGGTTCCCAAATCCCCGGCATTGAGGTGCCAGGCTCCTTGGGAGGGGCACCTCAGGGACCGACCTAGGGTAAGTGTTAGCCCCCAGGAGTGCAGCAGGCACGTTTCCCCAGCTCTGCGGCAGGTGTAGGGGCAGGCCGAGGTGAGGGCACTGGCGAGAGGGAGTATGGACCCAAGCATTTTGGCGCGGGGGGACTTCAAAAGTCGCTGGGGGCTTGGAGGGCCCTGCCCTTTCTCTCGCCCTGAAAGACTGGCGGCCCCCCTAGCAACCCGGGTTGCTGTGGGGTGGCAGGGTGACTCCGGCGCTGGGCTCGGGGATCCCCAATCCCTGGCGTTGTGGTGCCAGGCCCCTTGGGAGAGGCCCCTCGGGGGCCGACCTAGGGTTAGGGTTCGTCCGCAGGAGGCCGGCAAGCCCGCGCTAAGTGGTTCTGGCAATGTAACAAAAATGCCATACACTTATCTGTAAGAAATAACAGTGTACAGGAACGCTCTTAGCCCTAACATCATCCTTTCTGAATATGGAAGCCAGCCCCAAGGTGGTCGTGGAAGTCTGACGAAAGGGCTAAGCACTTTTCTCTGAGTCACCACACTATACAGGGAAAGACCAATGTACATCATCTTTCACAAGTAGGAAGCATTAATGAAAAGGTTCTGGAATTTCGAGGACTCTGACCCATCCTTATTGGTAATAAACCACCGTGTACAGGAAAACACCTTCAACTCTCATCAGCCTCCTCAATCCTGATTCCGATTCAACTTTGGGTGTGTAGGACTAGGGAAATGTCCACATCTTATTGCTAAGAAAGAACGATGTCAGAGTAATGCCCGACAAGTCACATCAGCCTTCCTGAAGACGGCAGCAGGAATCAAGGTGGTTATGTTACCATGAGGTAAGGAAGATGAGCATATAAGTGAGAAACAACAGTGGGCAGGACCTCTCTTCCAAGGAACAGTATCTTTGCTTAATGTTGAATCCCTATGGTAAGTGGTTGTAGGCATTTGTGAGGTCAAAATCTTAAGTGTTTTGTAAAACCTCTTGGCCATTCACAGATGAGACTAAGGTAGTTGGGGACTCCTAGGCAGTGATTTGTCCACTGTCGAAAATATGAAAAGATAAAAGAGACAGATGAGGTCTCCTCAGGCATTGTCCTTTATCCTCATCCTCCGTGAGGATGGCCATCTCTGGACAGCTCAGTGGCAGGGTCTCATTCACAGTGGGGGCATCTGTTCCTCACAGACATCAGGCAGGGAAATGGATTTGGTTCTCTGTGCCAGCCCAGCCACAGCTGAGTGTCACAGCACCCTCTCGTGGGCTCATAAGGGTTTCACTGTCACCAGGCAGGTCACTGTATTTGATAAACCACTGTAAGAGTTTGCAATTGCCTTCATCTGCAACCTCCTAGAAGCAAATGCAGGTCTCTGGTACCATGTGAAGTCATGTGAAGGCATTGTGAGAAAGTGTCCTTTTGCTTAAGAAAAACATGGAGCTGGGGCTCCTGGCTTGCTCAGCCAGTTAAGCATGTGCCTTTGGCTCAGGTTATGATCCCAGGGTTCTGGGATCGAGCCCGGGTTCCCTGCTCAGCTGGAAAGGAGGTAGGGAAATAGCTTAGAACCCACAGAGAATGTGAATAAAGGGGAGTGAAATGGAACTTGGTCTGTGTTTTGCTTTAGGGATTGGAAGTTAGTTTTTTCTCAATTGTGATTGTTCTTGAAACAGAGAAGCTGTATTGGTTTTTTTTTACCTTTAATTTTTTTTCTAATAATAATTTTTTATTATGATATGTTAGTCACTATACAGTATTTCCTTAGATTTTGATGTAGTGTTCCGTGATTCATTATTTGCATATAACACCCAGTGCTCCATGCAATATGTACCTTCCTTAATACCCATCACTGGCCCATCCCAATCCCCCACCCCTCTCCCCTCTGAAGCCCTCAGTTTGTTTCCCAGAGTCCATAGTCTCTCGTGGTTCATTCCCCCTTCTGTTTAGGGTCCATTGTCTAAAGGGACAGACAGTGGAAGTTCACCAAATATAAGATCAAAATTTCGTTGTTCATTATAGATGCCGCCAAGTAGTTCCCAGACATTTCATTCTACTGTAGTAATTCATTATACCTGTGAAGGTGCACGTGGAAGACAATTGATGCATGTATAGTGGTAATAAAACACGCCCCTCAGTAGTAGAATAAGAGAGGATACATATGTGTAAAATTATTCGACTACAGCTTCCATGCTTTCCCTTTGGTTCCTTATTATCTATGAAATTGGACAATTTTTGTTCTCTAGGCTTAAAACTCATTGTCAAGTATTCAGAGTTTTTCAATGCTGATCTTCTCCTGTAAAAGTTACCAAAAATCTAAAATATGTATGATCTTTAAAAAATGCTATATTGAAAATGACAGCAGGGAAGTTTCATTTTGTGAATATTGTGTCAATGGATCTCTATTTTGACAACAGTGTTCATTAGAAATGATGACATTTCATGTGAGTATAAATATCAATGTGTAAAAGAAAAGGTAGGAAGAACCTTGAATGTTTAAGTAATTGGTGAAATGACAGGTGTGTGTGTGTGTGTGTGTGTGTGTGTGTGTGTGTGTGTGTGTGTGTAATTGATTTTCAGTGAAAGGTTCAGCTCCTTGTAGGGCCTCCGAGAGAGCCCAGGTGAACCTTTCAATGAGTTGGTATCTGTTTTCAGAACATGGGAATCTCTTAGTCCAATAGTCAATCAGGCAAGCTTTGAGGTCTTGAAGTCCTCAGCGATGGTGTTGCAGACCCTTGTGAGCAAACCCTAGGGTATGGTCAGAGCCCTCATTAGCTGGTACCAAGGTGTGACGATTTCAGACAGCATTTCCCAAAGAAGTACCTCTTGAGTCTCTGTCCTTGTCAGTTCCCTACACTTCCTTACACTAGTTATGTGATCAGTGTGTTTCAGGATAATCCCCACATGTGATTTTTGCTATTTCCTACTAGTCCTAACTGTTTCTCATCTTCTTCTTTTATGGTAGGTGTTGGGAAGCAACCTGTGTGGTGGAGGAAGGGGTGTGCTAGTTGTCTGCCTTCAGAGGACCGAATGATGCCTAGAAATTGTACTGTAGTTTGAGGTCAATTGTCCATCCTCTGAGTGTCAGGAATTCCATCACTTTACTTTGATGCTAGTCTGTTCTTCAAGCTGTCCTCAGAAATAAGGACGTCATCCATCTAGGGAATACTAGTTTGTGTGTATGTTTTCATTTTAGGAAAGGCCTTGCTCTTCCTTAAAATAATACTGTAGAGCACCCTTTCCTGTTGTTATTGGCCATCAGTCAATCTTTTGTGAAGTATTCGTTTATAAATAGACTTTCTATGGTTGATGAGCAGGAATTCTTTATTGACAAGTCTTTGTCAGTGTGTGTATTGCAAATCTTTACTTCCCAGCCTGCGGTTCACTATTTCATTTTCTTATGGTCATAAGTTAAGGAGAAATGTCACATTTTTATGAAGTCCCACTGAATTCTTTTAAATGGTTAAAGCACCCTATGTCCTACCCCAAGATTGACAGGTTCTACATTTTCTTTCAGAAACTGTCCAATGGGAAGCTACAATCCATCTCAAATTTATAAATTGCATTTTTAATTCTAATAGGGTATTTATAGACTGTTTTGGATTTTCTATGTACACAATTGTATTATCTGTGAATAGTCACATTTATCCCCTCAATTCTTATACTTTTTGTTTCTCTTGCCTTCTAACACTGGTAGATTCTCTGATGCAACGTTGAATAGAGCAGGATTGTTTGAAGATTTTAATATACCTTTCTCAATATCTGAAAGAAAAAGCAGACAAAACATTGGTAACAAATGTGACCTAATTGACATATAGGGAACATTCCATAATAAGTGCAGAATACATTATTTTCAAGTGGTCATAGACTCTTTACCCAAATAGATGATAGGTGGGGCCAAGAATCAAGTCTACAAATGTTAAACCCTGAAATTAACTAGATTCTATTCTTAGACCACAGGGGAATTGAGCCACAGTCATAGCGAAAAGAAAATCAAGAAGTCCTTCAATGTTTAAAATTAAATGGAACTTTGCTACATATCCTAAAGGTCAGAGAGGGAATCTCAACGGAAATTCTGAAACTTTTCTACATGAGGGCTCACACACAATGGCACTTTCTTTGTGAAGAGCATTATAATAACCTAGACAGGAGTTGAGCCTTAAGTCAGAGTTCTTCCTGCCCCAGCCACACCTGGCAGCCTTGGCCTGTGGTGCCCCTCAGCTCTCCTTTCTGGTGGCCCTGAGCTAAGGGGGTCAACATGGCCATATGGAAATGGGAAGCTCCCCACTCATAGTGATGATGGTGCCCCCTCCCCAGCTGCCCATTCAGGTGGCTCTGAGCTAAGGGGGTCAACATGGCCGTATGGAAATTAGAAGCTTCCCACTCTTAGTGATGACGTTGCTATCGTATCATCCTCACCAGTCCAACAACATGATTTCTGAGTGAACTATGACACAAGAATGACTTCTTGGCCTTCCTTCAGGTTTGAAAATCATCTGGTGAGTCATCTATTCGAAATATGGATTCAACATGTGTTCTTTCTTCTGAAAAGAAATAGACCCAATAGCAATTATGGCTTCCTGAGCACCTGTTCTTGAGACACATCATACTGGCTCTTTGTAGCATTCTGCCTCTTAAACTTCTCAACTAGGGTGTAGATATTTTTAGGCACATTTTCAGGTGGTTAGACAGGGACTCGGATGATATGAGTCACAGAGGATTTTAGTGTCAGAAACATAAGTGGGATTCCCAAATTGACTCCAAATCCCTTGTTGTTTCATACAGGGTACTATCTTCCTCTTAACTCTGGTCTTCTCGATCTGGAAACCTATCAAGTATCAGGATTTTCTTGTCATGTGGACAACTGGAACGAATTCATCGGGCCTTTTCACCTCTGCCCATGGTGATCATTAAGATCATTATCTCAGTGGAGGACCTCTGGGTAAGATACTCAAAGATCCTTAGGAATACAGACAGTATAATATTTTCCTGGTATTAAAGTTACTGAAACCAACTATCTTTTTTAGTCCATTCTGGCTCTGGTATGTTCAGAGGGTGCTGTAAAACAGGTCTGAAATAGTGTTTAAAAACACTCAGCTCAGCCTCTTCTACAAAGTGAGCCAATGCTTATAAACATGGCTAAAATATTGCCTTACCTATGATGACTTCCCAGCCATCGTAGTGTTTATATGGTATGACTGTGACTTATATTAGTCAACATTTGCAGAGAAAGAACTTAGTGCATCCAGGGGGCACTTCATGTTGAAATTAGTTTGTGACAACGAGCTACTGTGTTTTATTCTGCAGTCCAAGGGAATGGTGCCAGACGTCTCTATGTTGTCTAGCAGTTCTACAATTCTAATTTTAAGTGGTCTGTGTGCTTCAGAGATTTGGGCAGGAGAAGGGCAGGAGTCCAGAGACTGTGAACACTTCTGTTACCTGTGCTGACCATGGAGCAGGCAGCCTTTCGTGGGTATCATTTTGATTTCTTGGTACTCTTGTGAAAGGTGCTTTTGTCTCAAATTCCTCCATTTAGGAGTAATTATAATGATGAAAGTAATTTTTATCTTATATCATCTGTGGGCCCTGATCCTGGGCTTCCAGGGAAGCTATCCTTTAACATTTTACCCGGCTCAAAATGACTGGGCAAAACCTAAAAGCATGGGCCCTATTTCTGCCCCAAGCACATGTTGTACATCTGCTTCGAGGAGAAAACAATAACCAAAAATGCCAACATAAAGATAAGAAAAAATAAAGAACATCTTTGGCTCCCATAAGATTAAGGTCATACTGACATGTACATACTGAAAACATAAGAAAGAATCTGTCACTTTCTGGATCTAAGAAGATCCTCACTGTAGTGTGTAACTCTGTATGTAAAACAAAACAGAAAAAAATATATAAGCCTGCCCCAAATATTCCTTCCCCGGAGCACTCCCTTCTTGGTGAAGATTGTGTCTCCCAGACAGTTGTCCTGACTTGGGTTTGAATAAAGGTTTCTTCCTTTCTCTCTAAAATGTTTTTAAAAGTTCATTCATGCAGTGTCGACAATAACAGTGTTTTCTATTTAAGTGAGAAATAAATGTTCCACTCTAGTTGCATTGGGAATAGACGAATTTAGGGTTTCTTTAGAAGAGTAAGTCTGCTATCCAGAAAAGGCAAATTCTCATTGGTCTATTGAGAATGAAGATAATTACTGGTAAACAACAAGTATGTGTTGCCTCTTTGCCCAGAAACCAAAGCAGGTGTGCAGGCTTTAGGTCAGAGGTGCCTTCTTCTCCCCAGCTGACAGCACTTCTTTGCTCTGGCTCCAAGACACCCGAGGTTTGAACGTCAGCATCGGAGTCAGCGAGGCAGCTTGTCACAGGACGCAGTGTTCAGAGAAAGCACAGGAATGTTTGGCAAAATGTCCTAACTATGTCAGGGCTGGAGGTAAAACCTCTCATTATCCCAAAACCTCCTGGGCTTTTCTCTTTTCTCTAGTTGAGCCACAAAGTAAAATTGAAGTAGCTGTCAGCATTCTGCGTTTGGTGCAAGAATTACTTAGTTTCCCTGCTGGTAGAACTTTGCAGGGGATCACAATTTCTCTGTCCATTTATTGCTTACACATGTATTTTGACCATCTGTTTCCTAGGAACCCTCTTTTATTAGAAAGGGAAGGTGAGATTCACTCTGTGCCTGTTTGTAACATCTAATTTGTTCCTTCATCTAACAGTGTTTATTCAATTGGGTCTAAGATATGGTTGAGTGGCCAGCATCTAGGGTTAGGTGGCTTTTTTTCATCTGATACAGACTTGGATGATGTCATTTGACAAAGGTGATGTTTCATCATTGATTAGTTTATTCATCAGAAGAGATAAAATTAGGGTGGAGGGAAAATTGAAAATTATCCAAAGCAGCCTGCTCCTGTTTAAAAGTTGAGCTTGACTTTCTAGTTTTACTAAATGTATTATCTCGATATTTTGAGGTGCCATATTCTGTCTGTAGTTTCTTTGGTGGTGGAGTCAGAAGGAGAGTCTGGGAATTCTTTTGGTTAGTGGCATGCTGGTGGCTTCAAGGGGCTTGGCGTCAGGAGCCTTGGGGTGAAGTCTGCAACTGCTTGCCTGACCCTGGGTGCATCTCCCAGAGGTTTTGTTTCCTCTTATGAAATTGCTGGCAGATAATGTTCTGCTTAAAGGGGAACCCTCCCATCCTGTTGGTGGCAATGCAAAGTGGTGCAGCCAGTCTGGGAAACAGTGTGGGGGTTCCTCAAAAAGTTAAACATTGAACAATCCCATGATCCAGCAATTGCTCTCCTAGGTATTTACCCAAAGGATACAGAAATGCAGATTCAAAGGGGGAACATGCACCATGATGTTTATAGCAGCAATGTCCACAGTAGCCAATCTATGGAGAGAATCCCAAAGTCCATGCACTGATGAATGGATAAAGCAGATGTGGGATACATAATATATATATATATATATATATATATATATGTATATATATATATATATATATATATATATATATATATATATATATATATATATATATATATATATAATGGAATATGACCCAGCTTCAAAAAGAATGAAATCTTACCATTTGCAAGGATGTGGATGGATCTAGAGTATATTAAGCTAAGCAAAATCAGTGAGGAAAGACAAATATCCTATCTCTCACACTTGTGGAATTTCAGAAAGAAAACAGATGAACAGAGTGGAGGGGTGATGAGAGAGGCAAACAAGGAAATAGACTCAACCTTGGAGAACAAACTGAGTGTTGCTGCAGGACAGGAGCATGGGGGGAAGAGTTAAATGGGTGAGGGATATTAAGGAGGGCACTTGTGATGAGCACCGGGTACTGTATGCAGATGAGGAATCACTAAATCCTACCCCTGAAGCGAATATTCCATGGCATGTGAACTAACTGGAATTTAAGTAAAAGAAGAAAGGAAAAAGTGTTCTGCTTCATGAAGAGTGAGATAAAATTGTAGTGATTTGGGCTGTACTATTCTATAGATGAGAGTTGTAAAACACCCTGTTGTAGGATACACTAGTTTCTTATCACATAAGGAGTCCTCATAAAGCTGCAATGAAAGATTCAGATCTCAGAGCATGTTCATGTTCCACTGATATGTTACAATTTGCACAGGTAGGAAAGAAGGTGGAGAGAAAGGCAACAGAAGGGGAAAGTAGGTGTGAACCTTTCATTAGTTAGTGTTATAGCTTTCTCATGAAAGCCTTGCGCCAGTGTGATTTTGGAAGAAACGGTGGAATCCGGGAGCTTTGCAGGAGATAGGGGAGTTCCAGGTCTGGGTAAACTGACAGGGGTCCCAGAGGAGTGTTGAATGCATTCTGCAGCAGGGTGTGGGCAGGGTGGGCTCCAGGGGTGGCAGTGGTCTCCTGGGTGAGAGTTGTGACAGGTGAGGGCTGTGTGCAAGTTCCTGGCTGAGGACAAGTGAGGCACAGGCAGAGAGCTGGCAGAGAACCTTCTTCTGGGCCACCAGCCTCACCCAACACACACAGCCTCATCTTCTGTCCCTGTCACTCCAATTCTGACTTCTCCGAAGGTGAGTGAGAATACATCAAGAGCATTCTTAACAGAAGGGAAAGCATGTGCAAAAGCTCTGGGGCAGGAGAATTCCAGTTATTTCCAGGAGCAGCAAGAAGGACCTGTGGCCACAGGAGACAGCTTAGGACATGAGCTTAGAGAGGTGAAAGAGGGTGACAGAAAGCTATTCCAGGGCTATAATCCCATGAGAAGCTGTTTCACTGGGCCATACTGGCTACAGTGTTGAGAACAGATTACAGAGGGTTGAAGATGGCAAAGCAGGTCAATGATGAAGCTTTTCCAGGAACTCAGGCACCGTGGAATGGACAGGTGGCTTTGGATGGAGTGGTTAGACCTCTTCTGGGTCCATTTTGAAGATGGAGCTCACAGGATTTGCTGATGGGTTAGCTATTAGGAGCAGGAGAACAGAGGAATTGGGGTAACTCTCAGGTGTTGTGGGTTGTCCTGATCGAGAGGAAGGAGAGAGTTTCTCAGGGGGTAGGAGGTAGTCGGTGTTCAGCATGCTGAGGAAGGTGCCTTTCCCCGTGGATCTGCTGAGGTTTGTGTCTGGGAGGACCTTTCACATCTCTTCCCTCAGCAATGCTCAAGTACAAGTATCCCCCACTTTTTAAACGTTCACAGTAAGACACTGGGCTTTCTTGAAAGAACTACGTTATTACCCAGCTTCAGTAAAAGGAAGAGACCTGAAGAGGATTTCAATCTTATGAAAAAAGGTGAACAGTGAGAATCGCGTTCAGCATCTGTTCTGGGGAGAAGCACGACCGAGGCGGCGTGCACCCCAACCAGCTCCTTCCTCTGTCAACCGCTCTCCGCTTCCAGCCACTAGCACTTTGAATTGTGTCTGTGAGCCTCTGCTGTGCTTCATCTTCATTTATGCTGGGCCTCCGTTAGAAACTTGTGTGCTGCGGCCTAAGAAAAGCCAAAGAGAAGGAATTTTGGAGTCTGAGCACACTGTCTAATTGTTCGTGTAAATTAATGGTCATTCCTTCTTGACACCATTTCTGCTGTGCAAGGTTTCTCAGAAGCCCTGTACTTTCAAAGAGCAGGGAAACCTATACCCCATGCTGCGGGGTTAGTTTTAGTCTCCATGCCTGACAGACCATTTCATGACAAGGATTTTCTCACTCAAACATTGAGACTTTGACCATCTTCACCCTTTTCTACCACCGCATCCCCGAATCTGGCACCTACCAACCTGCTCTCAGTATCTATGCGTTCAGTATTTGTTTATTCCACATTGAATGTACATGAGAGCATCTGGTATTGGTCTTTCTGTGTCTGAGTTACTTGGCATAAGGCCCCCAAGGTCTGTGTTTCCATGTCTGGTTCTTGTGAATAATGCTGCAGTGAACGTGGGAGTGCATCTGTCTTTTTGAGGCAGCATTTTTGTGTTCTTAAATCAATACTCAGTAGAGCCATTACTGGGTCATGGGGTAGTTGTATTTATTTTTTCAGGAACCTCCATACCATTTGTCACAGTGGCTGCACCAATTTCCATTCCCACCAACAGTGCACAGTGTTTCCTCGTCTGCACACCCTTGACCCCACCTGGTGTCTGTCTCTGGGACAATTGCTATTCCAACAGTTGTGAGAGGATAGCCGATTGTGGGTTTGACTGATGTTTCCCTGACGATGTTTAGTGATGTCGAACAACTTTTTCTGTCTGTTGGCACCTGTGTGCCATCTTTGGAAAGTATCTATTCACATATTCCTCCCATTTTTTATATAGTTTTTTTTTTATTTGTATGAGTGTTGTGTGTATTTTGGATATTAGCCTCTTCTCACACATATGATTCGCAGATATGTTTTTCTTATTGGGTCAGAGGCCTTTTAAGTTTTTGATGGTTTCTTTTGCCGTGTGGAAGATTTCAGTTTGATGTTGTTCCACTTGTTTACTTTTGCTTTTGTTGCCTTTGCATTTGGTGTCCGATCTGAAGACTCTTTGCCAAAACTAATGTCAATAGACTTAGTACCTGTGTCTTCTTGGAGGTTTATGGATTCAGGTCTTATGTTCAAATCATTCATCCATTAAAAATTTTGTGTGTGGTGTAAGAAAGTGACCCAGTTATATTCTTCTGCATTTAGTGTCCCCTTTGCCTGTTACCGCTCACTGAAGAGACAGTCCTTCCCTCATGGCATATCTTCTGCTGCTGTGTCGTAAGTGAGGATCATCTACGTGTGGGTAAGTTTCTGAGCTTTCTGTACTGTTCCACTGACCTGGTGTCTTTGTTTATGCCAGTACCATCCTGTTTTGATGACATCAGCTTTATAATCCAGCTTGAAATCCAGGAGTGTGTTGACTGCACCTCTTTCTCCAGGTTGCTTTGCGGATTTGGTGTCTTTTGTGATTCCATACAAGTTTGAGGACTGTTTTCTATTTCCTCGAATAATGACACAGGAATTCAGATAGGGATTTCATCACATCTGTCGATTGCTTTGGGTACGATGGACATGTTCACATAATTAACTCTTCCAGTTAAGGAGCATGGCGTATGCTACCATTTGTTTGTGTTCCCTTCCAAATCTTTGACCCATACATTCTGCCCCCCTGGACACACATATTTTTCATTTCTTTTCTGCCATGTGTTGAGTGTACTATGTCTTTCTCATTCTTCGTTACTTTTATTCCTAGATTTTTTTTGATGCAATTTTAAATGGCGTTGCTTTTTTAATTTCTCTTTGTGAAAGTGTGTCATCAGTATACAGAAATGCAAGAAGTTGGGTCATCTGGGTGGCTCCATAAGTGAAGCGTCTACCTTCAGCTCAGGTCATGATCCCAGAGTTCTGGGATCGAGCCCCGTGTTGGGCTCCCTGATTAGTGAGGGTCTGCTTTTCCCTCTTTCTGACACTCCCACTGCTCATGCTTTTTCTCTTCCTGTCAAATAAATAAATAATATTTGAAAAATAATGACAACAGGTCTCTGCATATTGACTTTATATCCTGCAGCTTGTTTGAGTTTTTTTATTCTAACAGTTTTTTTTTTTTTTTTGTGGAATCTTTCGGGATTTTATGTCATTTGCAAATTATGCCAGTTTTCCTGTATGGATTTCATATCTTCTCTTTTTAAAAAAATTGTTATTCACCCTACAGTACTTCATTTGTTTTCGATGTAGTGTTCCATGATTCATTGTTTGCATATAACACCTAGTGCTCATTATGACAAGTGCCCTCCTTTTTTTTTTAAGAATTTATTTATTTATTCAACAGAGATAGAGACAGCCAGCGAGAGAGGGAACACTAGCAGGGGGAGTGGGAGAGGAATAAGCAGGCTCACAGCGGAGGAGCCTGTTGTGGGGCTCGATCCCATAATGCCAGGATCACGCCCTGAGCCGAAGGCAGATGCTTAACCACTGTGCCACCCAGGTGCCCCCTGTCTTGTTAATTTTAACCATTCTAACTGGTGTAAGGTGGTATTTCATTGTCGTTTTGATTTGTATTTGCCTGATGGCAAGTGATGTGGAGCATTTTTTCATGTGTCTGTCGGCCATTTGTATGTCTTCTCTGGAGAAGTATCTCTTTGTGTCTTCTGCCCATTTTTTGGGTGTCGAGTTTGAGGAGTTCTTTATAGATCTTGGATACCAGCCCTTTATCTGTAATATCATTTGCAGATATCTTCTTCAATTCCATAGGTTGCCTTTTGTTTTGTTGATTGTTTGCTTTGCCGAGCAGAAGCTTTTTATCCTGATGAAGTGCCAATAGTTCATTTTTGCTTTTATTTCCTTTGCCTTTAGAGACGTGGCTTGCAAGAATTGTTGTGTCCAAAGTTGAAGAGTTCTTTTGATTTTGATATGAGACAGGAATCCATTATCTTTCTTTCCTGATTGTATTTGAGTCCTCTGTCTTTCTTGGTGAGTCTAGCTAAGTTTGTCAGTTTGTTTATCTTTCCAAAAAAGGCAGCCCTCATTTTCATTGGTTTTTTTTTTTGTCTTTTTAGTCTTTGTTGGATTTATTTATGCCTTCCTTTTTGTTATTTCCTTATTTCTACTAATTTGGGGCTTTGTTGGTTGTTTTTTTTTTTTTTCCAATTCTTTACCACAGAAATCAGGTTGTTTATTGGAGATTATTCTCATGGATTGATGAACACTTGAATTTCTATGAATGTCCTCCATAAAGCCACTTTTGCTGCATCCCATAAGTTTTTGTAGGTTGTCTTTTTCATCAGCGTCAAGGTACTTCTAAAATTTTTTTGATTTCTTCTTTGACTGTTGGTTGTTCAGTAGCATGTTGTTAAATCTCCACATATTTTTTAAGATTCTTTAAGTATCTGACAGAGAGTGAGACAGCGAGAGAGGGAACGCAAGCAGCGGGGTGGGAGAGGGTGAAGCGGGCTTCCCACTGAGCAAGGAGCCTGATTCGGGGCTAGATCCCAGGATCCTGGGATCACGACCTGAGCTGAAAGCAGATCCTTAACGACTGAGCCACCCAGGCCCCAAAAATCTCCACCTATTTTTGACAGTCCCATTTTTTTCTTGAGACTGATTTCTAGTTTCATATCATTATGGTTGGATAAGATTTGAAGCAGAAGGTGAAGAGAGCATTCAGATGAAAGGTTTGTTTCCTGGAGGGTTTTCTGAGGGCAGACCATGAGTTCAGTGGGCAGGAGGAAGGTTTTATGAGATGGGGGGTGGGGATAACCCTTGTTAGAATTACTGACTACTACCATGCAGGCTGTGTGCTACCGTTCACATCATAGTCCTGATGGACTTGTACTTCATTAGAAATATTTTCTAGGAGGTGTAGGCATAGCCTTCACTTAAAGAAAGGTGCCATGTGGGTTCAGCAACCAGGATGTATGGTACTGTGGGGGATCAGAAACAGGCTTTCTGTGGGAAGTGACAGAAATAAGATATGGTGAGCTCCATGACCATAGGTGAGGTCCCGAGTGACCCACTGGGTGTTGGGTTCTGTGGATCTGTCTCATCAGGTGCTGTGGAATTCAGGGACACCCTCCTGTCTGTGGATTTGTGTGGATACAGGTAGACATCAGTGTCTGGCCAGGCACGAAGGTCGCACTGGACCACCACCAGAGATACAGCGTGCGGTGGAGCCACTGCTTGGTTTCCCCGAAAGCTGACCAGGGTCTGTGACTGTGATTCCTAGCAGCTGCAAGGGGAGAGGAGGCCGGGGGTGGTGCACACTTCCTAGAGTTGTGGTCAGGACTAGTCTGGAGCCCACTGAAGTCAGCCACACAAGGCACAGAAGGCACCAAGTCAGTGTAGCTGTGGGCACTGCTCCCTTGGTACTTTCGGGCCAGCTCCATGCTGCCACCTCCTGCTTTTCATCATCATCTTCAAGGTCATGTGACTCTGCTCTTGCCCCATGGCCTCTGGGGTATTGTCCGTCCTCCATCTGGCCCTCGTCCCTGGTGCCCTGTGCAGTCCGATGCCAGGGTAGCCTTCTTGAGACAAATATCTGGCCCTGATGGAACACTTCCATGGATCTCCTGTGATGCGAGGATGATGCCCTGCCCTGGAAGGGGCCTGCAGGTCCCCAATCAGGACAGCCATGTCTCCCTTTTCAGCATGGCCTGCCCTCCCCTCAGTCTTCTTCAGGGAAGCTCTCCCCACTTCCTGAGCTGACAGCTCTGAACTTAAAAATGAATGTTATTTTACATATCTCTATGCCTTAGTTCATCCATGGCATGTCTTTCAACCCCGTTAGTGGGTTTTTTTCTTTTTTAGCAGTTCTGAAGGGCTGTCTGATCAAGGAGGGGATGACGTGGGTGGGGTAGCTTTCCCTCTCATCTCCCTCAGCATGTCTCTGAGCCCTGGGGCCAGCTATCCCAGTGAGGATTGAGGAACCCGAGCCAACCCATCCTGAGCACAGGCTGTGTCAGCTCATAGACTGATGCGTGTTGGTGGGCAGCTGGCATGGGCCAGGGGCAGGCAGTGTCTCCTTCTCATTCCTTCCCTCCCTTCCTCCGAGAGGTAGCTCAGAGAAGCCTTCAACCCCTGCATCTCCAGATCCCTTGACCTATGCCTCCTGTGTTCAGCTGGTGACCTTGGAGTTTCGCATCGATTCTACCTCCCGTACCCTCTCCCGTATCAGTTCCTGCATCAGGGGAGGGGTCGGACCCTTGTCTGCTTTTGGTCTTCTTCCTGTCCCGCACCAAGCCCACCCACCTTTGCATCTTCCATGTATGTGCTTGGAAGCAAGCCCATCCACAGGGAACCTATTAGCCAAATGGATCCAAGCAATGAACATTGAAGTAGAGATCCAGGATCCATAATAAACCTGCTCTGAAACCTGTCCCAAAGTCTGTGACTCTCTCACACTGAAACAGAAACAATAGTAGCTTTCTGGACTGTGAAGTGTCATGTGTCTCTACTTACAATCTTGAATGCATAGGTGCTGAGCCTGGACTGAAAAGGACCATGTCTTCCGTGGCCTGGAATCCACGGCAAAAACTCAGTGAAATCTGAATTTGAGGCATGGAGTGAATAATTATTGTAGAGTGAATCCTCCCAAGTAGGGCTTATGCACATTGCACAGGAAAAGCTTTTTCAAAGAGCTTCCTGAAAGAAAAATCTTTTTTAAAATTTATTTTAATTCCAGTAAAACTAACATACAGTGTTACATTCGTTTCAGGTGTACAATAGAGTGATTCAGTAATTCTATATATTACTCAGTGGTCATCAAGAAAAGCGTCCTCTTAATCCCCTTCATCTATTTCACTCATCCCTCTATCCACCTCCTCTCTGGTAACCATCCGTTTGTTCTCTATTGTTAAGAGTTTGTATTTTGGTGTGTCTCCTTTTTCTCTTTTAGTTATTTATTTTTGTTTGTTTTTTAAATTCCCCATTAGAGTGACATCGTATGGGATTTGTCTTTCTCTGACTGACTGATTTAGTTAGGATAATACTCTCTAGCTCCATCCATGTGTCTGCAAATGGCAAGGTTTCATTCTTTTTCAAGCCGAGTAATACTCCATTGTGTGTGTGTGTGTGTGTGTGTGTGTGTGTGTGTGTGTGTGAATACACACATCTATCATCTCATTTGTCAATTTTTCTACAGACACTTGGGTTGCTTCCATATTGTGATATTGTGAATAATGGTGCAAGAAACATAGGGGTGCACATATCCTTTTAAGTTACTGTTTTCCTATTCTTTGGGTAAATACGAGTAGTGTGATTGTTGGATCGTAGGGTAGTTCTATATTTAATTTTTTGAGGAACCTTCATACTGTTTTCCACGGTGGCCACCACAGTTTGCATTCCCACCCACAGTTCGCGAGGATTCCCCTTTATCCACATCCTCCCAACACCTGCTCTTTGTTGTGCTTTTGATGTTAGCCATTCTGACAGGTTTGAGGTATTACCTCACTGTCCTTTGGGTTTACATTTTCCTGATGATGGATGATGGTGAACATCTTTTCACGGGACTGTTGGCCATTTGTATTTCTTCTTTGGAGAAATGTCTGTCCATGTCTTCTGCCTATTTTTTTAACTGGATTATTTGTTTTTGGGGGGTTGAGTAGAATCACTTGTATATGTTTTGGACACTATCCCTTTATTGCATATGATCTTTGCAAATATCTTCTCCCTTTGAGTAGGTTGTCTTATTATTTTTACGTTTTCATTGTTCTTCTGCCGTGTGGAAACTTTTTATTTTGCTGTATTCCCAATAGTTTATTTTTGTTTTCATTTCCTTTGCCTCAGGAGACAGTCTAGAAAAACGTTGGTATGGTCCATATCAAGAAGTTACTGTCTTCCCTCCTGTAGGATTTTTATGGATTCAGGTCTCATATTGAGGTCTTGAAACTGTTTTGTGTTTGTCTTTATTGTGTAAGAAAGCAGTCTAATTTCATTCTTTTGTGCGTAGCTGTCTAGTTTTCCCAATACCATTTGTTGTAGAGACTGTCCTTTTCCCTTTTGATATCGTTGCTTGCTTTGTGGAAGATTCATGGACCACATAATTGTGGGTTTCTGTCTGAACTTGTATCCTGTTCCTTTGGTGGCTGTGTCTATTTTTGTGCCGTACTGTCTTGTTAGGATGACTGCAGCTTTGTAGTATAACCTGAAATCTGAAATTGTCAGTCCTCCAGCTTTGTTTTTCTTTTCCACATTGCACTGGCTGTTCGGAATCTTTAGTGGTTCCATACAAATGTGTAGGATTGTTTATTCGAGGTCTTTTGTTCTTTAATTTAAATTCAATTAGCCAACTTACAGTACATCATTCGTTTCAGATGTAGTCTTCAATAAATTTTCAGTCATGTGTAACACCCAGTGCTCATTGTATCGTGTGACCTCCTTAATGCTACTCACCCAGTTACCCCCCCAACTTCTCCTCCAACAATCATCAGTTTCTTGCGATAGTTAAGCGTCCATTATGGGTTTTCTCCCTCTCTGATGACTTCCCATTCTATTTTCCCTTCCTTCCCCTATGGTCTTCTTCCTTGTTTCTGATATTCCACATAGGAGTGAAAGCATATGATCATTGTCTTTCTTTCATTGACTTATTCCACTCAGCATAATACCCTCCAGCTCCACCCAGGTCGGTGTGATGGTAAGTATTCATCCTTTCTGATGGCTGAGTAATATTCCATTATATATATGATCTACATCTTCTTTATCCATTCATTTATCCATGGTCATCTGCACTCCTTCCACAGTTTGTCTATTATGGATATTGCTGCTATGAACACTGGTGTGCATGTGTCCCGTCTTCACTACCTCTGTCTCTGGGGGTAAATACCCAGTAGTGCAATTGCTGGGACATCGGTAGCTTTATTTATAACTTCTTGAGGATACTCCGTACCATTTTCAAGAGTGGCTGTACCGGACTGCATTCGTACAGGGGTGTAAGAGGGTTCCCATTTCTCCACATCCTCTCCAACATGTACAGTTTCATGTCTTCTTATTTTTATATATTCGGCCTCGTGTAATATGGCATTTATAGGGGTTTAGATTTGCATTTCCCTGAAGCCAAGTGATATGAAGCATTTATGCATGTATCTTTTGGTCACCAGTACGTCGTCATAAGTGAAGTGACTTCCCATTTTAATCCATCTCAAGACCTAAAGCTGGGTAAGTCTCTGAAGCTGGATGATGCCATCGGTTGGAAGTGTGGAGAATTTCAAAAGTTCTCCATGGAGAGCAAGTTTAAAGGTCAGTGTGAAGCTACTAATTGGATCCGGGGAGATCTCTGAAAGTGGGGGTTGACTGGGATGGGCTGAGGGGGGCCCTCCGATTTTCCTATGAATTCTTGCTGCAGCCCCAAATGGACAGTTTCCTGCTGTGGGGCAGGCTGAGTCCTCTGTCGTGCAGAGGTGAGCCCAATGCCTGGTGCCTTGGAGGCAGGCAAATGGGGAGGGACACTCAGCAGAGGACCCAGGGTTAGGTTAGGCCTCAAGAGACAGCAGGTCCGAACTGCCCAGTGCTCAGAGAACTCCCAGGCCAAGTGAGATGAGGGCACAAGGGTGGGTGAGTGTGAGCCTTGGGGTTCCATCCGGAAGCGCCCACAAAGGTCGGGGTTCACCAGAAGGGGCTCTCAGGGTGTGCCCCAATTCTCTTGCCCTGAATGCTCTCTTGTTCCCCAAAATGGTGCTGTTTACTGTGGGCTGCAGGCTGAGTCCTACGGTGGGGCTTGGGTTTCCCCAATCCCCCGGAGTGTGGTGCCAGGAATCTAGGGAGGGACCTCTCTGTGGCCAACCTAGGGTAAGGGTTAGGGTCCAGGAGCCAGGCAGGGACAATCTTTAGGCTGTGGGGCGAGCTCTGTGGATGGCTGAGAGGAGGCCATGGGGGAGGGTGAGAATGGGCCTCAGGGTTGGGGAACGGGGGGCTGCCAATGATGGGGATGGGCTCCAGGGGCCTCCCCAAGTTCTCATGCCCTGTAGGCTCCGTAGAACCCCAAGGGGCATGGTTTCCTGTCGGGTGGCAAGCTGAGTCCTGCGGTGGGGCACAGATATCCCAATTCCCCGGGTCTGCGATATAAGGCTCCTGGGGAGACCCCCAAACCCACAGCCGGCTTAGGGCTAGCGTAAGGCCCCAGGAGCCCCGCAGGCTGGATCTGCTGGCTGTATGGCGAGCTACACGGGCTGAGGTGAGGGTGTGGGGAGGGTGAGCGTGGGCCTCAGGGTTGGGGTGCGGGTGGCCGTTGAAGTTCGCTGGTGGCTCAGGAGGGCCCTCCTGGTTCTCCCGCCCTGAATGCTCTATGGCCTCCCAAGGCACACGGTTTCCTGCGTGGTGGCAGACTGAGTCCTGCTGTGGGGCTCAGGTGTCCCGAATCCCCGCAGCTGTGGCTCCAGGCTCCTGGGGAGGGGCCCCTCCACAGATGAACTAGGGTTAGGGTTGGGGCCCAGGAACCCCGCAGGCCATATCTGCCCACTATGTGGCGAGCTCCGCCGCGGGCTGAGGTGAGGGTGCAGGGTGGGGTGAGCATGGGCTTCAAGGTTGGGTTTAGGGATCGCCGAAGTTCACCGGGGTTCTGGGGGCCCTCCTGGTTCTCCCACCCTGAATGCTCTACAGCCTCCCAAGGGGCACGGTTTCCTGCAGGCTGGCAGGCTTTGTCCTGCAGTGGAGGTCAGGTGTCCCCAGTCCCTGGGGCTTTGGCACCGGGCCCCAGGGGAGGGGCCCTACCCAGCCGACCTAGGGTCAGGTCTAGGCCCCAGGAACCCGGCAGGCCTGATCTGCCGGCTCTGCCACGAGCTCAGTGGCAAGCTGAAGGGAAGGCATGGGGCGGGATGAGCGTGGGCCTCAGGGTTGGGGTGTAGGGGGTCGCCGAGGTTTGCTGGGGGCTCAGGGGGGCCCTACCAGTTCTCCTGCAGGGGATGCTCTGCGGCGCTGCAAGGGGCATGGTTTCCTGAGGGGTGGCAGGCTGAGTCCCGTGGTGGGGCTCAGGTGTACCCAATCCCCGGGGTTAGGGTACGGATTAGGGTACGGGTTAAGGTTAGGGTATGGGTTACGGTTAGGGTATGGGTTAGGGATAGGGTAAGGAGAGGGTATGGGTTAGGGTTGGGTTTAGGGGTTACAGGTTGGAGGTTATGGGTTAGGGTACAGATTAGGGTTTAGGGTACGGGTTAGGGTTTAGGGTTTAGGGTTAGGGTTGGAGTACGGGTTAGGTTTAGGGTACGGGTTAGGGTTAGGGTACGGGTTAGGGTACGCATTAGGGTACGGTTTAGGGTACGGGTTAGGGTACAGTTTAGGGTAAGTATTGGCCTACCGATTTGGGTACGGTTTAGGGTACGGGTTAGGGTTAGGGTACCGGTTAGGGTTAGGGTACAGTTTAGGGTTATGGTACAGGTTAGGTTACGGTTTAGGTTTAGGCTTAGGGTACGGGTTAGGGAACGGGTTAGGGATAGGGATAGGGTACGATTTAGGGTTAGGTTATGGGTTAGGGTACGGGTTAGGGTACAGGTTAGGGTTAGGTATGGGTTAGGGTCCGGGTTAGGGATAGGGCACGAGTTAGGGTATGGGTTAAGGTTAAGGTAAAGGTACTGGTTAGGGTTAGGGTACGGGTTACGGTTTAGGGTTTAGGGTTACAGTTAGGGTACGGGTTAGGGTTAGGGTACGGGTAGGGTTTGGGTACGGGTTATGGTACGAGTTAGGGTATGGGTTAAGGTCAGGGTTTAGGGTTAAGGTTAGGGTACGGGTTAGGGTACTTGTTAGGGTTACGGTTAGGTTTAGGGTATGGTTTAAATTACGGGTTAGGGTACAGTTTACGGTTAAGGTTAGGGTATGGGTTAGGGTACGGGTTAGAGTACGTGTTAGGGTTACGGTTAGGGTTAGGGTACAGGTTAGGGTTAGGTTTAGGGTACGCGTTAGAGTTAGGGTTAGAGTACGGGTTAGGGTACGGGTTAGGGTTAGGTTTAGGGTTAGGTTATGTGTTAGGGGTAGGGTTAGCTGAAGGGGTAGGGTTAGGGGTAGGGTTAGGGGTATGGTAGGTGTCTGGGTAGGGTTAGGGTTTAGGGTTAGGGTTTGGGGTTTGGGGTTAGTGGTTAAGGTTAGGGTTTCATGTTTAGGGTTTCCGGATTAGGGTTAGGGGTTAGGGTTTAGGGTTTAGTGTTAATGTCAGGGTTTAGGGTTTAAGGATTAGGGTTTAGGGTTAGGTTTAGGGTAGGGTTAGGTTTAGGGTAAGGGTTAGGGGTTAGCGTTAGGTTTAGGATTAGCGGTTAAGGTTTGGGTTTAAGGTTAGGCATTAGGGTTTAGGGTTAGGGTTAGACCCCAGTAGGCCAGCAGGACCTATGCCCCGGCTGTGCGGCAAGTGGAGGAGTGGGCCAAGGTGAGGGCGATGGCGAGCGGGAGTATGGTATCCAGCGTTTTGTCGCCGGGGGCCTTTGAAAGTCGCTAGAGGCTTGGAGGGCCCTGCCCGTTATCCCGCCCTTAATGACCAGCGGTGCCCCTAGCGGCCCGGGTGGTGGCAGTGTGGCAATGTGAGTCTGGCACTACGGTTTGGGGGTCCCCAATGCCGTGTGTTGCAGTGCCAGGCCCCTTGGGAGGGGCACCTCTGGGGCCCTCCTAGGGTTAGTGTTAGCTCCCAGGAGTCCAGCAGGCATGATCCGCCAGCTGTGTGGTAGCATAGGACCGGGCCAAGGTGAAGGCGCCGGCAAGCTGGAGCGTGGGCCCAAGCATTTTGGCGTGGGGGGCCTTGGAAGGTCACCGGGGGATTCAAGGGCCCTGCCGGTCCTCCCGCCCTGAATGGCCAGAGGCGCCCTTAGCTGCCCAGGTGGTGGCGGCATGGCATGGTGAGTATGGCGCTGGGGCTCGGGGGTCCCCAATCCCCGGTGTGGCAGCACCAGGCCCCTTGGGAGGGGCCCCTCGGGTGCGACCTAGTGTTAGGGTTAGCCCCCAGGGGGCCGACAGGCCCAATCCCATGGCTGTGTGGAGAGCGGATGGGCGCGCTGAGGTGAGGGGGCTGGCAAGTGGGAGCATGGGCCCAAAAGTTTTGGTGCGGGGGGCCTTCGAATGTCGCCGGGGTCTCGGAGGGCCCTGTCCATTCTCCTGCCCTGAAGACCGGCGACGCCTCTAGCGTCGCGCATGGCGGCGGGGCGTCCGGGTGATTCCGGCGCTGGGACTCGGGGTTCCCAAATCCCCGGTGTTGCGGCTCCAGGTCCCTTGGGCGGGTACCTCGGGGGCCGATCTATGGTTAGGGTTAGACCCCAGGAGGCCGGCAGGCCAGATCTGGCAGCTATGCGGCGAGTGGAGGGGCAGGCGGAGGTGAGGCCGCTGGCGAGCGGGAGTATGGGCCCAGGCGTTTTGGCGCGGAGGTCCTTCGGATGTCACCAGGGGCTTGGAGTGCCCTGCCCGTTCTCCCGCCCTGAATGACTGTCAGCTCTCCTAGCGGCCCCGGTGGTGGCAGGTCGGCATGTTGAGTCCAGCCTTGGGGCTCGGGGGTCCCTAATCCCTGGGGTTGCTGCGCCAGGCCCCTTGGGAGGGGCCCCTTGGGTGCCGCCCTAGGGTTAGGGTTAACCCCCAGGACACCAGCAGGCCCTATCTGCTGGCTGTCCAGCGAGCAGAGGGGTGGACCGAGGTGAGCGCCCTGGTGAGTGGGAGCGTGGGCCCAAGCGTTTTGGCACGGGGGCCTTCAAAGGTCGCCGGGGGCTTGGAGGGCCCTGCCAGTTCTGCCCCCCTGAATGACCGGGGGCACCCCTAGCAGCCCGGGTGGTGGCATGGGGGCAGGGTGAGACCGCAGTTGGGGCTCGGCTTCCCCAATCCCCGGCGTTGCGGTGCCAGTCCCCTTGGGAGGGGTCCCTCTGGGGCCCAACTTGGGTTAGGGTTAGCCCCCAGGAGGGCGGCAGGCCCGATCCGCCAGCTCTGTGCCAATTGAAGTGGCGTGCTGAGTTGAGGGTGCTGGCGACCAGGAGCGTCGGCCCAAGCATTTTGGCGCGGATGGCCTTCGTAGTCACCATAGGCTCGGAGGGCGCTGCTCGTTCTCCTGCCCTGAATGACCGGCAGCGCCCGTAGCGGCCCGGTTGGTGACGGGGCGGCAAGGTGAGTCCGGCACTGGGGAGGGGTCCCCAATCCCCGGCGTGGTGGCGCCGGGCACTTGGGAGTGGTCCCTCGGGGGCCGATCTAGGGTAGGGTTAGCCCAAAGGAGGCCGGCAGGCCGAATTCGCCAGCTGTGCTGCAAGCGGAGTGGTGGGCCAAGGTGAGGGCACTGGCCATCGGGAGCGTGGGCACAAGCGTTTTGTTATGGGGGGGCTTCGAAAGTCGCTGGTGGCTCGGAGGCCCCTGCCTGTTCTCCCGCCCTGAATGAGGACGGCGCTAATAGCGGGCAGGGTCACGGCGAGGAGGCAGGGTGAGTCTTGCGCTGGTGCTCGGGGGTCCCCAAGCCCCGGCGTGGCGGTGCCAGGCCCCTTGGGAGGGGCCCCTCAAGGGGCGACGTATGGTTTGGGTTAGCTCCCAGGAGGCCGTCAGGCCCGATCAGCCAGGTGTGCGTCGAGCGGAGGGGCGGGCCGAGGTGAGGCTGCTGGCGAGTGGGAGCATGGGCCCAAGCATTTTGGCGTGGGGAGCCTTCAAAGGTCTCCGGGTGCTCTGAGGGCCTTGTCCGTTCTCCCGCCCTGAATGACCGGCAGTGCCCCTATAGGCCAGGGTGGAGGAGGGGCGGCACGTTGAGTCTTGCACAGGGGCTCGGTGGTCCCCAATCCCCACTTTGCAGCACCAAGCCCCTTTGGAGGGGCCCTCGTGGGCCAACATATGGTTAGGTTTAACCCCCAGGAGGCCAGCAGGCCCGATCCGCCAGCTGTGCCGCGAGCGGAGGCACGGGCAGAGGTGAGGGCGCTGGCGAGAAGGAGCATGGGCCTAAGCGTTTTGGGGCGGGGGGCCTTTGAATGTTGCAGGGGGCTCAGAGGGCCCTGCCCGTTCTCCCGCCCTGAATGACCGGTGGCGCCCCTATCGGCCCAGGTGGAGGCGGGGCGGCAGGGTGAGTCTGGCGCTGGGGCTCGGGGGTCCAAAATCACGGGCGTTCCGGCACGAGGCCTGTTGGGAGAGGCCCCTCTGCGGCCAACTAGGGTTAGTGTTAGCCCCCAGGAGGCCTGCAGGTCTGATCCGCTGGCTGTGAGGTGAATGGAGGGGTGAGCCGAGATGAGGTCGCTGGCGAGCGAGAGCGTGCACCCAAGCGTATTGGCTTGGGGGGCCTTCGAGGTCGCCAGGGGCTCGGAGGGCCCTGCCCGTCCTTCCGTCCTGAAAGACCGACGGCGCCCATAGCGGCCCAGGTGGCGATGGGGAGGCGTGGTGAGTCCGACGCTGGGTTTCATGGGTTCTCAATCCCCGGCGTTGCGGTGCAAGGCCACTTAAGAGGGGCCCCTCAGGGGTCGACCTAGGTTTAGGGTTAGCACCCAGGATGCCAGAAGGCCCGATCCGCCTGCTGTGCGGCGAGTGGAAGGGTGGCCCGAGGTGAGGGCGCTTCGAGCGGGAGCGTGGGCCCAAGCATTTTGGCATGGGGGGCCTTCGAAGGTCGCCGAAGACTCAGAGTGCCCTGCCCGTTCTCCCGCCCTGAATGACCGGTGGCGCCCCAAGCAGCCTGGGTGGTGGTGGGGCGCAGGGTGAGTCCGGCACTGGGGCTCAGGGTCCCCAACCCGGCGTTGCGGTCCCAGGCCCCTTGGGAGGGTCCCCTCGTGGGCCGACCTAGGGTTAGTGTTAGTCCCCAGGAGGCTGGCAGGCCCAATCCGCCGACTGTGTGGAGAGCGGAAGCGCTGGCCGAGGTGAGGCCGCTAGTGAGCGGGAGCGTGGGCCCTAGCGTTCTGGCGCGTGCGGCGTTCGAAATTTCCCGGGGGCTCTGAGGGCCCTGCCGGTTCTCTCGCCCTGCATGATCCTCGGTTATCCTAGGGGCCTGGGTGGAAGAGGGGGGGCAGGGTGAGTCCGGTGCTTGGGCTTGGGGGTCCCAAATCCCCAGCGTCGTGGCACCAGCACCTTGGGAGGGGCCCCTCTGGGGCCAACCTAGGGTTAGTGTAAGTCCCCAGGAAGCCGGCAGGCCCGACCCGCCGGCTGTGTGGCGTCCAGAGGGGCAGGCTGAGGTGAGGGCGCTGGCGAGCGGGAGTGTGGGCCCAGGCATTTTGGCACGGGTGCCTTCGAAGGTCACCAGTGCCTCGGAGGGCCCTGCCCGTTCTCTTGCCCTGAATGACCGGCGGCGACCCTAGCAGCTCGGGTGGCCTGGGGGCGGCAAGTTGAGTCCAGCGCTGGGGCTCGTGGGTACCCAATCCCCGGCGTTGCGGTGCCAGGCCTCTTGGGAACCGACCTAGGGTTAGGGTTAGCCCCCAGGAGGCTCGCAGGCCGGATCCGCCGGCTGTGTGGAGAGCGGAAGTGCTGGCCGAGTGGAGGCCGCTGGTGAGCCGGAGCGTGGACCCAAGTGTTCTGGCGCAGGCAGCCTTCGAAGGTCGCCAGGGGCTCGGAGGGCCCTGCCCGTTCTCCCGCCCTGAATGTCCGGCAGCACGCCTAGCGGCCCGGGTTGTGGCAGGGCAGCAGGGTAGAGTCTGGCGCTGGGGCTCGGGGGTCCCCAATCCCAGGCGTTGCGGCGATAAGCACCTTGGGATGGCCCCCTCGGTGACCGACCTAGGGTTAGAGTTTGCCCCCAGGAGGCCAGCAGTCCTGATCCGCCCACTCCGCAAGGAGCAGAGGGGTGGTCCGAGATGAGGGTGCTGGCGAGCAGGTGCTTGAGTCAAGCGTTTTGGTGCCGGGGGCCTTCAGAGGTCGCCGGGGGCTCAGAGGGCCCTGCACGTTCTTCCGCCCTGAATGACTGGTGGCTACCCTAGCAGCCCGGGTAGAGGACGGACAGTAGGGTGAGTCAGGCGCTGGGGTTCAGGGTCCCCAATCCTCGGCATTGGGGCACCAGGCCCCTTCGGAAGGGCTCTAGGGGACCGACCAAGCATTACTGTTAGCCCCCAGAAGGCCGGCAGACCTGATCTGCCGGCTGTGTGGCGAGCAGAGGGGCAGGCTGAGGTGAGGGCGCTGTCGAGCGGAAGCATGGGCACAAGCGTTTTGGCGTGGGGGGGAATTCGAAAGTAGTCGGGGGCTCAGAGCGTCCTTCCCCTTTCTACCACACTGAATGCCCGACGGCACACCTAGCGGCCCGGGTTGCAGAGGGGCAGCAGTGTGAGTCCGGCGCTAGGGCTCGGGGGTCCCCAATCCCCGTTGTTGCAGCGCCAGGCCCCTTGGGAGGGGCCCCTTGGGTGCGACCTAGTGTTAGGGTTAGCACCCAGGAGGCCGGCAGGCCCGATTCGCCAGCTGTACGGGGAGCGGAGTGTCGGGCGGAGGTGAGGCCACTGGCAAGCAGGAGCCCGGGCCCAGGAGTTTTCGCGGGGGGGTCCTTCGAAGGTTGCCGAGTGCTCGAAGTGCCGTACACGTTCTTCCGCCCTGAATGACAGGCGGCTACCCTAGCGGCCCAGTTAGAGGAGGGGTGGTAGGGTGAGTCTGGCACTGGGGCTCGGGGTCCCCAGTCCTCGGCGTTGGGGTGCCAGTCCCCTTCGGAAGGGCTCTAGGGGGCCGACCAAGCATTACTGTTAGCCCACAGGAGGCCGGCAGACCCAATCCACCGGCTGTGCGGTGAGCGGAGGGGCGGACCGAGGTGAGGGCACTGGGGAACGGAAGTGTTGGGTGAAGTGTTTTGCCTGGGGGGGCTTTCGAAGGTCGCTGGGGACTTGGAGGGCCCTGCCTGTTCTCCCGCCCTAAATGACCATAGGGGCCCCTAGCGGCCCCGGTGGCAGTGGAGCAGCAAAGTGAGTCCAGCGCTGCTGCTCGGGGGTCACCAATCCCCAGCGTTGCAGCCCCAGGCCTCTTGGGAGGGCCCCCTCAGGTGCCGACCTAGGGTTAGGGTTACCCCCAGGAGGCCGGGAAGCCCGGTCTGCCGGCTGTGTGGCGAGCGGAGGGGCAGGTTGAGATGAGGGCATTGGCGAGTGGGAATGTGGGACCAAAGTTTTAGAGGGAGGGTCCTAGAAGGTCGCCAGGGGCTCAGAGGGTCCTGCCCATTCTCCCTCCCTGAATGACCGACGGTGCCCCTCGCAGTACTGGTGGCAGCGGGACAGCAGGGTGAGTCTGGCACTGGGTCTCGGGGGTCCCCAATGCCCGGCGTTGTGTCGCCAGGACCTTGGGAAGGGCCATTTGGGGGTCGACCTTGGGTTAAGTTAGCCCCCAGGAGGCCCACAGGCCTGATCCGCCAGCTATGCGGCGAGCGGAGGGGTGGTCCGATGTATGGGCACAGGCGAGCAGGAGCTTGGGCCCAATCGTTTTGGCACGGGGGTCTTCGAAGGTCACCAGGGCCTTGGAGGGCCCTGCCTGTTTTCCCGCCCTGAATGACTGATGGTGCTCCTAGCAACCGGGGGTGGCGGCGGGGTGCCACGGTTAGTCCCGCGCTGGGGCTCGGGGTCAGCAATCCCAGCCGTTGTGGCGCCAGGCCCCATCAGAGGGGCCCCTCGGGGGCTGACCTAGGGTTAGGTTTAGCCACCAGAAGGCCGGCGGGCCTGATCCACTGGCTATCCAGTGAGCGGAGGGGCAGGACAAAGTGAGGGCGCTGGCATGCGGGAGCCTGGGTTCAAGCGTTTTGGCGCGGGGTATCTTTGAAGTTCGCCGGGGGCTCAAAGGGCCCTGCCCGTTTTCCAGCCTTGAATATCCAGCGGCAACCCTAGCGGCCCAGGTGGCGGCGGGGCGGCAGGGTGAGTCCGGCGCTGGGGCACGGGGTTCCCCAATCCCCGGCGTTATGGCGCCAGGCCCCTTGGGAGGGGCCCTTTGAGGACAGAACTAGGGTTAGGGTTAGCCCCCGGTAGGCCAGCAGGCCCTATCCGCCAGCTGTGCGTTGAGCGGAGGGGTGGGCCGAGGTGAGGGCTCTGGAGAGCGGGAGCGAGGGCCCAAGTGTTTTGGCGTGGGGGGACTTCGATGGTTGCCGGGGGCTCGGAGGGCCTTGCCCATTCTGTCGCCGTGAATGACCGGCGGCGCCCCTACCAGCCCGGGTGGCAGCGGGGCAGTAGGGTGAGTCTGGCGCTGGGGATCGGGGGTTCCCGATCCCCAGCATTGCTGCGCCAGGCCCCTTGGGAAGGGCCCCTAGTGGGCCAAGCTAGGAATAGGGATAGTCCCCAGGAGGCCGGCAGGCCCGATCCGCTGGCTGTGAGTCTAGCGGAGGGACGGGCCAAGGTGAGGGCGCTGGCGCGTGGGAGCATGGGCCCAAGCGTTTTGGCGCGGGGGGCCTTCGAAAGTTGCCTGGGGCTCAGAGGGCCCTGCCCCTTCTCCCGCCCTGAATGACCAATGGCACCCCTAGCGGACCGTGTGGCAACGGGGCAGCAGGGTGACTCTGGCACTGGGGCTTGGGGGTCCACAATCCCTGGCGTTGCGGCGCCAGGTGCCTTGGGAGGGGCCCCTCGTGGGCTGACCTATGGTTAGGGTTAGCCCCCAGGAAGCCAGCAGGCCCGATCGGCCAGCTTTGCGGTGAGCGGAGGGGCAGGCCGAGGTGAGGGCGCTGACAAGTGGGAGTGTGGGCACAAGCGTTTTGTTGAGGGGGGCATTCGAAGGTCGCCCGTGGCTCGGAGGGCCCTTCCTGTTCTCACGCCCTGAATGACCAATGGTGCCGCTAGCGGCCCGTGTGGCGGGGGGGCGGCATGGTGAGTCCGGCTCTGTGGCTCAGGGGTCAGCAATCCCAGGCGTTGTCGTGCCAGGCCCCATTGGACTGGCCCCTCGGGGGACGACCTAGGGTTAGGGTTAGCCCCCAGGAGGCCGGCAGGTCCCATCCGCCAGCTGTGCGGCGAGTGGAGGGGTGGGCCGAGTGAGGGCGCTGGCGAGCGGGAGCATGGGCCGAAGCATTTTGTCGCGGGGGGCCTTCAAAGGTCTCCAGGGGCTCAGAGGGCCCTATCTGTTCTCCCGCCCTGAATGACAATTGGCTCCCCTAGTGGCCCGGGTGTGGCGGGGCAGCAGGGTGAGTCCGGCGCTGGGGCTCAGGAGTCCTCAATCCCTGGCGTTGCGGCGCCATGCCCCTTGGGATGGGCCCCTAGGGGGCCTACCTAGGGTTAGGGTTATCCACCAGGAGTCTGGGAGGCCCGATCCGCCAGCTGTGCGGCGAGCAGAGTGGCGGACTGAGGTAAGGGCACAGGTGAGCGGGAGCGTGGGCCCAAAGCGTTTTAGTGCGGGGGGCCTTCAAAAGTCGCCAGTGGCTCGGAGGGCCCTGCCTGTTCTCCCTCCCTGAATGACTGGCGGTGCCCCTAGCGGCCCAGGGGGCGGTAGGGCGGGAGGGTGAGTCTGGCGCTGGGGCTCGGGAGTCCCCTATCCCCGGTATTGTGGCAATAGGAACCTGGGATGGGCCCCTCGGGGGCCCACCAAAGGTTAGGGTAACACCCAGGAGGCTGGCAGTCCCGATCCACAAGCTGTGCAGCGAGCGGAGGGGCGGACCGAGATAAGGGCACAGGGAGCGGGAGCATGGGCCCAAGCGTTTTGGCGCGGGGGGGCCTTCGAAGGTCGCCAGGGGCTCGGAGGGATCTGCCCGTACTCCCTCCCTGAATGACCGACGGTGCTCCTAGCGGCCCGGGTGGCGGCAGGGCAACACAGTGAGTCCAGCACTGGGGTTCGGGGGTCCCCAATACCCGGGGTTGTGGCGCCAGGCCCCTTGGGATGGGCCCCTCGAGGGCCGACCTAGGGTTAGGCTTAGGCCCCAGGAGGTCGGCAGTCCCTATCATCCGGGTGTGCAGCGAAGGGTGGGCCGAGGTGAGGGCGCTAGCAAGTGGGAGCGTGTGTCCAAACGTTTTGGCGCGGGGGGCCTTCAAAGGTCGCCGGAGGCTCAGAGGGCCCTGCCCGTTCTCCCGCCCTGAATGACCGGCGGCACCCCTAGTGGCCCGGGTAGCAGCGGGGTGACACGGTGAGTCCGGCACTGGGGCTCGGGGGTCCCCAATGCCCTGTGTTGCGGAGCCAGGCCCCTTGGGATATGCCCCTCGGGGGCCGACCTATGGTTAGGGTTAGCCCCTAGGAGTCCAGCAGGCCCAATCCGCCCGCTGTTTGGAGAGCGGAGGGGCGGGCCGAGGTGAGGGCGCTGGCGAGCGGCAGCATTGGTCCAAGCGTTTTGGCATGGGGTCCTTCGAAAGTCGCTGGGGGCTCGGAGGGCCCCGCCCGTACTCCCACCCTGAATGACCGGCAGCGCCACTAGCGGCCCGCATGGCGGCAGGGTGGCACGGTTAGTCCAGCGCTGGGGCTCGGGTGTCAGCAATCCCAGGCGTTGTGGCGCCAGGCCCCATCGGACGGGCCCCTCGCGGGCCGACCTAGGGTTAGGGTTAGCCCACAGGAGGCCTGCAGGCCTCATCAGCCGGTTGTGCGGTGAGCGGAGGGGAGGGCCAAGGTGATGGTGCTGGAGATGGGGAAGTTGGGCCCAAGCGTTTTAGCGAGGGAGGTATTCGAAGGTTGCCTGGGGCTCAGAGGGCCCTGCCCCTTCTCCCTCCTTGAATGACCGGTGGTGCCCCTACCATCCCAGTTGGCGGTGGGGCAGCAGGGAGAGTCTGGCGCTGGGGCTCGGGTGTCCCCAATCCCCGGTGTTGCGGCGTAAGGCTCCTTGGGCGGGGCCCCTCGTGGGCCGACCAAGTGTTAGGGTTAGCCCCCAGGATGCCGACAGGCCTGATCTGCAGCCTGTGCGGCAAGTGGAGGAGTGGGCTAAGATGTGGGTGCTGGGGAGCAGGAGCATGGGCCCAAGCATTTTCGCAAGTGCGGCCTTCAAATGTCGCCAGGGGCTTGAAGGTCCCTGCCTGTTCTCCCGCACTGAATGACTGGTGGCGCCCCTAGCGGCTCCGGTGGTGTCGGGTCAGCAGGGTGAGTCCAGCGCTGGAGCTCGGGGGTCCCCAAAATCCGGCGTTGCTGCGCCAGGCCCCTTGGGAAGGCCCGCTCGGGGGTCGACCTAGGGTTAGGGTTACCCCCAGGAGGCCAGTAGGCCCGATCTGCCAGCTGTGCGACGAGCGGAGGGGCAGGCTGAGATGAGAGCACTGGCCAGCGGGGAATGTGGGCCCAAGCATTTTGGCACGAGGCGCCTTCAAAGGTCACCAGGGGCTTGGAGGGCCCTGCCCATTCTCCTGCTCTGAATGACCGACGGCGTCCCTTGTGGCCCGGTTGGCAGCGGGGCGGCAGGGAGAGTGTGGCACTGGGGCTCGGGGTTCCCCAATCCCCGGCTTTGCGGCGCCAGGGCCTTTGGGAGGGTCCCCTTGGGGACGGACCTAGGGTTAGGTTTAGCCCCCGGGAGGCCGGCAGGCCCGATCTGCCGGCTGTGTGGCGAGCGGAGGGGCGGGCCGAGATGAGGGTGCTGGCGAGCGGGAACATGGGCCCAAGCGTTTTGGCGCGAGTAGCCTTCGAAGGTCGCCAGGGGCTAAGGGGGCCTTGCCCGTTCTCCCTCCCTGAATGACCAGCAGCGCCTCTACCAGCCCGGTTGGTGGCGGGGAAGCAAGGTGAGTCCGGTGCTGGGGCTCAGGGGTCCACAATCCCCGGCATTGCAGCAGCAGGTGCCTTGGGAGGGGCCCCTCCTGGGCCAATCTAGGGTTAGGGTTAGCCCCCAGGAGGCCGTCAGGCCAGATCAGCCAGCTTTGCGGTGAGTGGAGGGGCGGGCCGAGGTGAGGGCGCTGACAAGCGGTAGCGTGGGCACAAGCGTTTTGATGCGGGGTGCCTTCGAAGGTCGCCCGTGGCTCGGAGGGCCCTGCCTGTTCTCACGCCCTGAATGACCGGCGGTGCAGCTAGGGGCCTGGGTGGCAGTGGGGCGGCACAGTGAGTCTGGCGCTGGGGCTCAGTTGTCCCCAATCCCTTGTGTTGCGGCTCCAGGCCCCTTGGGATGGGCCCCTAGGGGGCCTACATGGGGTTAGGGTTAGCCCCCAGGAGGCTGGGAGGCCCAATCCGCTGGCTGTGCGGTGAGCGGAGGGGCAGGCCGAGGTAAGGGCGATGGCGAGTGGGAGCGTGGTCCCAAGCGCTTTGGCGCGGGGGGCCTTCGAAAGTCGCTGGGGGCTTGGAGGGCCCTGCCGTTCTCCCGCCCTGAATGACCGGTGGTGCCCCTTGTGGCCCAGGTGGCGGTGGGGGGCATGGTGAGTCTGGCGCAGGGGCTCAGGAGTCCCCAATACTCGTCATTGCGGTGCCAGGCCCCTTGGGAGGGGCCACTAGGGGGTAGGCCTAGGGTTCGGGTTAGCCCCCAGAAGGCCCGCAGGCCCGATCCGCCAGCTGTGCGGCGAGTGGAGGGGAGGGCCGAGGTAAGGGCGCTGGCGAGTGGGAGCGTGGGCCGAAGCGTTTTGTCATGGGGAGCCTTCAAAGGTCTCCGGGGGCTCAGAGGGCCCTACCCGTTCTCCCGCACTGAATGACCGGCGGCTCCCCTAGCGGCCTGGGTGGTGGCGGAGCTGCAGGGTGAGTCCGGCGCTGGGGCTCGGGAGTCCTCAATCCCTGGCGGTGCGGCGCCATGCCCCTTGGGATGGGCCCCTAGGGGGCCTACCTAGGGTTAGGGTTATCCACCAGGAGTCTGGGAGGCCCGATCCGTCAGCTGTGCGGCGAGCGGAGTGGCGGACTGAGGTAAGGGCACAGGTGAGCGGGAGCGTGGGCCCAAAGCGTTTTAGTGCGGGGGGCCTTCAAAAGTCGCCGGTGGCTCGGAGGGCCCTGCCCGTTCTCCCTCCCTGAATGACTGGCGGTGCCCCTAGCGGCCCAGGGAGCGGTAGGGCGGGAGGGTGAGTCCGGCGCTGGGGCTCGGGAGTCCCCTATCCCCGGTATTGTGGCAATAGGAACCTGGGATGGGCCCCTCGGGGGCCCACCAAAGTTAGGGTAACACCCAGGAGGCTGGCAGTCCCGATCCACAAGCTGTGCAGCGAGCGGAGGGGCGGACCGAGGTAAGGGCACAGGGAGCAGGAGCATGGGCCCAAGCGTTTTGGCGTGGGGGGGCCTTCGAAGGTCGCCAGGGGCTCGGAGGGATCTGCCCGTACTCCCTCCCTGAATGACCGACAGTGCTCCTAGCGGCCCGGGTGGCGGCAGGGCAACACAGTGAGTCCAGCGCTGGGGTTCAGGGGTCCCCAATACCCGGGGTTGCGGCGCCAGGCCCCTTGGGACGGGCCCCTGGAGGGCCGACCTAGGGTTAGGCTTAGGCCCCAGGAGGTCGGCAGTCCCTATCAGCCGGGTGTGCAGCGAAGGGGTGGGCCGAGGTGAGGGCGCTGGCGAGTGGGAGCGTGGGCCGAAGCGTTTTGTCGTGGGGAGCCTTCAAAGGTCTCTGGGGGCTCAGAGGGCCCTACCGGTTCTCCCGCACTGAATGACCGGCGGCTCCCCTAGCGGCCCGGGTGGTGGCTGAGCTGCAGGGTGAGTCCGGCGCTGGGGCTCAGTAGTCCCAAATCCGGGCGTTGCTGCGCCAGGCCCCTTGGGATGGGCCCCTGGGGGGCCTACCTAGGGTTAGGGTTAGCCCCCAGGAGGCTGGGAGGCCTGATCCGTGGGCTGTACGGCGAGAGGAGGGTCAGGCCGAGGTAAGGGCGATGGCGAATGGGAGCGTGTTCCCAAGCGCTTTGAGGCAGGGGGCCTTCGAAAGTCGCTGGGGGCTCGGAGGGCCCTGCCGTTCTCCCGCCCTGAATGACTGGTGGTGCCCCTTGTGGCCCGGGTGGTGGTGGGAGGCATGGTGAGTCCGGCGCTGGGGCTCAGAAGTCCCCAATCCTCCTCATTGCGGCGCCAGGCCCCTTGGGAGGGGCCACTAGGGAGTCGACCTAGGGTTCGGGTTAGCCCCCAGAAGGCCCACAGGACCGATCCGCCATCTGTGTGGAGAGCTGAGGGGATGGCCGAGGTAAGGGCGCTGGCGAGCGGGAGCGTGGGCCCTAGCGTTTTGGTGCGGGGGGCCTTCGAAGGTCGCTGGAGTCTTGGAGGGCCCTGCCCCTTCTCCCTCCCTGAATGACCGGCGGTGCCCCTAGCGGTCCAGGTGGCGGTAGGGCAGGAGGGTGAGTCGGGCGCTGGGGCTCGGGATTCCCAAATTCCCGGTGTTGGGGCAATAGGAACCTGGGATGGGCCCCTCGGGGGCCCACCAAAGGTTAGGGTAACACCCAGGAGGATGGCAGTCCCAATCCACTGGCTGTGCTGCGAGCGGAGGGGCGGACCAAGGTGAGGGCATAGGCGAGCGGGAGCATGGGCCCAAGCGTTTTGGCGCGGGGGGCCTTCGAATGTCACCAGGGGCTTGGAGGGATCTGCCTGTGCTCCCTCCATGAATGACCGACAGTGCTCCTAGCAGCCCAGGTGGCGGCGGGGCAACATGATGAGTCCGGCACTGGGACTCGGGGGTCCCCAATCCCAGGCATTGCGGTGCCAAGCCCCTATGGAGGGGCCCCTCAGGGGCAAACCTAGGGTTATGGATAGCCTCCAGGAGGAGGGCAGGCCTCATCCACCGGCTCTGCACCGTGCGGGGGGTGGGCCGAGGTGAGGGCGCTGGCAAGCAGGAGCGTGGGAGCCAGAGTTTTTGCGCAGGGGGCCTTCGAAGGTTGCAGGGGGATAGGAGGGCCCTGCCCGTTCTCACTTCCTGAATGACTGGCAACGCCCCTAGCGCCCTGGGTGCTTGTGGGGTGGCAGAGTGAGTCCAGCACTGGGGCTAGGGTTCCCAAATCCCCGGCATTGCGGTGCCAGGCTCCTTGGGAGGGGCCTCTCGGGGGCCGACCTAGGGTAAGTGTTAGCCCCCAGGAGTCCAGCAAGCCCATTCCCCCAGCTCTACAGCAGGCGGAGGGGCAGGCCGAGGTGAAGGTGCTGGCGAGAGGGAGTGTGGGCCCAAGCGTTTTGGCGCGGGGGGCCTTTGAATGTCGCCGGGGCTTGGAGGGCCCTGCCCATTCTCTCGCCCTGAATGACTGGCGGCGCCCTTAGCAGCCCGGGTTGCTGTGGGGCGGCAGGGAGACTCAGGCGCTGGCCTCGGCAGTCCCCAATCCCCGGCGTTGTGGTGCCAGGCCCCTTGGGAGGGGCCCCTTGGGGGCTGACTAGGGTTAGGGTTTGTCCCCAGGAGGACGGCAAGCCCAGCGCTAAGTGGTTCTGGCAATGTAACAAAAATGCCATACACTTATCTGTAAGAAATAACAGTGTACAGGAACCCTCTTAGCCCTAACATCATCCTTTCTGAATATGGAAGCCAGCCCCAAGGTGGTCCTGGAAGTCTGACGAAAGGGCTAAGCACTTTTCTCTGAGTCTCCACTATACAGGGAAAGACCAAAGTACATCATCTTTCACGAGTAGGAAGCATTAATGAAAAGGTTCTGGAATTTCGAGGACTCTGACCCATCCTTATTGGTAATAAACCACCCTGTACAGGAAAACACCTTCAACTCTCATCAGCCTCCTCAATCCTGATTCCGATTCAACATTGGGTGTGTAGGACTAGGGAAATGTCCACATCTTATTGCTAAGAAAGAACGATGTCAGAGTAATGCCCTTCAAGTCACCTCAGCCTTCCTGAAGACGGAAGCAGGAATCAAGGTGGTTATGTTACCATGAGGTAAGGAAGATGAGCATATAAGTGAGAAACAACAGTGGGCAGGACCTCTCTTCCAACGAACAGTATCTTTGCTTAATGTTGAATCCCTATGGTAAGTGGTTGTGGCCATTTGTGAGGTGAAAATCTTAAGTGTTTTGTAAAACCTCTTGGTCATTCACAGATGAGACTAAGGTAGTTGGGGACTCCTAGGCAGTGATTTGTCCACTGTCAAAAATATAAAAAGATAAGAGACAGATGAGGTCTACTCAGGCATTGTCCTTTATCCTCATCCTCCGTGAGGATGGTCATCTCTGGACAGCTCAGTGACAGGGTCTCATTCACAGTGGGGGCATCTGTTCCTCACAGACATCAGGCAGGGAAATGGATTTGGTTCTCTGTGCCAGCCCAGCCACAGCTGAGTGTCACAGCACCCTCTCGTGGGCTCATAAGGGTTTCACTGTCACCAGGCAGGTCATTGTATTTGATAAACCACTGTGAGAGTTTGCAATTGCCTTCATCTGCAACCTCCTAGTAGCAAATGCAGGTCTCTGGTACCATGTGAAGTCATGTGAAGGCATTGTGAGAAAGTGTCCTTTTGCTTAAGAAAAACATGGAGCTGGGGCTCCTGGCTGGCTCAGCCAGTTAAGCATGTGCCTTTGGCTCAGGTTATGATCCCAGGGTTCTGGGATCGAGCCCGGGCTCCCTGCTGAGCAGGAAAGGAGTTAGGGAAATAGCTTAGAACCCACAGAGAATGTGAATAAAGGGGAGTGAAATGGAACTTGGTCTGTGTTTTGCTTTAGGGATTTAAGTTAGTTTTTTCTCAATTGTGATTGTTCTTGAAACAGAAAAGCTGTATTGTTTTTTTTTTACCTTTAATTTTTTTTCTAATAATAATTTGTTATTATGATATGTTAGTCACTATACAGTATTTCCTTAGTTTTTGATGTAGTGTTCCGTGATTCATTATTTGCATATAACACCCAGTGCTCCATGCAATATGTACCTTCCTTAATACCCATCACTGGCCCATCCCAATCCCCCACCCCTCTCCCCTCTGAAGCCCTAAGTTTGTTTCCCAGGGTCCATAGTCGCTCGTGGTTCATTCCCCCTTCTGTTTAGGGTCCATTGTCTAAAGGGACAGACAGTGGAAGTTCACCAAATATAAGATAGAAATTTCATTGTTCATTATAGATGCCGCCAAGTAGTTCCCAGACATTTCATTCTACTGTAGTAATTCATTATACCTGTGAAGGTGCACGTGGAAGACAATTGATGCATTCATAGTGGTAATAAAACACGCCCCTCAGTAGTAGAATAAGAGAGGATGCATATGTGTAAAATTATTCGACTACAGCTTCCATGCTTTCCCTTTGGTTCCTTATTATCTATGAAATTGGACAATTTTTGTTCTCTAGGCTTAAAACTCATTGTCAAGTATTCAGAGTTTTTCAATGCTGATCTTCTCCTGTATAAGTTACCAAAAACCTAAAATATGTATGAACTTTAAAAAGCGCTATATTGAAAATGACAGCAGGGAAGTTCCATTTTGTAAATATTGTGTCAATGGATCTCTATTTTGACATCAGTGTTCATTAGAAATGATGACATTTCATGTGAGTATAAATATCAATGTGAAAAAGAAAAGGTAGGAAGAACCTTGAATGTTTAAGTAATTGGTGAAATGACAGGTGTTTGTGTGTGTGTGTGTGTGTGTGTGTGTGTGTGTGTGTGTGTGTAATTGATTTTCAGTGAATGGTTCAGCTCCTTGTAGGGCTTCCGAGAGAGCCCAGGTGAACCTTTCAATGAGTTGGTATCTGTTTTCAGAACATGGGAATCTCTTAGTCCAATAGTCAATCAGGCAAGCTTTGAGGTCTTGAAGAGTTTCAGTCCTCAGCGATGGTGTTGCAGAACCTTGTGAGCAAACCCTAGGGTATGGTCAGAGCCCTCATTAGCTGGTACCAAGGTGTGACGATTTCAGACAGCATTTCCCAAAGAAGTACCTCTTGAGTCTCTGTCCTTGTCAGTTCCCTACACTTCCTTACACTAGTTATGTGATCAGTGTGTTTCAGGATAATCCCCACATGTGATTTTTGCTATTTCCTACTAGTCCTATCTGTTTCTCATCTTCTTCTTTTATGGTAGGGGTTGGGAAGCAACCTGTGTGGTGGAGGAAGGGGTGTGCTAGTTGTCTGCCTTCAGAGGACCAAATGATGCCTAGAAATTGTACTGTAGTTTGAGGTTAATTGTCCATCCTCTGAGTGTCAGGAATTCCATCACTTTACTTTGATGCTAGTCTGCTCTTCAAGCTGTCCTCAGAAATAAGGACGTCATCCATCTAGGGAATACTGGCTTGTTTGTATGTTTTCATTTTAGGAAAGGCTTTGCTGTTCCTGAAAATAATACTGTAGAGCACCCTTTCCTGTTCTTATTGGCCATCAGTCAATCTTTTGTGAAGTATTCGTTTATAAATAGACTCTATGGTTGATGAGCAGGAATTCTTTATTGACAAGTCTTTGTCAGTGTGTGTATTGCAAATCTTTACCTCCCAGCCTGCGGTTCACTTTTTCATTTTCTTATGGTCATAAGATAAGGAGAAATGTCACATTTTTATGAAGTCCCACTGAATTCTTTTAAATGGTTAGTGCACCCTATGTCATACCCCAAGATTGACAGGTTCTACGTTTTCTTCAGAAACTGTCCAATGGGAAGCTACAATCCAATTTCTCTGCCCATTTATTGCTTACAAATGTATTTTGACCATCAGTTTCCCAGGAAACCTCTTTTATTATTATTATTATTATTATTATTATTATTATTATTATTATTATTATTTTAAATTGCATTTTTAATTCTAATATGATATTTAAACACTGTTTTTGATTTTCTATGTACACAATCGTATTATCTGTGAATAGTCACAATTATCCCCTCAATTCTTATCCTTTTTGTTTCTCTTGCCTTAAAACACTGGTAGATTCTCCGATGTCACAATAAATAGAGCATCATTGTTTGAAGATTTTAATATACCTTTCTCAATATCTGAAAGAAAAAGCAGACAAAACATTGGTAACAAATGTGACCTAATTGACATATAGGGAACATTCCATAATAAGTGCAGAATACATTATTTTCAAGTGGTCATAGACTCTTTACCCAAATAGATGATAGGTGGGGCCAAGAATCAAGTCTACAAATGTTAAACCCTGAAATTAACTAGATTCTATTCTTAGACCACAGGGAAATTGAGCCACAGTCATAGCGAAATGAAAATCAAGAAGTCCTTCAATGTTTAAAATTAAATGGAACTTTGCTACATATCCTAAAGGTCAGAGAGGGAATCTCAATGGAAATTCTGAACCTTTTCTACATGAGGGCTCACACACAATGGCACTTTCTTTGTGAAGAGCATTATAATAACCTAGACAGGAGTTGAGCCTTAAGTCAGAGTTCTGCCTACCCCAGCCACACCTGGCAGGCTTGGCCTGTGGTCCCCCTCAGCTGTCCTTTCTGGTGGTCCTGAGCTAAGGGGGTCAACATGGCCATATGGAAATGGGAAGCTGCCCACTCATAATGATGACGGTGCCCACTACCCAGCTGCCCTCTCTGGTGGCTTTGAGCTAAGGGGGTCAACATGGCCGTATGGTAATTAGAAGCTCCCCACTCTTAGTGATGACGTTGCTATCGTATCATCCTCACCAGTCCAACAACATGATTTCTGAGTGAAATATGACACAAGAGTGACTTCTTGGCATTCCTTCAGGTTTGAAAATCATCTGGTGAGTCATCTATTCAAAATATGGATTCAACATGTGTACTTTATTCTGGAAAAGCCATAGACCCAATAGCAATTATGGCTTCCTGAGATCTTGTTCTTGAGAGACATCATACTGGCTCTTTGTAGCATTCTGCCTCTTAAACTTCCCAACTAGGGTGTAGATATTTTTAGGCACATTTTCAGACGGTTAGAAAGGGACTCGGATGATATGAGTCACAGAGGATTTTAGTGTCAGAAACCTAAGTGGGATCCCCAAACTGACTCCAAATCGCTTGTTGTTCCATACAGGGTACTATTTCCCTCTTATCTCTGGTCTTCTCAATCTGGAAACCTATCAAGTATCAGGATTTTCTTGTCATGTGGACAACTGGAACGAATTCAGCGGGCCTTTTCACATCTGCCCATGGTGATCATTAAGATCATTATCTCAGTGGAGGACCTCTGGGTAAGATACTCAAAGATCCTTAGGAATAGAGACAGTATAATATTTTTCTGGTATTAAAGTTACTGAAACCAACTATCATTTTTAGTCCATTCAGGCTCTGGTATGTTCAGATGGTGCTGTAAAACAGGTCTGAAATAGTATTTAAAAACACTCAGCTCAGCCTCTTCTACAAAGTGAGCCAATGCTTATAAATATGGCTAAAATATTCCCTTACCTACGATTACTTCCCAGCCATCATAGTGTTTATATGGTATGACTGTCACTTACATTAGTCAACATTTGCAGAGAAAGAACTTAGTGCATCCAGGGGGCACTTCATGTTGAAATTAGTTTGTGACAACGAGCTACTGTGTTTTCTTCTGCAGTCCAAGGGAATGGTGCCAGACATCTCTAACGTGTCTAGCAGTTCTACAATTCTGATTTTAAGTGGTCTGTGTGCTTCAGAGATTTGGGCAGGAGAAGGGCAGGAGTCCAGAGACTGTGAACACTTCTGTTACCTGTGCTGACCATGGAGCAGGTAGCCTTCTGTGGGATTCATTTTGAATTCTTGGTACTCTTGTGAAAGGTGCTTTTGTCTCAAATTCCTCCATTTAGGAGTAATTATAATGATGAAAGTAATTTTTATCTTATATCATCTGTGGACCTTGATCCTGGGCTCCCAGGGAAGCTATCCTTTAACATTTTACCCGGCTCAAATTGATTGGGCAAAACCTGAAAGCATGGGCCCTATTTCTGCCCCAAGCACATGTTGTACATCTGCTTCGAGAAGAAAACAATAACCAAAAATGCCAACATAAAGATAAGAAAAAATAAAGAACCTCTTTGGCTCCCATAAGATTAAAGTCATACTGACATGTACGTACTGAAAACATAAGAAAGAGTCTGTCACTTTCTAGAATCTAAGAATATCCTCATTGTGGTGTGTAACTCTGTACTTAAAAGAAAACAGAAAAAAATATATAAGCCTGCCCCAAATGTTCCTTCCCCGGAGCACTCCCTTCTTGGTGAAGATTGGGTCTCCCAGGAAGCTGTCCTGACTTGGGTTTGAATAAAGGTCTCTTCCTTTCTCTCTAAAATGTTTTTAAAAGTTCATTCACGCAATGTCGATAATAACAGTGTTTTCTATTTAAGTGAGAAATAAATGTTCCACTCTAGTTTTACTGGGAATAGACGAATTTA
The DNA here is from genome assembly GCF_024610735.1 of Ursus americanus. NCBI lineage: Eukaryota > Metazoa > Chordata > Mammalia > Carnivora > Ursidae > Ursus > Ursus americanus. The sequence goes on from NW_028273659.1 coordinate 342,355, forward strand.
GGGTTTCTTTAGAAGAGTAAGTCTGCCTTCCAGAAAAGGCAAGGTCATTGGTCTATTGAGAATGAAGATAATTACTGCTAAACAACAAGTATGTGTTACCCCTTCGCCCAGAAACCGAAGCAGGTGTGCAGGCTTTAGGTCAGAGG